>NC_080672.1:15581187-16181187 GCF_030247195.1 Topomyia yanbarensis
TAACATCCTGTTATGTGCTTACTCACCGATCGGCATCGTGTTGTAACTTAAGAAATGGTTGTGAACAACTCCCACCTTGGGCACTTCGACAAGAATGAATTTCACATTTCCGGCCCATATTGTTTGCTTTGGTTTGCATGAGATTAAAAAGACCGTAACGTTTTCAAGTGGGTGCGGAAATTAAGTAACGCATTTAGCTCTGTGTCAAAATCTCTTCACTAACGCCACCGATTTGTAATTGAAATCGACCGTTTTTTCTACGAGTGATGAAAATTCATCTCGTGTTTCGTCTTATTTGTCTGTGATACCGGGCTGGTGCAACTGACACTGAAAATCTTTCTTGAGTGGAACTAGATCACACGATGAATAATTTATGAGACTAGAAATCATACCCTCTGCATCGCCACATTTGTGCACCAGCGTCGCGAAAAGTCAAGATCACTTTTCACAACTATTCTTCGAGAAAAAAAAATTAAAATAGGTCACGATTCAATCAATTATAAATAAACCTCGTATTGAAAATAATTTTTGTGTTTTCATAAAACTAGTTAACGTAAAAAAAGATGACATTATACTCAAATGTTTAGTAAGTGGTTGTGTCTGAATATGTTTAATATTTTTATGATTCTAATTCATAACTCGATGAAACATTGATTTGTATTAACTTTATTGACTAAAACAGTCAAGAATTTAACGACGTGCAGCGATTTTCGTAAATTCTCGTCGTGTTATCGTGATATTTTAGTCTTGAGCTTACCTATGGATTTTTTACACAGAGTCATGCGTCTTATAGTTTTAAAAATTATTTCACGGACATGAATTGTGGCTAGGTAATGTATTTTGCTCAGCGCAGTTTCATTTAATTCCGAACATTTCTCTGAATTTTAACAAAGGAATAACAGGGTTACAGGTCCTAGTAATGTCTTTGTATCTAATGCTCGTGCCTATGAGACTGGTTGCTAGCAGTTGTACACAATAGCTCACATAGAAATTTCAAAACCAAAAAGCAGAGCGAATAATCCATGAATAATAGTTTGAGTTCCTTGTAATTGTTTACGTAAGTATAAATAAGATTATGTGGAAAATTAATTACTTCATGAATTACATCATGAACAGTTTCACGAGCTCGACTGGTGAATCGTATGTAGCATATTAGGAATTAAGAATCGGTTAAAAAATCAATGAATAATACACTGCGTTCCAGTGAAATTAATTACGTGCAAAGATTAGGATCAGGCACATAATCGTAAATTTCAGGCACATATATCTCGAAAGTGGAAGTTTTTTTTTAATTAGTGGACCATTTCACGCACACGAATGGTTAATTGAAACTTATATGCTCACAATCATAACCAGTTGACGAAGCAAGAATGGATCTTTGAATTATATGACGAGTGTCGTGTAATGGTTTTCGAGAAAATATCAAGATTATTTTAATTTTGTAATCCAATTGACGACCACTAATACCAAATAATGATCAAGATGTGATAAATCATGAATCAGTTAACGTCGTATATTCGGTCCATAGACAATGTTCCTAGATTTGTGGATCAAATTATGAGTCAACAATTTTAGAGTTCGCGAATTTTCGGCGCGGGAAAAATGCATCGGCGGCGCGCCGCCGGTCTACCGTTCGGCGTCGGCGTACGTTAAAAATTACCGGCGGCGGCGGCGTGGCGCGGCGGCGCACAGGTCTACTCGTTTCTCGATTCTTGATTCTCTCGACTCCCGATTCTTGATTCTCGATTCTCGATTCTCGATTCTCGATTCTCGATTCTCGATTCTCGATTCTCGATTCTCGATTCTCGATTCTCGATTCTCGATTCTCGATTCTCGATTCTCGATTCTCGATTCTCGATTCTCGATTCTCGATTCTCGATTCTCGATTCTCGATTCTCGATTCTCGATTCTCGATTCTCGATTCTCGATTCTCGATTCTCGATTCTCGATTCTCGATTCTCGATTCTCGATTCTCGATTCTCGATTCTCGATTCTCGATGCTCGATGCTCGATTCTCGATTCTTTTTATTAGTTTCCGGTTTCCGAATTCCGATTACCGATTTTCTATTTTCTGATCATCCGATTTTTCGATCTTTAGATCTTTCGATCTTTCGATCTTTCGATCTTTCGGTCTTTCGATCTTTCGATCTTTCGATCTTTCGATCTTTCGATCTTTCGATCTTTCGATCTTTCGATCTTTCGATCTTTCGATCTTTCGATCTTTCGATCTTGCGATCTTTCGATCTTTCGATCTTTCGATCTTTCGATCTTTCGATCTTTCGATCTTTCGATCTTTCGATCTTTCGATCTTTCGATCTTTCGATCTTTCGATCTTTCGATCTTTCGATCTTTCGATCTTTCGATCTTTCGATCTTTCGATCTTTCGATCTTTCGATCTTTCGATCTTTCGATCTTTCGATCTTTCGATCTTTCGATCTTTCGATCTTTCGATCTTTCGATCTTTCGATCTTTCGATCTTTCGATCTTTCGATCTTTCGATCTTTCGATCTTTCGATCTTTCGATCTTTCGATCTTTCGATCTTTCGATCTTTCGATCTTTCGATCTTTCGATCTTTCGATCTTTCGATCTTTCGATCTTTCGATCTTTCGATCTTTCGATCTTTCGATCTTTCGATCTTTCGATCTTTCGATCTTTCGATCTTTCGATCTTTCGATCTTTCGATCTTTCGATCTTTCGATCTTTCGATCTTTCGATCTTTCGATCTTTCGATCTTTCGATCTTTCGATCTTTCGATCTTTCGATCTTTCGATCTTTCGATCTTTCGATCTTTCGATCTTTCGATCTTTCGATCTTTCGATCTTTCGATCTTTCGATCTTTCGATCTTTCGATCTTTCGATCTTCGATCTTTCGATCTTTCGATCTTTCGATCTTTCGATCTTTCGATCTTTCGATCTTTCGATCTTTCGATCTTTCGATCTTTCGATCTTTCGATCTTTCGATCTTTCGATCTTTCGATCTTTCGATCTTTCGATCTTTCGATCTGTCGATCTTTCGATCTTTCGATCTTTCGATCTTTCGATCTTTCGATCTTTCGATCTTTCGATCTTTCGATCTTTCGATCTTTCGATCTTTCGATCTTTCGATCTTTCGATCTTTCGATCTTTCGATCTTTCGATCTTTCGATCTTTCGATCTTTCGATCTTTCGATCTTTCGATCTTTCGATCTTTCGATCTTTCGATCTTTCGATCTTTCGATCTTTCGATCTTTCGATCTTTCGATCTTTCGATCTTTCGATCTTTCGATCTTTCGATCTTTCGATCTTTCGATCTTTCGATCTTTCGATCTTTCGATCTTTCGATCTTTCGATCTTTCGATCTTTCGATCTTTCGATCTTTCGATCTTTCGATCTTTCGATCTTTCGATCTTTCGATCTTTCGATCTTTCGATCTTTCGATCTTTCGATCTTTCGATCTTTCGATCTTTCGATCTTTCGATCTTTCGATCTTTCGATCTTTCGATCTTTCGATCTTTCGATCTTTCGATCTTTCGATCTTTCGATCTTTCGATCTTTCGATCTTTCGATCTTTCGATCTTTCGATCTTTCGATCTTTCGATCTTTCGATCTTTCGATCTTTCGATCTTTCGATCTTTCGATCTTTCGATCTTTCGATCTTTCGATCTTTCGATCTTTCGATCTTTCGATCTTTCGATCTTTCGATCTTTCGATCTTTCGATCTTTCGATCTTTCGATCTTTCGATCTTTCGATCTTTCGATCTTTCGATCTTTCGATCTTTCGATCTTTCGATCTTTCGATCTTTCGATCTTTCGATCTTTCGATCTTTCGATCTTTCGATTTCTTGATTTTTTCTCGATTTTTCAATTTTTCGTTTTTTCGATTTTTGATTCTTCGATTCTTCGCTTCTTCGATATTTTCGACTTTTCGATTTATTAATTTTTCATTTTTTTATTTTGCTATTTTTCTATTATTCTATTATTCTATTATTCTATTATTCTATTATTCTATTATTCTATTATTCTATTATTCTATTATTCTATTATTCTATTATTCTATTATTCTATTATTCTATTATTCTATTATTCTATTATTCTATTATTCTATTATTCTATTATTCTATTATTCAATTTTTCAATTTGTCAATTTGTAAAATTTTTCAATTTTTCAATTATGCAATTATGCAATTTTTCAATTTTTCAATTTTTCAATTTTTCAATTTTTTAATTTTTCAATTTTTCAATTTTTCAATTTTTCAATTTTTCAATTTTTCAATTTTTAAATTTTTAAATTTTTAAATTTTTAAATTTTTAAATTTTTAAATTTTTAAATTTTTCAATTTTTCAATTTTTCAATTTTTAAATTTTTCAATTTTTAAATTTTTCAATTTTTCAATTTTTAAATTTTTAAATTTTTAAATTTTTCAATTTTTCAATTTTTCAATTTTTCAATTTTTCAATTTTTCAATTTTTCAATTTTTCAATTTTTCAATTTTTCAATTTTTCAATTTTTCAATTTTTCAATCTTTCAATCTTTCAATTTTTCAATTTTTCAATTTTTCAATTTTTCAATTTTTCAATTTTTCAATTTTTCAATCATTCAATCATTCAATTTTTCAATTTTTCAATTTTTCAATTTTTCAATTTTTCAATTTTTCAATTTTTCAATTTTTCAATTTTTCAATTTTTCAATTTTTCAATTTTTCAATTTTTCAATTTTTCAATTTTTCAATTTTTCAATTTTTCAATTTTTCAATTTTTCAATTTTTCAATTTTTCAATTTTTCTTCAATATTTCAATTTTTCAATTTTTCAATTTTTCAATTTTTCAATTTTTCAATTTTTCAATTTTTCAATTTTTCAATTTTTCAATTTTTCAATTTTTCAATTTTTCAATTTTTCAATTTTTCAATTTTTCAATTTTTCAATTTTTCAATTTTTCAATTTTTCAATTTTTCAATTTTTCAATTTTTCAATTTTTCAATTTTTCAATTTTTCAATTTTTCAATTTTTCAATTTTTCAATTTTTCAATTTTTCAATTTTTCAATTTTTCAATTTTTCAATTTTTCAATTTTTCAATTTTTCAATTTTTCAATTTTTCAATTTTTCAATTTTTCAATTTTTCAATTTTTCAATTTTTCAATTTTTCAATTTTTCAATTTTTCAATTTTTCAATTTTTCAATTTTTCAATTTTTCAATTTTTCAATTTTTCAATTTTTCAATTTTTCAATTTTTCAATTTTTCAATTTTTCAATTCGATTTTCCAATTTTTTCGTTTTCGATGTCGTTGTCGTTGTCGTCGTTGTCGTCGTTGTCGTCGTTGTCGTCGTTGTCGTCGTTGTCGTTGTCGTCGTTGTCGTTGTCGTTGTCGTTGTCGTTGTCGTTGTCGTTGTCGTTGTCGTTGTCGTTGTCGTTGTCGTTGTCGTTGTCGTTGTCGTTGTCGTTGTCGTTGTCGTTGTCGTTGTCGTTGTCGTTATCCAAGTCATAGTCGTCTATGAGAATGGCATGTTCATAATAATATATGTAACAAGGCTTTCCAGCTGCTGTCGTTGCGTTATTGTTTTCAATGATGAATGAGCTCTTTTAGCGGATCGTTGGAAAATATTTACGTCAAAGGAAGCCATGATTTCTTAATTTTTTGCTTGGTTGAAACCGAACTATAAACAGTGTGGCCACTTTTACACGAGGGGAATTAGTATACTCAGAATTTGATTTAAAATGTCAGTATATTGAAAATAAATTTGTCAATTTTTTATAAAAATAAATTCTGATGTGACATGTTGAGGAATAGAATTTTATTCGGTGTTTTTTTTGCACCTGCGTATTTTACAGCCACACTCCAACTCCATTTCATTGACTCTCAGGTCAAACGATTTCTTATTGATTTCTTTCCTGCCCACAATGTGACACTGGCCCACGGGTCACTCTGTTCATTGGACCATATCGCTAACCAAACCTCACGGGGACTAACCTTTTCACAGTCGAAAAGATTTCCGTTTCCCCAGGTTTTATTTTCGTCCGTTCAAAACCGATTCCAGTGCTGACTACCTCATACATCCGCCACCCCATTTGTACTCACAAACAACCCCCCTCACTTTCGAAAGAACCGGGTCAGAAAGGTCGTTTATCACCGGGCCCCGAAACGAAAAGGCATCAATCGTGTATTGAACTTTATGTTGGAGAGTTCCCCCTCCTCAGGTGGTCCACTTTCGATGTGAGCATCGGATTCTGTGTACTCAACGGTTGTAAAATGTTCCTGTGTTCAGGTTTTTATCGTCCAACTTCGAGTGAGTGGTGCTGCAGTGTGGGATGTTTTCGATTTCGGTTTGCTACCATGAACCGATGCAATATTTAAAACCTCCCGGGAGAGACCCTCGGAGCTGTTTACAACCACTACAAACCGGCTGTGGGACCGACCGGGATTGTACCTCTCCTATAGTGTCGGTCCAAGTGGGATATTTTATTTAGAAAGAATCCGGCTTTCCGCAGCCTCAATCTAACCGCTGCCGCCACACCGAGAGTGGAGCACTTATTTGCCAAGGGTGAAGATTTATTGCTGACTTCTTCGGGAACCGAACGACAGACAGGTTAAAAGTGGTTCCACAATTGAAGGGGAACCCAGAGGATTGAGAATGCAGTTTATCCTTATCGATTTCCTTCAATGCCGCAGCGAGGAAGACTAAAAATCAAAAACACGAACTAGAAATTTTCCATCTTTTCATTCGCATTTTCTGGGACAGGCGAACAAATACTTTGCTGTCACACCGTAGTCGCGAAGAAGGGAAGAATCAAACAGACCAGGTAAAGATTAAACCACAAATGGGAACCTTATCCGACTGCCACTTTCCAGAAACCCCCCGGCTGCCTCCCTTGAACGTCCATAAATCAAACAGAAAGCGAAGCGAGATTTATCAAACTCACCAACAATATTATCCGCAAACATTTGCTTTTCCCAAGTTGGAAACGGATCTAGGAGGGGGGGGTAAAAAAGTGTATGTTCCAAATCTGGACCACCAACCAGCCAGTCAGCCAGCCAGCCAGCAGGACGACAAACGCCAACCAGGGAAAAAAATGGAACGAGAAAAAAATGAATATAAAATGTGTAACCGTTACAGTGTGACTGGGGGTCGGTTGGTCGTTCGTCGCGTACGGATCGGATTCTAGTAGACATACTTTTTATTGGACTGTCGGCCATATTTTCCACCGACTGAACCCGAGGCTGAGAGGAGTCCTCTGATTCTGACTGGTACCATCACTAAGCAGCAGCAGAAATGCGGATCATAGTAGGCGAGCGAAATAAATCCTAACCCAACGAACAGTAACAACAAAAACAACAACAACATACGGTGCGGTAACACGAGAGAGAGGAGGTTGACCATAATTCGAATAAATGTTGGTATAAATCATCCATTTTTCCGAGCAGATAACGATTTATTTGCAAACATGGAAGGAGCGGCGGGGAAACGATTGTTTTGATTTGCTGTTCGATTTTTGGTGAATTTGAGCCAAAAAAGGAACCACCGTGACAAATAACAAATGATTGGATGGGATCGATGGTAAAGTTTGGAAAATAATTTGAAAAGGGTCGGGCGGATTCATTGTAGATTCGGAACTAGGTCAGGGTTTTTTTTATAGGCAAATTAGAGTTCACCTGAATTTGTTTTTTCATCGTTCATAAATAAAAATAATAGTTTGTACGCACATTGCGCAGCGAAAACTTTGTCAACAATAAAATGACCACTCACACGTTCTAATTTCAGTTTTGGGAAATACTTAAATTAATTGAAAAGTTCGTTTAAAAAAGTGAAATTGTCCAGGCAGCTGCAATTGAATGAAATATAACTCCACGGAGAATCTTAATTCAGCGCGGTAAATTAATGTATCGACGACTTTGTTAGTCAGTATGGTGCAACTAGAATCGTTAAGGCTTTTGGTACTTACGAAATATTACTGCTAAGGTATTAAGCTCTTACCTGAAAAGATACAATACAAAAAAGAGTTAGTGTATAATTACATTTCACGACAACCAATTAACATAATTGATATCCAAATGCAGTGTTAAAATAATGCAACTAAAAATAAAAACAACCCAAAATTCGCCACCCCCCGCATTAAAAGATGCAAACAAGAAAACGAATGTTTTCCCAACTATCCAAACAACAGGCAACACCTTGACACGTTATCCTCCATCCTAGCAAGCGTCCAGTCTATTTCACGCTCTTCTCAATAACGGACCAGCAAATGCGAGGAACAAGACAAGAGTTCGGACTGTGGTGAACCCTTCAGGGCCCTGAAAGCAGCGCTTGCTATGCCACACCGCTTAAGAGTTGTGCTTGTTCTTCCACGCGTTACTGCTTTTTTTTACTTTCTCTCCTCAGTAGGGGAATTATGGTTAAAACCGACACCTTAAGCTTAACAATTTTTCTAAGTTGCCACAAAACCAATAAAATTATAGTTTTTATGCAGAATTCTTCTTCAGAAAATTCTTAACAAGACTTAATTTTTTCAGCGCTTCAAAAAATAAATTTCATTAAAAATTATTGGTTGTAAAACTTGGAAAACAAAGTGACTTTTTGTAGGCAATGCGGGTAAAACCGACACCCCATAGGGGTAAGATCGACACCCCCTTTAATTTATTTTCTCTCCAATTTATTAAAATCTTTATCTTTATTAAAAATTAAATATATGCGTGATTAATAAAGTGTGAGTATGTATGATGCAAATATGTGCTTTTTATTGCTTCGTCATGTAGTGAGGGGGAGAAAGTTCGAAAGCGTAATACTATAAATAAGAGTATTTTATGCTATAGGATTATTTACTGATATGAGTATTTCCAAATAATCCTTGCGCACATCATTGCAACCTCCAGTGTCATTTTATTTCGTAAGAGAAGTTTTGCAAGCGTTCTACGTTCTGCAAATTGGATTCATTCACTTATAAGTGACACACACACTTCTTAGTAAAACTATCTTTTTCAGATTTGATTTTTCGGACTCTGATTATCAACGATCTATTGGGGTATACATAAGATCATTGTCTCATTGTGATAAAGTTCGTCTATGACAAACCAAGAGAACACTAGAAATTCGGTTTGATGAGCTTTTTGCAAAAATAGCAGAAGCTTCGATAGAATCAAATAAGCAAAAATTCCAATTTTTGATTTTTAAAGAGACTTACAAGAAATAAACACAATAAAAGTATTTCTGTGTATTTCTGCTAATATTATAGTGTTCTAATAGGCTAATTGAAGTGTCACAAAAATCCCCAGTATTTTGAAATAAATCGCAAGTATACACAACCATCTTAACAGCGTATCGGTTTTACCCTAACCACAGGGTGTCGGTTTTACCCCAACAGCGCACATTTTTTTTATAAAAGCAATTAAAAATATTGAATTTCTCAAACTCGTTTTCAATACACCTAGTTGATCATAGGACAGGCCGATAATAATAGGTACTGAAAAATGTGGTGATTTGAAAAAATTTTGTTCGGTTAAAACCTTAAAATCTACCAACGAAATTTAACATCCAGACGAGTAAGAACGCTGCTGTCGTATGTTTTGTTTATTTTTATGACATTCGGCGTACTAACGTAAATCCAAATTTTCTTCAAATGCTCTAAATAAACGTACTAATAATAATGTATCATTATGAAATGAATAAAAATTTGATTTCTAGGAAATGTTGTGGGGTGTCGGTTTTACCCATAGTGTCGGTTTTTCCCACAATTCCCCTACCACCTCAAACAAGAAAACGAAACCACAGGTCAATCCCAGGAGTCCAACCCGAAACCAAAGTAAACTATGGCCGAAACCCTTCAGCAAAGGACCTGATGTGAAAGCGCGCGCGCACATATTTGTGTGAGCTCATGATGTTTGAATAAAGTTTGATTTCGAGGGAGAGATAGAGGCACTGAAACATACCAGCAACAGAGGCCAGTCGATTGGGAGTCCGTGTTTTGTGCTGGAAAGGGTGGTTTGGAAAATTTTCCGGTGGAAAATCTGTGGTGCAAAGAATGAACCATCTGCACAAAGTGTTGGACATGTTGATACAGGTGTAATTTGCACCTTTCGGGTGCCTTCGGGGATCTGACCACTCGAGCCGGAGAGTTCTCGAGTTCGAGAATAAGCTGTTATGTTACCTTCGTTGAACGAATTTACTGATGTTTGAATTGAGCAAAGCGAGGCTAAATAAATTCGCTGACTATGGGTGATAGTTAATGTTTCGTAGATAAATCAACAGTGGCATCTCCAGGCAGGGGGCCGGCAGGCACGTGCCCCCTTCCTATTCTACCGGAAGCTGTTTTAAACATTGGTTTTTGTCTACGATTGCTCATATCAATTAGTACTAATTCAATGGAATTTAAAATCAAAATATTTTTCTCCAAAATACAAAGCTCGTATTTCGAATATTATAAATTACTTATAACTTTGAGAAAGGTATTCGTTTAAATTTCACTATACTATCAGTTGTACTTATACGAATACCGTGTATGTAATATAATACAAGTATAAATTTAAAAGTGCATTCAAAGGTTTGTACAATGGAATACTTTTGTCAATGTTAGTCACTCGAGTATATTTAAAAGGATATATTGCTATAATTAGTTCAAGTTTGGCAGAAGCGCGACCTATACCAACAGTGCAGAATTGCTAAACTAGCAAGCACTTTTTAAACCTTATTGGATCATGGCGTTGGTCAACTATCAAATGCTAGTGCAAATAATTAAGCAGTTTTAATTTCGTTATATTCTGAATTGCACATATTTTGTCGCATGTAATTTTAAATGACATTTCAGTAGACTAAACAAACTAATTTATTTGTTTGTTAATAGTTTTTATTTGACTAACTAGGAAACGAAACCACTGGGTCTTTGACGCGCGTGAGAAATACGCATGGTCTTGTCTAAGTGAATGATGACTTTTGAATTATGTATAAGGGTTGTTAGATGACAATTCGCAAGAACAATTCAAAACCAATTTCCAATTTGCGGCAATCATTTCAGCACGAGGAACAAATGTTTTATTGTCATATTTAATGGTTTACTTTTAGTCCATTAAATGGTCAGTCAATTATACTGAGCTAAGAATAAGTATCGTTTAGGAACGCAGCATCGAGTTTTTTTTTCTGTTCCGCGTTTTCATTGTAATATCGCAACGTTTACTCGAACGAGGTGGATAATATCAAGTCACGGGATGTCAATATGCGTAAGATAATACCGAGAAAGGACCATTTATAAATTCTGCCACGCTATTAGGAGAAAGAGCTATGACAAATTGTGACATAAATTGGGATGCGGAGTACGTCATGTGGTAATATGAGAGACAGTTTTTTTTGTTGGGATTTGGAACCGCCGCGACCATTGAGTTGATCTATTGTGGTATACCCTTGCATAATATCGCATCGATTCAGGCCGACGAGTTACCATTGAGGGTAACTGTCGTTGTCTGATGGTGCGAAGTACCCCAGTCTGGTATAATTCTTAGAATGAATTTAACTACCACGTTGGGATTTCCTAACCAGATTTCACAAGGACTTAGTATGGCCTTGTTGAAATGTTGTTTTCTACGCACTAATAGTGCTGAACAGTCGCAGAGCAAATATTGAGAGGTCTCTATATCACAGTCAAAAAACCGACAGACTTCTGTTTGACTTCGATTTATTTTTTTCAAATGATATCTGGCCGGGCAGTGCCTCGTAAGTAGCCCAATGGCAATGCTGAGTGATTTTTTATTTAAATTTAGTATTTTTTCATAACTCGCTTGTTTGGAGTTATGAATAGTTTAGATTGCCCTAAAGTATTTGTTGCGATCCAGTTTGACTGTATTGCATCTTCCTCCCAGTTTTTGATTTCCATTTGTAGTACACATTTGGATACGGCATGTCTAGATTTAGGCTTTTTCCATCCAGTCTTCATTCAGTGCTACTAATGGATTCACGAAGAAATCTTTCAGTATACTCAAATGCCCAAAAAGATTACCTTCAAGAAAATTATTGTTTCTTCGCAGCCTTAGTGCACTCTTTTTGGTTTCCATTTGCACGTATTGATACAGTGGAAGCTTACTAAGAGCTGTTTCTATGGCCTTTGTTGCTGTACTATACATTGCTCCTACTATGGCCATGCAGGCCAAGCGTTATAATTTGTCTAGTTTTTTCTGTGCCATACATTGCTTTGTTTTCGGCCACTATACTAGTGCTGCATACACTATATTGGGTCTTACTATAACCGTGTAGATCCAATGAATCGTTTTAGGTTTAAGCCCCCATTTTTCCAAAAGTTTTCTTACATACTCAGAGAGCAGTTGTGGCTTTGCTTATTACCTGCTCTAAGTGTAAGTTCCAGTTAAGTTTCTTGTCTAGAATGACTCCTAAATATTTTGCACTTGACGAATATTTCAGAATAGATCTATTAATTGTCAGACTTTTGAGCGTCACTTTTCTTCTGCGAGTAAACGGAACCAGAACTGCTTTAGAGAGGTTTATGTTTAACCCTTCTCCTTGGCACCACTGGAAAGTGCAGCTCAGTGCAGATTGCATTCGATCTGTGATGATGTGGCCGAACTTCCCACGAACTGTTATAACCACGTCGTTAGCAAACCCAATAACTTCAAAGCTCTTTTCCGCAAGTTTATTGAATAGATCGTCTGCAATAAGCGACCATAACAAGGGCGACAATACACCTCTTTGAGGACATCCCCTAACGGTTATTATTGTTATGGACGATTCACCCAATTCAGCAGATACTTTTTAGGTAGAGATGAATTGTTGCACGTAGCCCTGGCTGGCCTCCATCTCTATTCAACCCCTATTCCTATTCCCTCGTCCCACGGTACTAAGTTTGACCCTGAAAAATGTGATTTCATCATTATTTCCAGAGTTTCTTTTGTATTTATAGTGGAATTAGCAGTTGGTTTCTTTAAATTCCTCAGGGCATTTGAATGGTCTTTAGAAAGTACTTTTTGTAGCTGTGCTATTTCTGGTTTTTTTCCAATGATCTCACAATAGGACTTCCAGATTATTCTTCGTGATTTTCTTAACTCTTTATTGTAGATTGTTAGGGCCTTTTTATATTCTTCCCATTGACCCGAAGTTTTTGTTCAATTAAAAAGCTTCCGATTTTTTTTTTCTTAAAATATTTAAAGTTCTGTTCCACCAAGAAACATCCCTGTTTGAAATTTCTTCCTTAACTGGACAGCTGGCATCATACGCCTGTATAAATATTTCAGTGATATCTTTTGCAACTCTGCCCAGTTGTTTTGTTGTTTCAGCTGTACTATTCGATAAAGTGCATTCAGATTGTACTTTTCACTTATACCTTTCCCAATTGGTGTTCCTAGAATTTTTATAGACAACTTTGATTAATTCGCCAGCATTGTACTCAAACACTATGTGTTTATGGTCAGACATGGATTCTTCATCTGAGACATGCCAGTTTTTAATATTTATCGAAAATATAGGACTAGAGGAGAAAACCCAATAGTGGATGAACTATGCCAACGCCTAAGCAATTTTAAAAGTAAACTAACTCAAATTTACTTATATATGATCTGTATTTGTATTTATATGAAATAGATTTCAATTCTACAGTTAAAAAAAATTCGTACGTGCAATTAAACCTCTACTACTTCTGTTAATGTCGGTATTTCCCCATATGGTATGATGGGCGTTTGCATCGCACCCAATAATGAAATGTTTATTATTCATTTTGCAGAAACCAGGCCAGTGCGCAAGGGGAGGGTTTTGGGGGTTCAAACCGCTCTCATGAGAGTTTTGAATTTCTTTTGAAAATTTCTTAACTTCCTTATAAGGAAAAAAAAATTATACTGCGAACTGTTTTGACACCCAATGACATTTGAGTTCGGTACTTCTAGAAACAAGTTTTTGAAGAAACGTTGCGAGGGTGGCTTTAAAAGAATGTAAAGGGGTACAAAAGATGCTGACCGTTGACGGAGCCTGTGGAGTTGGACAAAAATTAGATTCCAGATCAGAGCAACTGTTTAGGTCCCGTTTTGGTCCTAGAATAACTGTGCAAATTCTTAGCTCGATCCCTGAAACTATATTTTTGCGCCCACTGTTTAAAGTTTACATAGGATTTTGTATGGGAAAATTAACTTTCACAAAATAATTCCTCCAGGAGTCGCCCATTACTTCCTAAAAATAAATCGCTATGTGGTTTTTATAGAAAATTTAACAAAGAAACAAAGTCTCGAAAATCACGAAACGATCTGACGCTTGAGAAAAAAGTTATTAAGCAGAAACCGATTAATGCTCTGACGATTGAAAAAATATTCGTTTTTTCTTGCACCACTACTGTAGGTTGTCCAATTAAACAAAATTTTGTTTTAATCTTCTCTTAATGTGTCAAAATCATTTACCTATGTTTGGCTTTTTCGCAAGAGTTTTGAGGGATAAATTGAGGCTTCTTTTGTACATAATGAGAGAAAGTTAAAAATTTTGTATATAATTCGACCGTCAGTGGCCAGCAGTGATACTATGAAAAGTGAAATTTTCATCAATCTTCAGGGCATCAATCGGTTTTTGCTTAATTACTTTTTCTGCAAGCATCAGATCGTTTCGTGGTCTTCTAGACTTTGTTCCTTGACAAATTTTCTATTAATATCAGACATTTGCTTATTTTAGGATGTAACGGGCGACTCTTAGAAGAATTATTTTGCAAAAGACGATTTCCCCATACGAAATCCCATGGAAACTTCAAACCGTGGGCGCAAAAATAAAGTTTCACCGATCGAGCTAAAAATTTGCGGGGTTGTTCTGGAAGCTAAATGGGACCCAAAAAGTTACTCGGAGCAAATTTTTTTTCATATAACCATGTCCCACTCTACGGCACCCCCCACAATAACCGTCCTTTTCCACGCAAAGGGCAGCTCTGGCGTGGCGGACCTTTTTTCTCGCGCTACTCGTGGGACAAAGTATGAGTTGTGAAAATAAAAATAATAATAAAGTGAGTAAAGTAGGAGATGGTGGATGAAAAGATGGAGGTGGTGAACCCCTTCGCCAAAGGGGATTTGGTAGATTTCTTCCCAGAGGGGGGCGGGGGGTAAACAGCGGAGCAACGGTGGCTGCAACCAACAGCACCGGATGATCTTCAGGAGTGGTAGGCGATAACCCTATCAACACGCTTGGCGGGCCACTACCGGCGATGCGGGCGGTAGACAAGAAACTCGATAATATCATCGAGTTTGCAAGCGGAAAGCAGTACATCAGCAAGGAACTGAAACAGAGCCTGCTGGTGCTCCGCCAGGCTGTTCGAGTCGCAAGACAAGAACAGGACGCGTACATCAGGTGGATGAAGGGAAGAGGGAATGCCGATAAAGGCGCCCAAACTGAGGCCTTCTCCTTCATAGGAGGGGCTATCATGGCCCAAGAGGCGATAGATTTCGCCTTGACGGTCACAAAGAATTTAATTGAGGGCAAGACTGCGGACCCCGAAGGGCATCGACACAAGAAGGACTTCTCGGCCTAAGAAGGCGAAAGGCACCAACCGGGCGCAAAGTGTCGGGCCACAAGTAGGTATCAGCCAGACGGTGTCATCGGCACAAGTGGGCGAAAAGTCATGGAAGCTGGTCAGCAGGGCTAAGCGAAAGTCGAACGCATCTCGACCCGCAAAGAAGGTCAAGGACAGAGGAGAGGCTCTTTTGGTGAAAACCGACAAGAGGAAGTATACCGACGTCCTCAAATCGATGCGGGCGGCCAAAAGGCTCTCGAATCTAGGACATGATGTGCGCAGCGTTAAACGTACCAACACCGGCGAAACTTGGTGCGCAATCTAGTGGGGCGACGTACAAGAAGTTGGCCCAAGAGGTCTTGGGTGACGGCGCTCAGGTGAGGTCGTTGGCTGCGGAAGTGACCCTCCAGTGCAAGCAACTGGATGAGGCTACGAACGCAGATGACGTCGCCTCGGCCGTCATGGAGCAATGTGGCGAAGAGATTGAGCGGACTTCTGTACGCCTAAGAGAGGGACTCTTAGGCACGCAGGTAGCCTATCCCAAGCTACCGGTTGCGGAAGCCAAAAAGGTCATCGAGAGAGGAAGCTGAAGATCGGTTGGTCAGTATGCCCAGTAAGCATATCCCAGTCGTCTTCAGTGGACAGGTGCCTAGAGTCCGGCCACAAGTTATACGACTGCAAGGGCCCAGACAGGAGTAAGTTGTGTCGTCGCTGTGATGAGAAAGGGCACAAAGCGCAGAAATGCGATAGGGCACCAAAATGCGTTATCTGCGCCAGCAAGAAGCAAAGCTGTAACCACTTTGTGGGTGGACCTTTGTGTCCCTTCGGGGAGGTCAGTAAGAAGAAGCCGTGAAAGTAACACAGCTGAATCTTAACGAATGTGCATCTGCCCAGCAGCTGCTGTGGCAGTCGGTCTCGGAGTCGAGGACAGATGTCGCCCTCCTATCCGGCCCGTACAATGTCTCTGCCGATAACGGCAATTGGATAGCGGACGGGCCTAGGTTGGCGGCAATTTGTACAACGGGACGGTTCCCGATCCAAGAGGTAGTACACTCCTCTGCGGAGGGTGTTGCGATTGCCAAGATCAATGGTGTGTTTTATTGTAGCTGCTATACCCCACCAAGGCACAGTGGTCGGAAACGCCAAAAACGTGAACTTAATTCACTAGAGGCCAACCCATCGAATATATTCACAGGGTGTCTTTGGAGGAATTGTTCGTATGAATATTCCCCACAATCTGAAAATAATTGAAATTAGGCATGGCTTACTATGATCGAACTAAAAAAAATAACTTTTTATACTGACAAGATAGAAAGTTGGTGTCTTCGACAAAGTTTTAGGAATGCTCATAGTGAAGAATTTTGTTGAAGAACTTGAGCTTGTAGGAGTAAAGGTTATCGATTTATAAAGCGTTTTCTATGGCAACCCCCTCAAATCTAGTTTTCTTAATATAACTTTTTTCATTGTGGCTTTTCGTGCAAACTATGTTCTAGACAAATGTGTAGGTAACAAAACTACATAATATTGTCGAAGACTGTATGTAAAAATACTCATTTGTTTCAAAGTTATTGAAGATTTTTACATTTTTTTACACCAACTTCAACTACGTATAAGAAAGAAAGGTGCAAACCAAAATTCACGAACAGGCACTTTTTTAACTTTCTGAACTATGCACAATAAAGCTAAGAAGGTTTGGTGCGTGGCACTTTAGAACCCTATGAATAGGGTAAGCTTTCTTTATCATGTTTTTTGACTTTTTCCATACAAAAATCAGCAAAAAAATTTTTTTTTCGCTTTTTTTCGTAAAATTTAATAAATAATGGTATGGCATTCTTTTGTAAGCGTTAAATTCATTATGACATGTTTATTTGAGCATATATTAGCTTGGAATCTCCAATAATATTAAAAACTTTACATTTTTGCTCCCATATTTATAGAATCTGAAATATTCAGGTATAAGTGAAAATAATACTTGTAATTGAACATTGAACCAAGAATTTCAAAAATGGGGGGCAAAAAAACTCAAAAAAAATTTTTTTGCTGATTTTTGTATGGAAAAAGGTAAAAAACATGATAAAGTAAGCTTACCCTATTCATAGGGTTCTAAAGTGCCACGCACCAAACCTTCTTAGCATTATTGTGCATAGTTCAGAAAGTTAAAAAAGTGCCTGTTCGTGAATTTTGGTTTGCACCTTTCTTTCTTATACGTAGTTGAAGTTGGTGTAAAAAAATGTAAAAATCTTCAATAACTTTGAAACAAATGAGTATTTTTACATACAGTCTTCGACAATATTATGTAGTTTTGTTACCTGCACATTTGTCTAGAACATAGTTTGCACGAAAAGCCACAATGAAAAAAGTTATATTAAGAAAACTAGATTTGAGGGGGTTGCCATAGAAAACGCCTTATAAATCGATAACCTTTACTCCTACAAGCTCAAGTTCTTCAACAAAATTCTTGACTATGAGCATTCCTAAAACTTTGTCGAAGACACCAACTTTCTATCTTGTCAGTATAAAAAGTTATTTTTTTTAGTTCGATCATAGTAAGCCATGCCTAATTTCAATTGTTTTCTGATTGTGGGGAATATTCATATGAACAATTCCTCCAAAGACACCCTGTGAATATATTCGATGGTTTGGCCTCTAGTGAATTAAGTTCACGTTTTTGGCGTTTCCGACCACTGTGCAAGGGCGGGTGATCCCTGCCAGGTACGCGGGTGGAAGTCCAATCACTTCGACCGGCCCTGGGACTGGAGGCCAACACCGACAGTCTAAGCGGGGATGCGCTGGCAGCTGTCCTATCACGCGCGTGCTATGCCACCATGCCGAAGAAAACCCTGCCAAGAAATAGCAGACGCCCGGTATATTGGTGGAGCGCCGAGATTGCAGCCCTACGATCAGCCTGCCTCAAAGCTAGACGTAGGATGCAGCGAGGAGGTAAGAGCGGATCGCCGTGATTTGTTTCGAGCAGCGAAATTGGCCCTTAATAAGGTCATTAAGAGCCGCAAGAGAGCGTGTTTCGAAAACCTGTGCGAGGGTGCCAACACGAATCCGTGGAGTGACCCCGCGAACGGTCACCGGACCGGTTGGCGAGGATTATCGAAGTACTCTTCCCGTCTCGAGCCACAAGTCCCTGGCCTCCTGCGCCGCAAGGCATTGTGGGTGCGGCCGAAATGGTAGTTCCGGTGACGAACGAAGAGTTACTCGCAATGGCTCATTCCCTAGCATCGAATACTGCTCCAGGGCCTGATGGAGTTCCAAACAGCGCTCTCAAGGCAGCAATCATAGCTAATCCGAACATGTTCAGACTAGCTATGCAGAAATGCCATCACGAGTGCCGTTCTCCCTATAGATGGACAGTCGGCGTACAGACCAATCTGCCTGATCGACACGACGGGCAAACTGCTTGAAAGGATCATCCTCAACAGGCTAACCTCAGAAGGTACGGACGGCCTGTCGAGCAATCAGTTTGGTTTTCGAAAGGGTAAGTCCACCGTGGACGCTATCAACTCAGTGGTAAAGACCGTCGAGATAGCGATCCAACGGAAAAGGCGAGGTATTCGATACTGTGCGTTAGTGACACTTCACGTGAAGAACGCATTCAACAGCGCAAGCTGGGATGCCATCGCTATCTCGTTACGCCGCCTTTACCTGCCGGTGGGTCTGTACCGGATCTTGGAAAGCTAATTCTACTACTATTATACGAGACCGATGCCGGTCAGAGAAGTGGTCCTATTACCGCAGGAGTCCCGCAAGGCTCGATATTATGGAACCTTATGTATGACTGGGTTCTGAGGCTAAAGTTCCCTCCTGATGTCAAGATCGTCGGCTTCGCCGATGATGTCACCTTGGTGGTCTACTGGGAGTCAATCCCCGAGGTAGAACTGACTGCAGCATCAGCACGGTGGCGGAATGGATGAGCGCGAGAGGCCTGGAGCTCGCTCAAAGACGGAGGCGGTTATCGTCAACAACGGCAAGTCGGTGCAACATGCAATTATCCAAGTGGGAGAAGTCGTGATCACTTCAAAGCAGAGTCTGAATATTCTGGGGGTCATCATGAATGACAAGCTGACCTTCGGCAGCCATGTCGACTATGCGTGCAAAAGGCCCGGACGGCTGTTGCGGCATTATCGAGGATGATGTTCAACAAATCAAGGGAAACTGGAGACCAGCTACCGCTTGATGTGTCTCAGAGTGATATCTGCCTACCGCACGGTATCACACGATGCATCCTGCGTGATAGCGAACATGATGTCAATCGGGCTGATCATCCGGGAGGACAAGGAGTGTTTTGAGTTGCGTGGCAATAGAGGAGTCCACGAGCGTACCAGGGTGGCCTCGGTCGCCAGATGGTAGTGCGAGTGGGATAATTCCTCGAAAGGTAGGTAAACTCACCGGCTGATATCTAATATATCGTGCTGGGTGGGTAGACCCCATGAAGAAGTTCATCTGACCCAATTCACGCCATAACTGCTTCCGACAGTACCTCCACAGGTTTGGGCACCCGGAGGCCCCAGTCTGCCCTGACTGCCCAGGTGTTGACGAAACCGCGGATCACATACTGTTCATATGTCCACGTTTCGATGTCGAAAGAAGAGCAATGCTAGACGTCTGCGGCTGGGACACAACCCCTGATACCATTATACAGAGGAGGTGTCAGTCGGTGGAGAAGTGGAACGCAGTCTCGACTGCAACCACTCAAATTGCCTGAGGGTTGCAGAGAATATGGCGCGCCGAGCAGCAGACAACAAGCATAACTAACTTGTGATTGGTTAGTTATAGCGGAAAGGGCTGAGCGCGGAGAAGTGAGTGAATGGTCTGCCCATGCTGAGGCAAGTGTGGCACAGTGGTGGCAACCGTGATAGTCACGCCGAAGCATGGCAGAAGAGCGAGTGAATAGACGTATGTATGGACTGTCCATGCAGAGATGGGAGGGTCATAGCGTAGCGTAGAATGTTGGTACCTATCGCTATTGATACCTCGTGGCGTGGCACAGAAGTGTAAGGTGAGCGTAAGTGCGAACATTAAGCGAGAGTGAGTGAGTACATTAAGTATTGCTATCCCCCCAGAAGTAATGCCGGAAAGTAGTTCCTGGAGGAAAGATGGCGGAGCCCAATGGAGTTTAGTCGGTATGACCCCCTGGTCGAGCCCGGTACGCCAGTACACTTCCGTGTGGTAGCTTGGCAACTACTAAGTACTAAGTACTGGGTAAGTGCGTAACTGCATTCTCCATTGTAAAAAAATAAATCCTTATATAAGGAACGAAAAAAAATATCAAAACCCCTCCCTTGCGAGTTTTCTGCGCACGGGCTTGGCAGAAACTAATAAAAGCAATTAATTCGGGGGTGAGGTACCGTATCCATATCTCCGGGAAAATAGGCTGGAGCTATATAAGCTTCGGTTTCCCCCGTGTTGTTGAAATCTCCAATCGAATCGCAACTACATCTCTGGTAATAAATGGTGATATGGGTACGAAATTGATCCCCCTTTTTATTAGAATAACTGTTCGAGGGTTAGGACAATTTTCATCATAAATCAGTTTTATGGTAGTTGTTTGTGCATCGATTCCAAGAACTTGGTGATTATGCGCCCAGGGTTCTTGTATAAGTGCTACGCATATATATTTTTTTTTTCAAGAATCTTCGGCAAAAGATTCCGGTTGCTTCTTTGGCACGATGTAAATTTATTTGCACGAACTTAATGTTACTAACCATTTTTTCTTATTATTTTAGTATGGATTGTCTTGTATGCAATTGATCTTCTGAGAGCCCAGTGCATTTTTGGTCCTTTGAAGGCCCAGAGCGAGTTTGCTCATTAGACCCAGAATGATTTTGGTTCTTTGAAGGCCCAACTATATTCCGGTTGTTTTGAGACCCAGAATTCGTCCGGTCCTTCGAAGACTCCGGAACAGTCCGGTCTCTTTGGGACCCAGAACCTTTCCGGTCTTCTGGAGGCCCGGTAAACTTCCAGTCCTTCGAAAGCCCAGAAACTTTCTGGTCTCTCGAAGGCCCAGCAACAGTCCCGTCCTTTGAAGACCCAGTACGATTTTGGTCCTTTGAAAGTCCTGAATGTTTTTTTTTATCCTTCGAACAACCAGAAAGACTCCAGTCCATGGCATGGCATTATCAATGAGTTAATAGAGTATACTCTTGCGGGATACGTTTAGATTAGTTAGAGCGGATAAACCGGTGTTTATGTTTTGTTTTCATTCAATTTTTCATTTCATTCATTTTCATTTTGTGTCAGGATGACAAAAATCTAGTTTTGTAAATTAGATATTCTGAAATTACATACGCTGAGGAAAATTTCTAAAAATTTCATTAAGATGGCAATGCTACAACTTGAGTTACCATAACTATTCAATGGTTGATCTTTCAAATTGAAATGATAGATTAAAAATCGAATTGCAATGCTTGAAGATATTTAGGTTTTAAAAAAACCATTTTTGTTGTAAAAATCACTTGCAACTGTCCAAACAGGAGGGATTGAAACTTCAGTGCTACGGTAAAAATGTGCTCCAATGAAAGTTCCTAAAATCTCTAGAACAATGCGTTTGCGAAAAATTAACACATCAATATAAGCAACCCGATTTTTTTCCACTCTGCCTCAAATCTCAAATCTTAAAAGAAATCATAAAAAAATAACCAACGCATGATATCTCACAAACTAATTTTTCTTCCTTAGTAATGAAAACTATCGCTTAAAGTTCTACCTCCATAAACTGAATCAAATCAAGCTGAAACACTTTTTGACCATAAATGACCGGGCCGATACTGGCAATCAAATTGAAAATAAAAACTGGACGAGGCTAGAAAATTTCCATCATAAAAGTGAACCTCTGTAGTGCTGTACGTGAAACTGAAATTGCTTCTCTCGCCCACATCCAGCGCCAAAGTCCCTGCACTCGAGCAGAAATTTTATGTATACCATAAAGATCATTGATGCAGGATTTGAGTGCTCAATTAGATTATAGGAATTTAAATCCCCCAGCATCAGTAACAGCATCGACATCAGCATCGGCCTCACCGTCCACCCTGCAGCCCAGTCAGTGCAGTTAGGGGATCTGGTTGACGTAGGTATACATTTAGGCGCTCCGAGATACACGAAGGTGTTCGGTTGTAAACATAAATCACTAAACTTTACTACCCTCGACCCGGTCGCGTTTCCTTCAACCTCATTCCCGACCGACCAAACCGAAAGACCAACAGGAGGACCATCTTGTGGTGGCGGAGAACCTGAGTTCTAGCTTTTCATTTGCGGACAGTAAATTGCTTTCGTCCTATTCCGCAATTCGCTTTGTAATTTAGTGTGTGTTCCTGCTGACGCACACGGTACCTGTCAATCAAAACGGAACCGGTCGCTCTGCTGCTGGAAAACAGGGGGGGGGGACGGAAACTGTTGGCACAGCAAATGTGGTCGTCTTCCTGGGGCAGCACCCTAAATTGGCTTGGTAAACTCGTGGTGGTGGTGTGGTGACGAGGTGGAAGGATGTTTACCATTTCGACCCTTGCTCGTGCCAACCGTCTCGTCCTAATGCGCATTGCTGATTCAGCCGACTGCTGCTCTGGTCGTGATGAACAATCAGTCTGGAGGATGTGTGGCTCAGACATATTTTCCCTTTCAGCTGCACGTAACGAATGGAAAATTGCGAAATATGCGGAAGATGAGTTAGTTATTAGAAACTGGCTTTTCAGCTTCTTTTCCCGATGCGAGGCTCGTGCCAGGTTTAGAGGGGGATCTTTCTTTGATATCGTAATAATCAACCTCGCTCGCAAAGCTAATGTCATTAATCATTTAGATGTCATATTTTTCAACTATTCATGAGTTTGGATTTCGACTCTTGGAAACTTATCCGAAAAAAGAATCATAATATTAGTATAATAGATTACACAATGTCTCGTAAAACTATGATTTTAGATGGATGCTGAAAGGTAAGCACATTCATGTAATTTTTTCATTAATTCCAAATCCTTTTTAGGAGTAACCGTGAATTATTAAAAAAAATCATCATCTGTAAACTTCATACGGAGTGAAACATCGATAAGGGTTGCACTCAATACAACTTGTGTGCAAGATTTCTTCTGTATTTCTTAACTTTCAGAACGTAGCAAGCTCTGAAATAATAAACCGTTCCCATTCACTACAAAAACCGGCAAAAGGTCCCTTCTAAACGTTTCAAAACCTCTTCCAGAAATTACGCTGCGAAATTCCGGAACAAATTACCGACCAAGAAATCACACACTTCCCAATGAGACTTATGATGCAAATGATCCAATCTTCGTCGCTGCTCATTAATCATCCGCTTTGAGGGTAAAATTCTCATTTAGGTACGTACCCATCCCACCGTCTCAAACCATCTCCCCAACGTCCGATTCTAGGATAAATAGGAACCACTTTTCATTCTTCCACAGGAGCGACACAATTTGCCTCCGGTTAGTTGTTTTCTATTCCCGAGCCAGGAGAAGTTTAAAATTGATTACGTTTCGAAGTCAACCACTTCGTCTGATGTGGCAATTCTCTTCTTCTTTTTTTGGTGAGATTTTTATGCGGGGTACGTTTCTTCTACTTCTTACAGCACATTCGCGCCGATGCGATGTCACCGTTCCGTGAAGGAAAGTTAATTCCCGTACAGCGCAACAGGCCATTCTGTGACACAACCGACGACCACCAGTCAGTCAGCCTCGTTCCGATGATGAACCACAACTGCACGGAAATGAACCGATCGGAACTTTTGAACGATAAGTTATTTTGTAGTTTAATTTTGATTCATTCAGATTTTTTTATTGGGAATAATTTCGAATAAATTTTATTTACCGTAGCATTTAAAAAATGCTGTTTGCGGTTTGAATTAAAAAAATGGAGTACTATAAAATCGAACTCATCCAAAAAAGCAAGATGAAACCGCCAAACAGATCCTTTCCGTGCCTAACCACCCACCCAGAATAAGCGCAAACGAAGCAATTCATTAAAATAAAAATTACTTCTCGCCTCAGTTAATATCGTAACCATTTTGACGAAAATCTTGTCACTCATTCCGGCAACCAACGGTTCTTCCCTCCTTCGTCAGAATATCCCTCCTGGACCCGAATCTCGAAATCGGTCGTTTGTCGTCGAGCCGTGATGCCATCACCCCCGCGCGTGCACATTCTAGTCGAGGATTTCTTTCTCCTCCACTCAGCGGTGATTATTCAGCATAAAAGCTCATTAGTTTCGCACGCTCTCGGTTGGGTTGAGCCGACGCACGTCGCACATCCCAGCCACTGACTGACTGCCACCGCCTACTAAGGCCGTTACAGTAGGCAAATTATGAGCGCCCAAAGTGAATGCTGCACCGAACTACCGCCAGGCGATTGCACGGAGAAGAAAAGAAGATTTTCACGAGATGGGGTGCCATTTGGGGACAGCAATTCGTCCGGAATCATCGCTTTGAAACGAGCAACTCGAATGTAATTGGGAACGGGATGGTAGTTGGAGCTATCTCAGAGGAGTAAGTCCGGAATAATGGCACTCATTTGGTGTGTGGCAAGCGTTGGGGAAAAGTACGAGCAGCGATGATTATGTGAAATTATTAAACTTGTTAGTTAAAGTATTGTAGGAAGATACTAAAGTGAGTGGCTTAAAGTAACACTATTGGTGAAATTTGAAACGTCGTTACTTTTCAAATGGTTTCGGGAAATAGTGAATTATCGAAATGGTATTTTTAAGAGCTCCCTGACACAAAATTTCATTCAGTATAGAGAAATAGAAAACATTCCGTCATCTACTTCACCATGAAAATGTGATTTTTTGTACATCACACTCAATAACTTCGATCATGAAACTTCAAATGTGAAACTGTTTCCTGTTTTACATATAGCAGAAGTATCTCTAAAGGCAATGAAAAGAACTTTTGGAAAATCAAGATTTAACATGAAATATAAAGGACTAAAACTTTACGCCAAATAGCTTTTTTCAAGATCATGTAAATTTCTAGATTTATTGTTAGGAGAGAGTGGGTACGCTTGATCCCACTTTTGTTTTTTCTCATAACTTTTCAATGAAATAAAAATTTCAATTGCAAAATTCTCTATTTTGTAGTGAATTCGAATTGTAAGAGCTATGAATAATGTGTAAATCCGAATACTATGTCCTTTCAGTAATATTTATGAGCACCTTTCGTAATATGAACAATTACAATAAAAAAAACTTTAAAAGTGCTTCAATAAAGGTAGAAAGAGGTGTCCTTGTTGTTGTGCATCACATAATTGCTAATCATTACGACGATCAAATAAACAATAACTTCGTCCGTGTCCACAGGTTCCAGGAAGATCTCCTTAACCCTCTTTCATTTTCAAGTGACCCAAATTTGGTGCAGTACGGACACGATCGGGTTCAGTTGAGTCATCACGAATTGTTGGTTGGTTTTGATATAATTAAGTTTGAGTTTGCACCACAACCAGATAGATGTTATTACCTGGAATCTGATCAAATGGTTTCGGGAAATAGTGTCCAGCCTGCTGGACATAAGTTACTTAGAAAGCAGACGTTTGGGGGCAAATTAGGTCACTACTATAATATAAATTTGAATTACTATAACAGAATAATTGTGCATGAATTCGCACGAAAAATGCCAAAGCTAAGTGAAGAGAAGATAAAAAACGCAATTGCATCTGTTCAAGATAGCACCAGTTTCCAACCAGCCTCTAAACAATTCGAGGTTCCGTTCAAAACATTACGAACACGTGTGCTCATCATCAATAAAATCGCGTCAAATATTTCGCGTGAGTTAACGATATAAAAAGTAATGCAAACAAAGGTTCCGAAGCGCAAACGTAATCGTCGCACAGCTAAGCAACCAAGTGAGCCGGAATACACAACTTCAATTCCACACTCTGGTGATGACGGGGACACCGAAAAAGTCACGTGAGATGAACGAAACCAACTATTCACAAAGCACATAAAGAATACTTCGTTGTGGAAAATGACGAACTAATTCTTACATTGTACGATCATTTTCATTCTATTTACGAATTTATTTTTACAGTGTAGTTAGCTCCCAAATTTATCCTATGCGGAATGCAACAGACTACTTGAACTTGTGTTGATCTGAATAAAGCCAACTGCACACGGTACGCTGTCCAGAAAACGGTACGAGCTATCTTGCGGGTATGCGTTTTCAGGATAGTTTGAGGAAACAGAGCCCCCAAAATTCGACTTGTGTTTCAGAGGTTTCAGCTTTGCTCTGAATATTATAGGCGTGCACCCGCTCTATTAGAGACTACTTATCGCAAATGAAGTGTACCGGTGCTGTCCCTAGTACTTAAGAATTGCGAAATGATTAAATACTCAATTCCGAATCTCGAAACTATGCGGACTTCCAGTACCAGTTAAGCTACAGTTTCAACCGTATCGACTGCATAGTACCACTTTATGATGGCTGCTGGTTTGTCAAGAGTTGAGTCGAGCACGGAAAGCTAGTTGCTACAAAGGCGTAGACGCTCGGAGCGTCATCCAACAATTATCTAAAGATGAGCCGTTACCCTTGTTTATCTTCGGTACGGATTTGCAATTGGTGAAACGTCTCCTTCAACTACCTACCGGATGCTATTCGCCGTTCGAAAAATCGATGATGACCTTCACCAACGGAACAAGCAACTTCAGTTCTTTAAGTAGTTGTGGATTGGTGGAACTTCTTTTACGGTTACTTGTTGGGAAAACTAAGGAATTTAAAAAAAAAACGGTACTTTCGGTATTGGAAAAAAAAACAATAAAACTGGTAAAAATAGGTAGCTAGAAAAAAATAAGAATAACGAGTGGTATTTGCAATGCAGTCGTTTTCACATTGGTTTGGTGCCAATTTATATTTACTAACGAAATAATCGTTCAACACACATTACTTCACTATCCGTGATGTATTTCGGTTGCTTGTTTTTGCATCGTAACCTGAAAAGTGGGAATGACGGCATGTTGTCTATCTCGCTTATTGGACCAAAAGGCATGCAGCTGGCGTTCCCAGATTTGACAAGCAGTTCAGACCTGAAGTTTCGTTTCACAGCTTATCCAATTTAAGCAGAAGTTTAAACAGATTCCAGCGTATCAAAGCTCTAGATTTTCTATAGGTCGCGTTATCCAGGTCAAATTTGTCTTATCTAGGTCAAATACGACTTAAGAATTAATTCCATCTCGTCCTTAAAACCGGCGTTTACTTGCTACCCTTTCCAATTTATTTTTAACGCACCTTGTTTCAATGTCGACCAATACCCCCCACCGGAGAAACCTGGGCACACGGTCAAAATACGATGATAGACATCTCGCACTAAGCCTTAACAAAGACAAAAACCCAACTAAAATACTCTACCCATTATGTGATACGAACACACCCAGCAACAGAAAAACATTCGCAACAGGAAGCAGCACGCTCCGGAAGAAAGACCTTTCCTCTGCACTGGCCCCGTCCGCGGAAGTAACGGCCACTGCTGACGCTAGTGCAAGGGGCCTAGCTCCTCTCCGGGTATGTCCAGCCAAAACCAACTCCTAACCCGACCATTCGTACGGCTCCCAATCCATTTCAGGCAGCCCAGCACACAACCTCTCTAGCACTTCGATGCACAACAACCCGGGACCAGAACGCTCTACGCTCGCCCTGCCCCCTCTTCTTGGTTCGGGAATCGGAACCAGTGGGAACTTGTGAGAGGAGATAACAACCATCAAACCATTCGCCTGAGCATAATGGTTGAACTCCTATCGACGCAACTCTCGCTCTACACTGAACTGGTCGCGGACGCCAGGAGAATTTCGACCCCCATCAGCTGCTCCATCGTATGCATCTCCCGCAGGGGGTCACCAATATAAAAAATCAACTAATTAGCCTGATCAACCAGATCCCAGCTCCATTCGTCATCCTGGGAGACTTCAACGCCCACCACTCGATCTGGGGCTCGGACAAGTGCTGCCACCGAGGCAACGAGATCGTCCAACTCATCGAAGAATTCGGTGCCGTGATACTTAATGACGGCACCACTACGTTCATCCGCGATAACAACGCCTATGCCATCGACATCACCTTTGTTTCTAGCTCGATCGCCGGGATATATTACTGGTCTACGGCCAACGACACGGCTGTGAGCGACCACTTCCCTATCGAACTACATACCAACCACGCTCCACCTAAAACCACCAGGCGCAGACGCTGGCTGTACGACAACGCACGTACACGCCAACCGATCTCTCAGAAATAATTGTCAACGTGGCTGAAGAAAGTATCCTCCGAACCAGCAGTGCACCACCACACCGAGCCGTACACTGGTGGAATCTGGAAGTCGCCGCCGCCATCAAAGCGCGCCGGAGAGCACTTCGCACCCTACAAAAAACATCACCCAATCATCCCCTCCGTGGCCAAAGAGCGGATAACTTTAGGACGCTCAGGAACGCCGCAAGAACAACAATCCAAGCGGCTAAGGAAACAAGATGGGCCAATTTCTTAGACGGACTTCATCCGAACTCCCCAACTACGGAGCTGTGGAGACGGGTCAACGCGCTCAGTAGGAAACGCCGACAAAATGACTACTCGCTAGCAGTCAATGACATCACCATCACAGACCCTGGAAAAATCGCGGAAAGGATATGATGCCATTTTAAATCGTTATCCGACGACAAAGCCCTACCAACGAATAAGAAAACCTTCACGCCAGACTCCACAGCCATCTACAATAAACCCTTTACTGGATCTGAACTCGCCGTCGCCCTCAGTACTGCACGAGGGAAGTCCGACGGCCCCGACAAGATAGGCTATCCGATACATCGGCACCTCTCCCCCCAGAAGCAAAAGGACCCGCCTACAATCATTCAACACAATTTGGGAAGGACCTTCCCAGAGGAATCGAAACTGGCCCATGTGGTCTCCATTCCTAAAAAGTGCCAGCCTGCTATCATGTACATCGAAGACGCTGGAGAAATACTGGACAAAGCCAAATCTGAAAACCTCCACGCCGACATTCTCGACGTGGAAAAAGCCTACAACACCGTCTGGCGCAAAGGCTTACTACAAAAACTAAAGCGATGGCGCATACAGGGAAACTTCGGTGTGTTCATCCAAAACTATCTAACCAATCGCCGCTTCCGGGTCTGTATAGGCGGCACACTATCCGACGAGTTCCACGAGACCAACAGAGTGCCGCAAGGATCAGTACTTGCTGTGACACTATTCCTCGTGAGGATGAACTCGCTGTTCGCCGCGCTGCCCGGGGGCATCCACGTATTCGTATTTGCGGATGGGGATGGTAACCCTAGAGAGAACCATCCCGCGTACAAGGATATCCCTTCAGGCGGCCGTCAACGCGCGACTGGATTCAATATCGCAGCAGAAAAGTACGCCATAATACATTGCTGCAGCACATATCACCCAGCCAACGCCCGACCAATACGTCTCAACAAAATTGTAGTTCCGTTCCGAAAGGAACCAGTTGTTCTCGAGATCACCCTCGATCCGAAATTAACCACATTTTTGACGATTAAAAAAGACTGCGAGAGCAGAAAGCAGCTGGTCCACCCTAAGAACAACCGCGGAACAGCACTGAACGTCGGAAGATCCCTAATACACAGTAGAATATTTTACGGGATCGAGATGATATGCCGAAACCTGGATGGACTCTCCAACATCCTCGGGCCCTATACTACGGGGCGGTGCGGTTAGACTCCGGACTATTACCGAATACCCCTGCCGAAGCAGCCTGTGTGGAGGCTGGAGTATTACCCTGCTGCGGGGAAGCAACCCGGGTGGCTCTCAAACGTGCACTAAGTTTCCTGGAGTAGACATCGGGCGACGAATGTCTCCTGCTTACCATCGCAAGCAACATACACCACGAATTCACCGGTAACCCCCTCCTACCCGTCGCCCGGCTGCATCGAGTGAAACCGTGGGCCTGGTATGACTCCGAACCAAATATCGACGACAGCGTTGGTCATGTAATATAGGTTGGCCTGACCTGAGCAGTATAATGATAAAGTACCGACAACTAGTACGCCGAAGATACGCACGGCACAACCAAATCTTCATCGACGGCTCCTAGGCTGCCGACAGAGTAGGCTTGGGAAACAGCGGCTTGGGGAGCGGGCTCGCGTTCCGCTTACTCGGATCCTGCTCAATGTTTGGTCCTGAGTGTCTTCAAGAGCGGAGCCTCCAAACACCCGTTCGTTCAGACCATTGAGATTCATTGAGATCCACAATGGTCACAATCTGCTGGAACGAGCCCGAACCCGTCTCTCAGCCGATACTCCAACAGTGGGCATTTTACGGAAATTCAACACGAGTCTAAAGCACCAACCACTGGCGGGGATCCCGAGGTCAAGGACTCAACTGGCATCTGGACCGACCGAGACAGCTAGAGAGAACAGACGATACTTTCCCGACTCCGCGTGGGGCACACCCGAGTGACCAACGCCAACATCGTGTCCAACATACCTCCAACAGAATGCGCTTCATGTTGCACCCGGCTCACCATCGAGCACCTGCTCTGCAACTGCTGGGAGCTGGATGACCTACGCAACAGCACGGCCTCACCGGGTCAATACGAGATATCCTGTCCAACGACGCGGGTCGGGAGGAGGCACTCCTCCTATTCCTGCAGGGCGCCAACCAGTGCGACCGAATGTAAACAAAGCACGAACAAAAGAGAGCTCCCTGCCACACCCCCAGGAGCCGTGGGAGTTCCCCGCGACCCAATGCGCTCAAGCACGACCAGCCCGCGTCGCCAAGATCGGCCGTGGTAATGTGACAGAGGGCCCATTGGCGATCATGGCCCAACACAACAACAGCAACCTCACACAGAACCTAGAAGATGGGCCCTCTGCCACACCGACTCGGTGTTAGAGAGGACGCCTATGGCCAAATACCACGAGACACACACCACACAGCATCAAACACCAGGGAATCCTCCACTAGTCCAGAGCACCCTCTACTCCGCGCAACACGGTCGCAGCCGAATTCACTCAACCGTGAGTCCTCTGCCAAATCCCACGAGTTTCTGGAGAGGCTCCCGCGGCCCAAACCAACCCAGCATTTGCTGACCATACCGCTATCAAAAACCAATATAAAAATAATCCCAAACAAACAAAATCGAAATCATACGTTTTGTAAATTTCTTGATCGCACGAAAGAGTGATCAGTAGGTTAAACGCTCTCATCGATTGGTCGGAACAGCAGCACAGGCTAGAGGCTTGTTGTATGCAGAATCCGTCTCCACTCCACTCGGTCCATAGCTGCTTGTCGCCAGCCTCGCAGTTTTCGAAGGGTCCACAGGTCGTCCTCTATCTGCTCGATCCGCCGTGCACGCTGTGCGCCCCGTCTTCTTGTTCCTGTAGGGTCGCCCTCAAGAGCCATCTTCACCGGGTCGTCGTCCGACATTCTTTCGACGTGTTCAGCCCACCGCAAGCTTCCTATTTTTGCGGTATGCGCGATGGATGGTTCTTCCAGCAGCTGATGCAACTCATGGTTCATTCACCTGCGCCACGTTCCGGCTTCCATCTGCACACCACCATAGATAGTACGCAACACCTTTCGTTCGAAAACTCCAAGGGCGCGTTGGTCCTCCACGAGCATAGTCCAGGTCTCGTGGCCGTAGAGGACCACCGGTCTAATCAGCGTCTTGTAGACAATCAACTTCGTGCGGCGGCGAATTTTGTTCGACCGGAGCGTCCTCCGGAGTCCAAAGAAGGCACGATGTCCCGCCAAGATCCGTCTCTGAATTTCTCTGCTGATATCATTGTCGGCAGTTACCAGTGACCCCAAATACACAAATTCGTTGACCATCTCGATTTCGTCACCGTCAATCCGAACTCGGGATGGGAGGTTTACATTGTCGTCTCTAGAACCTCTTCCTCTCATGTATTTTGTCTTCGAAACATTGATGTCAAGTCCAATCCTGCTGGTTTCAGCTTTCAGTCTGCTGTACGTTTCCGACATCGCCTCAAGGTTCCATGCCATTATATCAATGTCGTCGGCGAAGCCAAGAAGCTGGACAGACTTCCTGAGGATCGTACGACTCGTGTCTATTCCCGCTATCCTTAATTCCACATTTTAAAACAACGTTGAACAGCAAGCACGATATACCATCACCTTGCTGTAACCCTCTTCGAGATTCAAAGGGACTCGAGAGTGTCCCTGATACTCGAACAACGCACATCACCCGGTCCCGGTCGCTTTGACTAATCGTGTTAGCTTATCCGGAAAACCGTACTCGTGCATTATCTGCCATAGCCGATCTCGATCGATTGTGTCATACGCCGATTTGAAATCGATGAACAAATGATGTGTGGGCACATTGTATTCGCGGCACTTTAGCAGAACCTGCCGAATCGCGAATTTTTGGTCCGTGGTGGCACGGGAACCCATGAATCCCGCTTGGTAGTGCCCCACGAACTCCCTTGCAAATGGTGACAATTGGTGGCAAAGAATTTGGGAGAGGACCTTGTAGACGGCGCTAAGTAGTGTGATCGCGCGGTAGTTGCAGCAATCCAATTTGTCACCCTTTTTGTAGATTGGGCACCCTCCATCCACTCCTCCGGAAGCACCTCTTCCTCCCAAATTTTGGCGATTACCCAGTGCAGCGCTCTAGCCAGTGTTTCACCACCGCATTTTAATAGCTCGCTGGGTAGTTGATCCACACCGGCAACTTTGTTGTTTTTCAGCCGACCGATCTCCTCCTTGACTTCTTGGAGATCAGGAGCCGACAGCCTATCGTCTTCTGCGCGTGCTCCAAGATCCGTTGCCATACCGCCTTCGTCTTCTGCTGCTTCATCGTCGTAGTACTGCTTCCACCTCTCAATCACCTCACACTCGTTCGTAAGAAGGTTGCCGTCTAAGTCCCTGCACATAGCTGCTTACAGAATATAGCCTTTGCGCGAACTGTTCAGCTTCTCGTAGAACTTCCGTGTGTCCGTGTTTATGCGGTAAAGTTGTTCCATCGCTTCGCGATCTCGTTCCTCCTGTTGGCACTTCTTTCTCCGGAGGACTGAGGTTTGCCTGTTCCGTGCTTGTTTGTATCTTTCCAAATTCTGTCTCTTTCCGTGCTGCAGTATCCTCGCCCGTGTTGCATTCTTCTCCTCTATTAACTGCTTACATTCGTCATCGAGTCAGTCGTTTCATCGGTTCGGAATCGTTGTACCTAGTGCCGCTATAGCGGTACTTCCAATGGCGGAACGAATCTCCCTCCAGCCATCTTCAAGAGCCGCTGTGCGTAGTCTTGGGAAACCCCGGCGTCCAGAAGTTGCGCGATGTTGGGCCTTGGCGTCCGACTTCGATGAGTTTTGTACACCGTCGAGAGGTTTGAGTGCATGCATACTGCAACTAGACAATGGTCCGACTCTATATTCGCACTGCGAAGAATAGACCGTCAATTAGAATATGGTCGATTTGGTTTTCAGTGCGTTGATCAGATGATCTCCAGGTGACTTTTTTTATTTTTTTTTTAATAGCCCCCCTCTTACCCCCACACCAAAAAGCTCACAAACGGAGCCCCCTGGTAGTGGACACATCGTACAAAAAAAAGGTCAGCACAAGCAAACAAAGTTACGAATCGCGGAAACGCTGAGAACAAAAAAAACAATACGAGACCGACAAAACACAAAATTTAACAAGAAGCTACGGCGAGTACACAGCGGAAAAGAATCCTTTTAAGGGTCCCATCGTAGCTTTGCAGGAAGCTCATAATAATTAAAATTTATTTATTACTTATTGTATATTCATGTATATCAAGGTCCGAAAATGTTCTTTAATTAATTATCACCTGTGTTCTAATTATGACACCCATACTATTATTCTCCTTTGTGTTGTTTATATAATTTCCAGTTATTCGGATCTTTGAATACCACTCGGACATATACACACAGGTTTTTTTACGCGGTTTTTTCTGCGCGGTTTTTTCACGAAGTTTTTTTAACGCGGATTTTCCAATTAACGCGGTTTTTTTACGCGGAGTTTCCAATTAACGCGGTTTTTGCAAAAAATATTCTAAGTCCTTTTGAACGCAAAAGACTGAGAAGATTTTCGGAAAGATGGTAGAGACGGGTCTGGACTCCTTATGGCCCGCACCTCAACAATATGGATATTTTCGGAATGGTCTTGAAGAGTAGGTTCCAAAAATTTATTTTTGACGCCATTTTGAAATCCAAGATGGCGATTTCCGATTTAGCTAAATTCGCTATAACCCAATCAATATGGGTATTTTTGGAAGTTCAATTTGTAGTATAAATAGTTTTAATTAAACAGTTGAACTTACTTGATTTCAAGCAATGCGTTTTTTTTTATTAATACCCCCACACCAAAAAGCTCACAAGCGGAGCCCCCTGGTAGTGGACACATCAGTTCTCAGCGTACAAAAGAAAGGTCAGCACAACAAAACAAAGTTACGAATCGCGGAAACGGAAACGGAAACAAAAAAAAACAATACGAGACTGACAAAACACAAAATTTGACAAGAAGCTACGGCGAGTACCCAGCGGAAAAGAATCCTTTTATGCGTCCCATCGTAGCTTTGCAGGAAGCTCATAATAATTTAAATTTATTTATTACTTATTGCTAGAAAAAATGCATTTATCAATTGTTTCTATTAAAAAAATGTTAACCAATTATAACTAAAGGAATAAGCTCGATTGGTGGTGAACGAAGTTTATATTAAAAATTCTCCCATTTTATTTTTTAAAATTAGTTTCAATTTTGCTTGGAAACGAGTGCGACATGTTATTTGCTTTAAATCAGTTGAATAGCTTAGGTCCGAAAAAAAGAAATGCGTCTTTGACCAAGGTTCGTGGATACTCTGGAATATAATAAATGATTGGCTTGTCTAGTGCTGTAAGCTCGAATGCCTGTTGTAAATTCTAGATTATTATGAGCAATAGTATTATGCAAAGCATTGTGGATGTATATTATTGTTTGGTAGTTAGTCAGCCCAAGCAAAGGTAAAATGTTATGGGCATTATTATTGTGTAACAAAATAGTAGGGTACATAATTGTTTTTTTATAAATAATTTTAAGACATCTGTTTTGAAGCGTTTGTAGCTTTTTCAGATACGAAATACTGGCACGGCCCCACACAGATACAAGGTAGTTCAGCAATGAGTGGATGAGCGCATAATAAAATTTTAGAAGTACATGTTGGGGAACAAAAGAGCATACTTTACGCATAGCCCCACATAACGATGCAACTTTTCTCTCTATAGATGTTATATGCTCAATCCAGGAGAGTGTGGGGTCTAAGTGAAGTTCTAAATATTTGAAGCAGTTAGTTTCCTGAATTACAGACTGTCCCATTCTTGGGTCTGGATGCACGCCTATAGCTCTTCTAGATGAACGAAACGTCATATATTTAGTTTTTGATAGGTTAAAGGAAAGAAGGTTTTCGTTGAAATACGTCGTTAGTGTTTTTAAATCCGATTCAATGTCGCGTACAATATCCAGGCAGTTGTTGTTCGGGTAGAACAACGCTGTGTCATCAGCGAAAAGACGAGGAGTCCCTTTTAACCCAAGTCTACCTAGGTCATTGATATACAATAAAATTACCCAATATTACTGCCTTGGGGCACTCCTATTTCTATTGGTCTATAAGAGCTACACGAGTCTCCAATAGATACGAATTGGTTCCTATGCGACAGATAGCTACGAATAATATGATTTGCTAATCCCCTGATACCATAGCATTCTAACTTCTTAAGCAGGATTGAGTGATCCAGAGTATCGAATGCTTTTTTTAGGTCCAGAAAAAGGGCACCAACTATCAATTTGACTAATGATGGAGTCAATTAGTTCAGTCATTGCAATTAAAGTGCTGCAGCCCTGTCTGAACCCATACTGGTAGTTGTAAATTATGTTGTGTTTGTTCAAAAACTCGAGTAGTCGAGTGATGAGCAATTTCTCAAGAATTTTATTGAAAACGCACAATGTTGAAATTGGTCTATAGTTGGAAGGTTGGTTTGGATCACCAGCTTTGAAAATTGGAATTACTCGGGCTATTTTTAAACAGTCTGGGTACCTGCCGGTTTGAATTATTAAATTAATTAAGCTTTAGTTAGGATGTTTGCAAAAGTGGTACAGTTACTCTTAAGAACACTAGCGGGGATCTTATCAGGACCACAACTGTTATTTTTTTCGAGGTCTTTAATCAAAAGGATCACTTCGTTTATGGTTGCAGGACGCAAAATGATTGTTTCTTGGGCGTGTTGTATATTTGTAATAGGATTTGAGTTGGGACTCGTGGGAATATTGTCAGCCAAATTTTTGCCAATACTAGAGAAATATTCGTTGAAAACATTACATACTTCTTTAGTCTCAGTAACTCTGATATCATTGCAAATTAGGCTGATGGGAACATCCGACTTTGAACGACCAAAAATGGTATTAATATTTTTCCAAAGTTTTGAATGAGTTGTGTTGGATAGAAGGTTTTCAAAGTAGGCCTTTTTGCGCCGCTTTTTCATTACATTAACTTTTTTAGTTATGTGTTGCAGAAGAGCTTTGAGGTTTTCATCATTGGGGTTATTTTTTACTCGTTTCAGATAATTACTTTTGATTTTAATCAGTGTCCACAAATCGAAATTGATCCAGGGGCAAAAAACGCCTTTACATTTAAAAGTTTTGGAGACCGTTCTAGTGTTTTCCGCAAGTAAAGAATTGTAGATTGTGATGATATTTGTAAGACATACATCTACATCATCAACCAACTCGATGTTTTCTATGAAATTTTGGAAGTCGTTATTGAGTTTTTCAGGATTGATTATTGATTTAGTCAAATTAACAGGTTCTCTTTTTACTGCAAGTTTATATGAAGATATAATTTGAACGTGATCACTAACTAAGGTGTAAACCGTGTCGTTTCGTAAGCGAGCAGCATCCTCCAGTCTACAAACAACGTGATCAAGAATATTTGAACTAGCTGGGCGAGTCGAAAATGTGTTCGTGCATATGAAACCATACGATTCCAGGAGAGTTTTATAACGTGAGACGACATTGTTATTCGATAGGTTAACCGGTATATTGAGATCTCCTACAATGAAACAGGGGCGCGAATTTGAAGCGGAAGCAAGAACACTTTCAAGCTTGGCAAGGAATTGATCAATATCGTAAGATGGAGGGCGATATAAACAATGCACATTGAAATAATGTTGTATTATGCAGAGTTCGATGTGAGCATGATGAAATCCGTTAACAACAGTGTTCAGCACTACTCTATGAGAAATATTCTTCCTGACGTAGATAGCTACTCCACCGTTCGATTATTCTCTACAGGAAAAAATCCCATTATAACCCCTAATTTTAAAGATATCTTCATTGCCCGACTTGATCCAAGTTTCCCCGATAACAAGCACATCAATTAATTTGTTGCAACGATCCAATGTTTGCAAGATTTGATCAAATTTACTAAGCTCATTCATACCCCTTATATTCCATTGCAAAATATTCAGCGATTTGCTATTATTCATTGAAACACTCGCATTATAACTGTCTATATCATCGTGAAAGAAATTTTCTATATAATCCATTAAAATGAAATGTAAATTATATGTAAAAGAGCAAAATCTTATAAAAGCAAGAAACACTATTCCCTCGGGACTTTGTGGATATCTTTGCGGGGGAAGAAAGTACCGCTGTTCCACAAGGATCGGTATTAACAGTAACACTGTTTCTAATCAGTATGCATCTCGTCCTTTCAACGCCACCGAGGGACATTTTAGTTTTTATTTTTTCAGACGATATTGTGCTAGTTGTGACCGGAATCGATCGCCAGGAACGAAATTAAACTGCTGTCAGCTGTCAACACCGTGGAAAAATGAGCAATTTAGGTTTCCAGTTATCCATCACCCACTGTTGTATATCCAACCACCGATTTTCCGGTTTGGCTAAACGTCTTCACTCTAGCCTTCTGAAAGGTAGTCCGGATGCTCGGTATCATTCTTAGAAGAACTTGACTGTGGAAAGCGGGAATAACGTAGTTGGTAAAACGATTGCCTGGTACGAAGCTCACCTGGGTTCGATTCCCAACCCCGCACATGGGATAAGATTTTTCCAAAAAGAGATTTCTCTAACCCGAAAAGAGGCGAATGACCATAAGGTTGAAACTTCTATAATCAAAATAAAAAAAAAGAAAAGAAAAAGTTGCGACGCAAATATCACCCACTGGGGACTTTGTGGAGGTTTGGAATCGTTTCGCGAACCCCGAATGAGCTCTACTAGCACGTATATTATGCTATCTGAAACCATAAAGAAAGTGTATATCCCTTCGGAGGAAATGTCAATGATGTGGTCATTAAGAATCTTATTTAACCCCCTTGACATCAGTTTGGCCTTACCATACCGTAACGCGGATGGCGTCGTGAAAACTGTTGAATAAGAGTTGACAATAGTGTAAAGCAATATCTGATGTTACTACAATTCTTTGTAATCCAAAACTAACTTGGATCCTCCCTTGTGGGTACTCCTGTGATGATTAGTGGGAGATAATTCAATTAAAAATAGACGGAAAAACATTTTACCGAGTTCTAATACCATATGTACATGTTTTCTGTTGAATATCAATTTTCAGAGAAACGAAATTATAATTTCCAACGCTTCGAATTGCCAAAGTTCAGCAGTCGAGCAGGTTCACACTGAATGGAATCAGAACCTAACTAAGCTAGCATCCAACTGGATACGAGGCAGAACGAATCCTGCTCCCTAAAAACCGATTTATAAGTACGTGAAAACGAGCATAGTGATAATATGCCTTCTATGCATATTATCTCACCCGTGATTGGATTTCGGAGCTCTGCGGCTTCTGGGCCTCCGAGTCGAACGTCTGCTGGTGCAAGCCGACCTGGCATCCCACCCGGAAGATGCGGCCTCTCAACCCGTTAGGAAGCGCACCGCTCTGTTGCTGCTGATGCTGCTGCATTATCCCGTCAGCGCCGTGAAGAAGATTTGTGGCATTCAGTTGAGTGCGGTTTCCTGTAAAGTAGTTTTCAATGAGGATTTGGCCCCTTCCCAGACACTTCCGTACTACACACCATCGTTTCCGAATGGAATGATGAAGAGATTCCTCCCCTCGATGCTCGATGCGTACCGAGCAGATTGTGGCAATTTCAAAACGTACGGAAAGCGAAGATTTTAACGAACCAGGAAATCACTTCAGTCCTTCCCACACACCGAACAAGTGGCCTTCGGCTAAATGCGGATGATTTTTTAATGTAGAATACATTTAAGGTTTCAATATAGGGGTCCCGTTTCAAAATATCGGCTGCGGCGCCGCGTCAGATTTTGAACGTTAATAACTTTTATCATACTTAACAGAATGATTTGATTTTTAGACCAATTTGTTGCAAATATGTTCCTCTATGCTGTATTAAAATTTGAAGTATGTATAACATGTACTAATAACAAAAAAAATGTGTTTTGAAAAATCTTTCGAAAACGACTCGGAAAAGTGAAAATTTTCAGCCCATCCCGCACAGAGCCGTCGTTATGGTAGACCAACCGAACAATAAAATAATGAAAAGTTTATATATAGGTCCATTACATGTTTGTTCGTATGGTTATTCGCATTGGGTTGCTTGACGAGAGCACTTGGTGGGGGAAAGACGGCATATTCCTTTGGTTAGGCCATTAGAAGCCGGACGGAAAGGAAAGGCTCATGCACGGCACGAGAACGAGCGAGAAAGCGATAGTAGTGCATATTAGCGCGATTATATAAATATCTGTCGGTCGGTTTTTCTCATCATTCGTATTCGTTCAAGCACTAGCAAGCAGCCAGTCCACCGAAGAAAAGCAGTCGGCGATGACGACGGCGGAAAAAGTGCCCCAGCTACTGGTGACTCATCGCAACCCGATCAGGAACTGTCGCCCTGCAAGAATTTCGCCCCAACTAAAGGGCAACAGAGTAGGCTATCGTTCCAGCGTCTGGGTCGTGAGATTGTGCAGGACTGCAAAGTCGAGCTACGCTTACAAAGCTCAGTCGTAATGATGCCCCGAGAAGCCAACGATGCCTACTTGGTCGGTTTGTTCGAGAATGCAAAATAGTGCTTTCTAGCTCACCGTGTCCGCGGGAAGTGCGTCTGAATTATGCTCCCGCAATAAAACAATAAACGGTTCTTTACAGGACCAATTAATTGTGTTCTAATAAGAGTTAAACTGAAATTTACATTTTATGGTGTATAACAAATAATTTTCAGAAAGCAATATAAGAAATACGATGTGTGGAAAGAAAGAAAGAGAATTTAAATTATCTTCTCTCGCTCGTTTTCGTGCACTGCTTTTCCATTCCTTTCTGCTGCTACTACCATCATAACTAAAACGAATGTGCGTGTTCCCCCACCATCTCATGACCAGTGTTGCCACAATTGCATGTCGCTATTACAATTTGAATTATTTTATTGATCCTCTCTAGTATTGATAAAATATAGAACGTGCAAAGTACACTAGTCGCATGCTTTTATTCGAACTTTTTGGCAGCCTCCGTTGATTAACTGCATAAATCGATTTGTTTGTGCAGCTCCTTGCTAGTAGCAAACTAAATAGCCTTTATCAGCGCTAACAAATAACACGAAAGAATTTAAATTTGTGAAAATCTTTTCCTTCCTTCTTTTCAAATCTGCAACATTCTTTGAAAATATTGTTTGAATGTTGTTATTGAAAAACTGAACATGCAAGTTTGCTAGCACTGGCCACTAGATTGAAGGCGATGGAAAGACAGAATATTCGTTTTGGTTATGCTAGTATTGGTAGCCGAACGGAAAGGAAAGGCACAGGAATGGCACGAAAACGAGCGGGAGAGCGATAGTAGTGCTTTCTTGTGTTTTCATATATGAATATTGGTCGGTCGGTTTTTCTCATCATTCGTATTCGTTCAAGCACTAGCAAGCAGCCAGTCCACCGGAGGAAAGCAGTTGGCGATGATGACGGTCCGCAAAAGTGCCCCAGCTACTGGTGGCCCATCGCAACCAACTACCGATCAGGAACTGTCGCCATGCTAGTATTTCGCCCCAACTAAAGGGCAACGGAGCAACTAATCCGCTGGCTAACATTCCAGCGTCTGGTTCGTAAGGTTGTGTATTACTTCAAAGTCGAGCTACGCTTACAAAACTCAGCCGTAATGAAGCCACTGATGCCTACTTGGTCGGTTTGTGGGAGTGGGCGTAAATTACAATAAAAGCAACGGTTCTTTTCAGGACCAATCAATTGTGTTCTAGTGAGAGTTAAACTGAAACTTTTATTTTAAGGTGTGTAGCAAATTTTCAACAAGCAACATAATACGTTGGGTGGAAAGAAGTAGCTTGCACACGGAACAAAAATTTAAATTATCCTCTCGCTCGTTTCGTGCACTGCTTTTCCATTCCTTTCTACTGTTATTATCAGTATTACCAAAACGAATGTGTTGTTGCATGTGTTTAAGAGAAACGTTGAAGTCGCATGCTTCTATTCAAGCTTTTTGGCAGCCCCCGTGAACTAACTGCATTAAATGATTTTTTGTGCAGCTCCGTGCTAGTAGCAAACAAAATGGCCCTACCAGTGTCTGATTCGTGAGATTGTGCAGGATTTCAAAGTCGAGCTAAGCTTATAAAGTTCAGCCGTAATGGTACCCGAAGAAGCCAGTCTTGTCGTTTTGTTCGAGGCTACAAAACAGTTCGCCAGGCACGTAACTATCATGCCAAAAATATCCAACGATCCAGCGCATCACCATCAACACCAACGCCGATACCAAAGGTTCTTTTCAGAACCACCATTATTACCATAGAGAATTATTTGAAAATTTCCCATTCAAACGTGATTCTGTTGAATATTATTAGATTTAAATTAACGTCTCGAATTGAAATCACGACGCTCCGGTTATGTGACAGACATTACCCACCCATCTTTTTTTATTGTGACCACGACACCCCATTTCAATATTTCTGAATGAACAGAAGGTCGAGTTTGGAAAGTTTGTAACTTTCATTGTACTTAACCAAATTACACAATGTTCGCACTAATGATTCAGAAATATGATCAGGAATCTTCTGTTAGATTTGTAAGTATGTATAATTTACATGAATAAAGAAAAATTGATTTTCAGGAATCAATTATTATCTGTTCTTCCATTGGCCAGTACTACGCGACTTCCTCATGCTAACAATTAATTTCATCGTTAGCCATCTCCCTCACCAAGGCCAACAACGCCAACAAAACTGGTCCTTTTCAGGACCACCATCATTTTTGTAAAGAATAATTTGAAATATTCCTCGCCCAAATCACCTTTTGTCCGAAAATTCCAGTGAGTATCAACATATTTGAAGAACGTGTTCCTTATGTATTCTACATCTCTCCGGTTATGTCGCAGACATTACCCACCCATCTTTTTTTTCGTTCTTTACGAAGCGTTAAATTAAAAAATTTGAAAATTCACTTCGCGGAATTGCTTCCAATGTGTCTTTTAAGATATAAAAAAGTAAATAATTTCGTCTCGCGACATTCGCGTGCTAGCAAAAGTTTTTTTCAGTGGAAATGCGTTATCTGCGACGCTTCAGACATCCCGTGACCATTCCCAGCGGTTTTGTATCAGCAAATCCGCGAACAATGGCACATGCAGTCCGAGAGCTGTCCCGGGTTGACTGGCGAACTGCCTGCCTGCTGGCTGACTGGAAATTCATCTTTTATTTATGCTCAGCCATTCCGAAACAATCTTCTTTTGTTGCCCAAATTGCCAGCAGTCACCGAGAAGATAATGTCACGGCTTGTTTGCATACTGATAAGGGCGGTAATCATGAGCACGCACATACACAGCCCAACCGAAGCAACCTATGACGACGACTACGACGACGACGATGCAAACACAACCATTCCCACGCACTGATGTCGCATGGTACGGGATGGATGTACAATTTTTGCCTAGATTCCGGAAATTCTGCGAACAATAAAGATTGTTCGGTTTCGGTGAATAAACAAGGCAGGCCGGGTGATATTTTTGAAAGAATGGAATGGCGCGGGGTAGGTGTTTGGATATAAGTTTTCAAACTTGTTACGAAGGTCGGTGGGGGGGAGGTGGGAAGTTTTTATTGTCTGTTGGAAACTTTTGACAACTGCACGGCATACTGATTTAGCATATATGAGCTAGGAGAATTATGGAAGAATAAGGGGAGACTCGGCATTTCTTTGGAATTATACACAAGTGGTTAGATTATCCCGAGCCCGGACTTTTGGTGGGGATTTACAGTTCCTCTACGTGTTTTAGCTCGTTTCAAAAGAACTTAGATATTTTTTTTTGTTTAGGCCTTCGGTTCTAAAATGCGGGACTCAGCTCTTAATGTGAAGAAAGGTTTCAAGCTACCCAAATCGCGCATTCCGATTAATTGCAATATTGCAATTAGAATTTTCCCGTAAGAATCGCTTTCTATTACACAGCTATGCTAGTTTGTATTGTTTTACTAAAATTCTGTCACTTTTCCATCACTGATCGCATGTTTGTGCAACCAACGGAGAACACTCCACCCCACTGTCAATATCAAACTATGATACCTTGGAATTTTGCCAACCCACGTTTCGCGCGTTGTGAAACATTCGTACACCCCGATAGAAAAAAAAAACTGTCCACTAAATTGACATAACTATTTACGGCAACAGAACTGCTGATGAAGTTGCTTTCATGCTGGCTTTGGCGGATCGCTAACTTTTCTCAACTAAGTGATGTCGCTGGATTTTTTTTTTTCTCTTTAAATCGAACAAAACAAATTTTGTGCTGCGAAATTTTCAATTGAAATGCAGAGCGCACCCCCCGACTGTATAATATCACATTCAAGCGACTGAATGCAGTTCACTTCCATCTAGGTTGGCCCTGCTTTCTGCAGCAGCCTGGCAACGACCAGTGAACAAAGTATGTAAGCTACGATTGAAGAACGAAAAAAAAATAAAATAAAATAAAATAAAACGCTTTCCTTCAGCAAGCACTCCGGTTCCGGGCTTTCCCTAGCACGACATTTTTCCTGCGATTATATTTTAACTCGGTAGTTTTGATAAAAATTGAATCTGCACTTCCGGCACTTTTCCGGCTCATGGTCATCAAATTGTCGTCGCCGGCGGTCGTTGGTTATGCGTCGCCACGCCACGCCCCCAACCCTACAACTCTACAGATATGTAGGGCACGAGAAGCAACAAAGATGGACGGCGATTCAGTACCTGCACAGTACTACGGGAATGGACTACATTCGATTACCTAACCGAATGACATAAATCTTTATTTATGAGTTGAAAATTTTACAATTTATCGTGAAAGTTTTTATGCATCCTTCATACCGCTGCTGAAGCTAGCAGCAAGTTTCGAGGGGGCGAGTTATAGATACTCGATGGCGGTGTGACGTAATTGACAACTCGTTCAGATTGTTGTTTTTCCGACAGGATAGTTCCATTTATTTAGGTATAAAAAGCAACCTGACAGCGGATAAATATTTTGGGAATTGGTTGGACTTCTTTTTGGGTTTAAAAATGCAGTACGCAGACAAATTGAATGACACATTTTCGAATAACACTATAAAAAGAAAACCGGACACTTGAATGGCATTTTTGAGAGTTGAAATATTTAACGAATCTCGTTCGGAATCGGCACAGGAGCCCGTTTATTTCATCTGACAACAATTGTTAACTTACTCCCTTACAGTCGCCGAGTGCTTGGATGAATCGCCAACGAAGCACTCGAAATCTCATTTTTCTGTCAACCTGCTGATGCTGATGAAGCGGAATGCAAGTCTGATTTATTACACAGCCCAACAACCATATCACTGCCGTCTCCCGATGGTTAAAAGACAAGCCTCAGCAAAAGCAGGACGAGCCCGGCGCAGCTCTGAATGCGGTAGTGAAATTCATAAATTTAGGATTAATTCATGTTGCTCGCACAGCACAAAAAAGCCGGTGGGAATGAGGTTGGCTCAGTGGAAACGAATTTCTTAATTTATTTTCTCATAACCTACAACTTATTGCTGTGGTAGAAAAAAAAAGAATAGTTTATTTTGGGAGTTTTCTACGATTTCTTGTTCAACCTTCACGAATCAGCCTACTTTGTTTAAATTGCATGTATCCTGGATCATGACTGTGAATTAATATATAGGGAAATATTAAACTCGGTAGTTAAGGTGTTCCATTAGTGAGCGTAGTAGAGGGAAGGGGGTTTTAAAAACTCTTCGAAATATTTTCAAAACTTCAATAAAAATAAAATTATTTTAAACTTGAAGCAAATTTCCAACGCCAAAATGAAATGTATCAGTTTTTCACTGCTCTGAAATTTCTAGTTTGCAAGTTTGTTGGTACATTTTAAGACGCGGAAGTTCTGCGACTTTCAATGGTAGTATTCATTGTAAGAGAGTTTTTAGAAACTTCAGGTAAGCAGTTCAGGAAAGTGCCTAATAGTTAAGGGAAAAACTTAAATTTTAGGGAATATCCTTGAAAATGTTCTGCCACCTGAAGCTTTTAAGCTTCGATAAGTTTCTAAACACTGCTCAATGTCTGCGGACTTGAACAATATCGGTAAATTGTGAGACATTTGTTCAAAATATAGGAAATTTCAGCGAACAATAATAAAATTCTACGAAGCTTAGAAAAGTACTGAGAGCTGTAGGGATGTTTTGTCAATCTTAGGGAGGATGTTTGAAAAAACTCCTAAATAAAGTTTTCAATGTCAAAAAATTTGATGTGATTTGCCCTAACTTCTCGTCTTCTGAAAAAGGTTGCAAAGGTCCCGTTCGAGCAAATGAAAGGTACATTATGGTACATTATCTCCATAGAATGCTATAAAATTCGGTACGGATCGGTAATATGGTTCCGGAGATGGAAATCAGTGTTTGGTCACAATAAAATTCCTATATATAAGCCGAAACTGAAAAACTTTTAAGGGAGTATGATGATGATGATGATGGTCCCACCTCACACCCCCACAAAGGTGTGAGCAGAACGATTTATCTAGAATCAGTTTTTTTGGCAACCCTGGCGTTGGTTGGTTGGTGCTTTGGACGCTCTAGCTTCGTTTTAATAATTTTGTGTTGCTACCGTGTTTTAAAAATCGGACTTTTCGCGTTTGTGTGAAGTCGTTGATGTAGATGCAGTGTCGGTGGAGTGAAGGCGGTGCGATTGTAACTACCGGATTGAATTCGGTCGTAAAGTTCAATAGCTGATTCTTGTTGGCGGAGTGCATCCATCTTCCTTCCAGAAATTTCATACACGATCAGTTTTCGAGTAGTCTGTTGACAGCCGCTAACGCTACTGACTGAAGAGTTGCTCATTGTCGATAGGGCTTTGAACTAAAGCAAGATTGCACAGTAATTGTAACATGCGATAACAAAAGCAAAACAATGTCTGAAAACGGAGATGCTGAAGATCAAATCATCTGCTCAATTTGCAAGAAAACTGAACAGGACGCAAGCAAAGTGATAGAATGTACCTCTTGTTTCAACAGTGTGCACTTTAGGTGCAAAAGAATCTACGGTAACGGAGTACAAAAGACACGTCAACAACCATTTTTCGTCTGTTCCACAAACTGTGCACGATATACACCAGCGCTTGAGTGAAAAGTCAGGATTCGATATGCTAGTATCCGATCTTAGTGAATCAGTGCAAGCTACAATCAGGGCCGAAATCGACTCAGTGAATGTAAACAGGCCCGATGAGAGGGGGGGTCAGCCAGGGCAATTGCCCTGGGGCCCGAGTCGTATTTGGGGGCCCGCGTTTTTAGCCGAAAGATGGGCGAACACGTCCGGTATTCATAGAAGAGCAATAAAAATAGTAATATTAATATCTTTGTAATCATTCGCCTAATTAAATTGTTATATGATGAAAGTGTAAAAAATTAAAACTTTATTTGGTAGTGGACATTTGTTAAAACAAACGTTCTTAAGGGAGTTGTCTACTTTGTGTACAAGTTAAAGAACTAGTTTTATTTCTTTAATCGACGGAATACACTGTAAAATATTGAGAAGCCAATTCAAAGCATTTTTGAAGAAAGCAATAGAGCGTCAAACAGAAATGCGAGCGCACGGACGAACGCATCCGTTCTCTTCTACGTTCGCTTTTTCGATGGTGGTGTCGGTTGTTGGCTTGGAGACACTGGGCGCGATTGTTGTTAAGTGAATATTTACTTCTGTCAGATCCGTAGATATTGGTTTTAAAGCCGATTGTGGTTGGGCAAAAGATAACGGTGTGCTGTTTACAGTTACAGTAGGTGGACTTTTCTCAGCTACTTTTTCACAATGTTTTCCGTGGTGCGCTGTCTTTTCGCAGAATTCGCGCCTAGGAATCTACCGTGGGTGCATAACCAGAATTGTCTGATGAAACGTCTCATTTTTGGTTCATCTGCATAGAAGTTTACGTATGAAGGATTTGGTTTGTGCGGAAGCATTCTCATCACAAAAACAACGATAGGGACACGAGGGAAAATGTGGAGTTTCAGCTGTTATTGAAACCACTTCTCCGCATCTTGACATAAATTTGTTAATCACGATGTCAGGGGTGTGTTAAGATAATTCATATAAGCGCATCTCTCTAGAGCTGGCAAGTCGCGATCTTCTCCATATGTCTCTCATCTACCTCTTTATTAAGGGGTTATATACAAAGTTGGAACTCAAAAAATCGAAATTTTTTTATTAAATATTCTAAAACTACATACTTTGGAAAATATCTGTGCGAAATTTCATCCGGATTGGAGCACTAGATTTTAAATTACAGCCGTTTGCAGCGCGCCCGTTCTTCCACTAATGAAGTTATCAGAAAACTTTAAACGCAATTATCTCGGGATGAAGTATTTTGAAAAGTACCGTTGCGGTGAACGTGATATCTCAAGAACTATTCATCCGATTTGCCTAAACTTTGTTTTAAATTGTTTGTATTTACATTCTTGTACACTTGAACGGTTTTTTTTTCATCAAAAAATTTCGATTCTTTGCAATGAATTTTTGTTTAAAATTTTGAACACTACGAAACTCAATTTTTTGGTCAACATGTTTTATTCGCAAGAAAAAATATTTTTATTGGGAAATCGATCAGTTAAAGTACACCACAATACATTTTCCTTCAATAATCTTTTTAGTTTTTGGATTTCAGTTGAGTGGTTCGGCTTGAAGAGCGTTCACCCTCTGCCAAAAAACACTTTTCGGGGGGTCGAACATAACTCTGTCAACCTTGTTCAGTATGACAAGGTAACCAGAGGCTGTAATTAATGTTGCTGATCTTCCGATTACCCTATATAATAATTTTAAACGAGAATTTCCAACTGCATCTGCTACTAGGGGCAGATCACTTGTGATGCATTTTTAAAAATTAGCTAAATTAAATGCATTTCTTTCCATCAAAATAGAAATTCGTAATGTATTTTGCGTTGCGTGCAATGTATTTTTCGTTGCGTGTAAGACGTCAAAACCCTACAAAAAATTAGCCCTACATTCAACAAAACGTCGAACAAAATGAATCAGCGCAGGACGTTTGTTAAACAAACTTTTCTGCGAGGCAGTGCAAAGCTGATGCAAAAATGGAAATAAAATGCATTTTTTCTAATTTGATGGAAATTTGTTATACATTTCTAGAGTGATATGCCCCTAGATCTGATATCTTTTCATCTTGCTTATAACAAAAACTATAAACTGCTCCACCACTACTAGTAAATAAATCAATCCGCGTGTCGCTTTGTCTGCACAGTAGAATAAAAATATCGTGTTCCAACAGGTTCTAACCCACTATGTCGAAAAAAAAATGATTGACGATTATAAGCAGAGGCGTAGTCAAACTGTATTCCTGTTTACTTAAGTCCCTTAAGTCAATTGTTAAAAGTACAAATGGAGCTAAAGATGGTCAACGTTTACACTCTACAATTTCACCATGTTTGACATAGCGTACTGATTATATTTCAGAACATCAATCAAGCAGAAGCGTTTGTTTCGCGAAACGAAATATATCGTTGGATGTGGCAACATGAAGTCAGTACCTCTATATAGGCGATGACACAAACGAGATACGAATACTCGAGTTAGCACAGTGCACCTCTAGTTACATTGTTAATCGTTATGTTCAGCCGAGTACCCGCAAATTGAAAAACTCGTAACTATGACAATTTTACCCGATTTGGATACCACGAAATAAGAAGCTGTCGAAATTCACCTGTCTATATGAGGCAACCGGAGACTAATAGAAACCACGGACTCTCGAGTTTCCCATGGCTGAAGAGGTACTAACTCATGCTGAACAAGAGGACTTAGGTTTAAAAGGGCCCGGCAGTAATACTAGCCTTGGGGCCCGATGCGGCTCTCGACGGCCCTGAATGTAAAAACCGATACGTCTCAACGTACTTTGATGGAGGAGTTCAAGTCTTTCAAACATGACTTTGAGGATCTAAAGAACGAAAATATTGAGCTGAAGCGGAGTCTGGATACCCTTACTGATAGATACAACTCATTGGCAAAGCTAGTGTAAACACTGGAGACAGAGGTCGATAAAAACACTCGCGGATCGTTGCTAACTAACGCAGTAGTGCTTGGAGTGCCAGTTCGTGAGGAGGAAAACACAGCTGAAGTCATGAAAGAGCTGTGTAACTCAGTGTCTTGTGTACTTCCAAAAGGCGCAATCACATCGGCAAAAAGAATGTTGTCCAAGGGTAACAAGCAACCTGCACCGCCCATTAAGGTTGTCTTTGCGAACGTGGAGACAAAGGAGCAGTTATTAGCTAAAAAAAGAAGCATGGCAAGCTTTCCTCGGGTTCGATCAACAGTATGGTCATGGTCACTATCAATGGGAAGTCACTAAACGTGATTATTCGGGATGAACTGTCGCCTTTAAGCCTGTCACTTCTGAATGAGGTGACAGAACTACAAGACATATTTGGCATTAAATATGTATGGCCTGGGCGGCACTGCAATATCTTGCTAAGACGTCAAGAGGGTGCAAACGTAGAAGTAATAAGGAATCGGGAGGACGTTCAGCGTGTTGCGCAAGCACACTTTAAGAGGGCCTTGTCGTCATCGTCTCCTAGCAACGTGTCGTCGATCTTGGAGCCGTCCCCCCAGCGCACCCGTCCGTGATCATCAAGCATTTCCGTTTATCAGTGATTAATTGATTGTAATAATGGATTTTTCAAATAAATATTATACTTCATATGAAGATTTCTTTAAATCGAAGATAATAGAAAATGATTTTAAAGTCATTCAAATTAATGTAAGAGGATTAAATAATACGACTAAATTTGATTACCTGCTCGAATGTATTGATGCATATAGAGGAAAATTTTATGTTATTGTTCTTTCAGAATCGTGGTTAAAGGATGACCACACATCGTTGTATCATATCAAAGGTTACTCCTCGGTATTTGCCTGTAGAACTGAAACAACTAGAGGAGGCTTAGCTGTGTTTGTACGGGAAGAGCATAAAGTTAAGGTTACACTAGTTCAAAACGTTGCTGAGTTCCATCACATTCACATCGAATTCAACAGTATGAGTCGTAAAATGCAACTACATTCATTTTATCGTCCTCCATCGCAGAGCCATAAACCATTTTTTGACGCTTTGGAGAGTATATTTTGTAACTCGAATAGTGATTGTTTGATAGTGGGAGATATAAATATATCTATCAATAAAATTGAAATCAGTGTGGTGAAGGAATACCTTTCTCTTCTACGGTCGTACAACTTTGCGGTAACCAACTCTGTACCAAGTAGACCAGCATCTCAGGCTATACTAGACCATTCGATCTGTTGCTCGACTCTGCAGAAAGCTGTTCACAACGATACAATATTCACGGAAATCAGCGATCACATTTTTATCGTCACAACTTTAAAATGCATATACAAATCGACTCCAACCGTTCTAGAAAAATATATTGTAGATATCCGCCATTTGAACACCCAGTTTGCTTCCTTCTTGAATAATATTACGTCCGATATGCTTCCTTTCGCAAAACTATCTATGATTACTGAAGAATACCGATCAATCAAGCATCGCAACTCCAGAACAATAACTCTAAATGCAACGCTTAAATCGCTTCTCTGTCCTTGGATCAATGTTGACATATGGAATCTAATTCGACATAAAAACAGCCTATTAAGAGATATAAGCGTCGCCCTAACGATTCGCAGCTAAAATCCTTGCTTGACCAAGTGTCAAAAAAATTGATAGATTCGAAACGTAGGGCAAAGAACCAGTATTTCAACAGTTTACTGAACACTTCAAATCAGAAACATCAATGGAAACTGCTCAATGAAGTAGTAGGACGTGGGAAAGGTAAAAACGATTTACTTACGCTAAAGCATGGTGATGATACGGTTTCAGATAGTGGTGCAATCAGTGAGATATTTAATGATCATTTTAGTCAGGTGGGGCCTAAGCTTGCATCGAAAATTGACAGTGATCGTGATATAATGAGGTTCAATTCGATTGAATATAACCCGTCAACGATTTTTATTGAAGAAGCGATTATTTTGATAAACAAACTAGATTCAAAAAAGTCTTGTGGACCAGATGAATTTCCTGTCGATGTTTTGAAACATCACAATGCTGTATTCGCCGAGTTGTTGGCAGATGTTTTCAACGAAGCGGTAGTGAACGGAGTGTATCCAGACTTTCTGAAGGTTTGAAAGATCATCCCGGTGTATAAATCCGGAGATAAAACGTCAGTTGATAATTACCGACCGGTTGCATTGTTATCTGTATTCAACAAGATACTAGAGAAGATTCTTGCAAATCGACTTACAGCGTTTCTTGAACAAACTAATATACTGTATAATATGCAATACGGGTTTCGATCTGGTTCAAGCACCACCAATGCCCTTAGTGATTTGGTCGATTCACTTTACTCTGCATTCGAGCGAAAGAAAGTGGTAGGAGCAGTTTTCTTGGACCTGAAAAAAGCGTTCGACACGTTGCATCACGAGCTCTTATTGCGGAAGTTAGCGGCTTATGGAATTCGCGGAACTGCTAATGATATTCTACGGAGCTACCTAACAAATCGATCACAATATGTTGCTGCAAACGGTGCTGTGAGTACTTCGTGAGCTATGACAGTAGGTATTCCACAGGGAAGCAACCTTGAGCCATTGTTGTTTTTAGTATATATAAATGACCTTCCCAAAATAGGACTCAAGGGAGTTCTTCGCTTATTTGCGGATGATACGGCCGCTTTGTACGAGGGGGACACAGAAGAAGAGGTAGCTGCGTTCGCGGAACAAGACTACGAGAAGTTCCGCAAGTACTTCGGTGCAAACTTATTATCACTTAATGTGTCGAAAACCAGATTTATGCTCTTTCATTCAAAGCATAAAAAGGTAATTCAACCTGCTGGTCTCACTGTGAATGGAGAAGTAATACCCTGTGTTGATAGATTCAAGTACCTCGGGCTGATAATGGATACCACATTGTCCTGGAACCATCATTTAGACTCACTTGTAGGCAGGCTGTCGAGTATCTGCGGCTTAATAAGAAAAGTTGGCGAATTTCTTCCAACCAAAGCATTAGAGAAGCTGTATTTTTCTTTTTTTTTTTCACACCAATCTGCAATATCTCGCCTTAATTTGGGGCTCTGCCAGTAAGCAACGTCTCAAAAGAATACAAGTTCTGCAAAATCGGTCGCTAAAGACGATTTACAAGCTTCCTCGAATGCATTCATCTTTTTTGCTATTTTCAGATAGTCGTATCTCTGTTCTGCCAATTATTGGATTGTACTACCAGCAGATTATAACATATACTCATGCCATCAAGAGCGGACGTGATATTGTATCCAATGTGAACTTCCACGTAATCAACCATAGTCATCACACGAGACAAGCTCATCATATACCTGTTCTAAAACAAAGGAATGACTACGGGAAGAGGAATCTAGCATACCTTGGACCTTTCCTTTACAACCGGATACCAGAAGATATAAAACGTATTTCGAACACGCCACTATTTAAATCTAAGCTTAACTTACATCTGAAATCAAATGTTCATAGATATTTATTGTAAATTTTTTACGAGTTGTAGCCACCCATCACAAGCGAACATTGGACATCGCTCATACCCTTCAAAGAGTTAGAGGCTCACTGGGGATGCTGAACATGTCTTGGTGTCGTTTGTTGTGGTTGTGGCCAGAGTGCTTGCTCTGGTACACAATGTACCCAGCCTCCGGGGGTATATCTGGAATGTATGTGTGACACCAATGTATGGAATCTATTTTTTAAAATAAACTTAAAAAAAGGAAGCCGCTAACAACTACTAGAAGATAATTAATATTTTGATTCATAACAAAAGCAGTTAACACAAAAACGGACTGGTTCAATTTGCAGACATAGTCCTTCCTTCAAAAGAACGTAACCAGATATATTTGGAATATTCCACCAACAACCAGGATACACCAAGAAAATTTCCATTCCGGAAAGATCTTGATAGAAATAGGAATTGAACCCAATAGCTTCCATTTCCGATAATTCTCTGTAAAACTCCTCCCACTTAACCAAGACATCAGTACCACCACCTGCTAAGGTGAGAAGTGACGAGCCTAGTAGCAGTGCAGAGCCCGGTCGAGTTATATCATCCATATCAGACCCCTTTATTTAAAGTTAACTACCACTAACCCAAGGCAATCACGGGATATTCCTTAGTGCATAGCAGAATTTCTATTTATGTTCACAAAGGCCCCCCCTCTCATATTGTGACAAATTTCAAAGTAAGCTCAGATGCGAAATTTCACATCATTTGGACAATTCTGAACTCCCGTCCACTTCGCTTAAAATTTTTGGAATTGGTACTATGGGAAAATATGGAGAAAAAATATATTTAATGCTATAACTTTTGAAGTAGCAATTAGAAAATTACAATTAACACCCCTTTTTAAAGGAAATAACCTTAGTATTTGAATGGAGATATTCCTGTTTCTAGAAAAATACGGTGAAGTGGGGGTACTGGGTCATTTTCGCCCCATAATCGCCTATTTTTAATAATTTTTCTGCTCCGTGATGCAAATCATACATATTTTGCAGTTTTTCTAATGTGAAAAAAATCAGAAATTGAACGGAACCTTTTTGACCTTTGTACGAATACGAGAAGTTTGGGTTATAGGGCCTTTAGTTATTCATATTAAATTTTATCATTTTCTCTTGCATATATCTCTATTAGGGGAGACCGGCGCTAGTTGGCGGTGTTTTCAGTTTTCAATTTTTTCCACTTTGATGTAGGTAGATCTTGCAAAATAGAGAACATGACATGAAAGAGCAGACTGTTGGCAACATCTCTGATTTTTTTTAAGTGTTTGATGCATTGTCTCCATTTTTAGAGACAAAAAATATGTGGCACGGAAAACCCGCTAACTTACCCCGGCCCCGTGGTAAGTTGGCGGTATGTGAGGATACGCCAAAAACTAAGCAATCAAATGGAGATTCAATTACTTCAAGGGTGCTTTTGGAACGTGCTGAATTTCTTTTCGAAAAAAAAACTGTATATTAACCGACATTTGCTATTATATTTCAGTTTCAATACCCCGGCATTTTGACTTTGACGTGTACTCAGTATTCAAAAGCAAATTTTCGAAATTCTTCATGCAATTGGCCAGAATAAATATCTCCTACAATGGCGAGATACACAAGAATAAGATTTTCTTACTTTGGGGGGATTTCCAGAAATAAAAACAGTTGACGACTTTTTTTTGCACTGTAAATAGTACCGCCAACTTATCCCAACCCCATATTTTATTAAAAACTATTTAAAAAATAACATTTGTTAGTGGATAGATGTAATATCTATACGGATACTGAAAGCTCTTTTCATGTGCTATCGAAAAATGTGATCATTCGGGAAATAGATTGAAAATCACCCTATATAACGCAAAGTATTTAAAATTTAGAAAATTTACTTGGTATGCTTGAAAACACAATATCACCCACAACTTGCACCAAACAAATCGTTTCGCAACAAAAACACATTGGATAACGGGTTTCACATAACTTGAGGTACACAAGAAGAGGTAGCGCTATATGTCCAATAGAAACAGAGAAAAAGGGATTCCGCCAACTTACCCCAACCGCCAACTAGCCCCGGGCTCCTTATTCTTCAGTTAATTTTCATAAAATGTAACTTGGAAAACGTGGAAAATTTTGATGATGCCGTGGAAAATTTTGATGATGCCTTCGATGCTTGTTAAAATGAATAAATTTCCTTTTTTCTATGAATCTTGGTGATTTGCATTCATATTTTTCCATTTTTACTAAATTTTCTTAGGGTGCCGACGACCGACCACATTTTTCAAAAAGGGTAAAAAATTATCATTTTACTAAATTGTTAGTAATTTTTTTATGTTTACAAAATGAATTAAATTCTTCCATCAGTTTTTAGCTAAGGCCTCTAGCTTTCCATTGATATGCTTATTCCCATATCTTGTGCAATTGGAGTGATGTTGTGAGCCAAAAACAAAAGTGTGCCGACAACCGAACACATTCCCCTACCCCTTTCTGAAAATTGTTTATCATCCTTACCCTGTCAGAAAAAAAAGATTTTCAATTGTATGATGAGAATTGTAATTGTCCAAGTAGAAATCTGTTCCTGAACACACTCAATAAGCATCTCAATTCTTGACACATTGAAACTATATAAAGACAAAAATCCGACGGGAATGTTAGGATAACAAGTTGAAATTTACCCTGCATAATTCACCCCCTACAATGGTCAAATTTACCCCTGGGGGTGAATTCACCCCCGGTTGAAAACCACTGGTCGTGATTATTGATACAAATAAAAAAATATTTGCCCATATTGGTAATATCCTTCGGTTTTCTGGTCATCAACGCAAAAAATATCCGATTGCCATTGAAACATTCAGGGCACATATTAGACCTTCCATTTAGGGAATCTATTTCTCAGGAATCCTGAGATTTACGAATTTCCCGCGATTCCCGTATCCCAGGAAATTTTGTTTTTCATTCTCGAGATTCGGGAATCCTGAGAAAATAATTTTAAATTTATTTCAAAAAACTTACAACTTGCAATTTATACTTTTTCGACTGGTTCGCAGATCAATGGGTTATTTATTCTTGAACTTGATGAAATGTAGATATTTTGTCATGATTTTTTATGGTCAAAATTCAAAATTTCATTAAAATCACTGCTAAAGATTGTCCACTTTTTAATACCAAAATGAATAAATTTCTTAACCGAAGCTTCTCCTTACGATAGCGGTAATGGTGTGTGCGATATCTCCGAAACCCATGAACTGATTTTCTGTCCTTTTATCAGTTCTTTCTTATTTGAATAGCTAAATCTTCAATGATAGGGTTTGCAAACAAAAACTAAAAATATGAATGACGTTTTTGCTTCTTAAAAAATCATTTGGGTTTGTTTCGAAAACTGGGATGGTTTGTAGAGATATCATGGCACGGAAGCTATTTAAATATAGGAGAATTTCTGGAATGTTTGCAGAAATATTTGGTCGGCTCATCGCATATTATGAAATGCAACAATTTTGCAAGCAGAAATATTTAAATTTTGGAATGTAAGAACTGAACTGTTTCTGTTCAGCATCCTGCGCAACCAAATTCTTTAAATGTGGCTTCCAAGGATGCAGCATTTCTGAATTACTTTGAGATCAAGCAGCCAGATACTCGCCCGTAATAGACTATCGATGGAAGATTTCACACGTCACTGCCCAGTTCGTCCATTATCCGATTGATTTTGATTCAATCTCAATTTGGAGTGATGCTGATCTTACTATGACGGACACGGATGATACATCATGTTTCACTTGATCGGAAATAATCGCATACTATCCTGGAGCAGTTGAATCATTTCATTCAAGATGATTTTAAAAAAAGTGCCTTACATTAAATTGTACACATTTCATCGAAATTCTCTTCACCGAATTTCTTTTTTGAACAGTAACTCCAGCAGCTGCCGTCAATCGCCTCAATCGTAATCGTGATAATTTGGGTTTTACATATAACCAAGAAAAATCGCTCAAAAAAGTTGATGTTTTTCAGTGAAATAAACAAGCATATTTTTTTCATAAAAATATATTGATAATTGGCGGAGTTTTGGCTTTTTCCTCGAAGTCCTTTTTTATCTAAGGGGTTTGCGGTGATCACGATTGAAGGTCAATAGATCAACTAAACAACTAAAATCCCAAAACTCAAAAAATTCCATTAGTATATGAGTATTTTTCGTGCCTTAGCGATTAGTTGAATTAATAATAATTTTTTCCTGCCAACGTTTTTCCTAAAAAATCGGGTGCAATCTATCGGGTTTTGACAACTTTTCAATTTGTTTTATTATTAAAAAAATCAATTTTGATTCCCGGGATCCTGAGATTTCCCAGGAAATTTCTCATTTATTTCTCGAAATCCGGGAAGCTTGAAACCGTCGGAAAATGAAAGCTCTACTGATGGCAATTTGTGCTTGATTGGATGATGAGAATTCTTATCTTTGGTGTTCATGATAACGAACCTATTTTGCCCTGATCCATTGGAAGCGGTTGGTAAGAACGGCGTTTGCCATTATTGTTCACCGCAATGGTTCAAATTGGGGCATTCGATTCGTATTTTCGTTGCGAAGATTAAGCAGAAGATATTCACCATTTTCGCATATCATCGATTGTAATAAAATTTAATTAATGAAATAGTGTAACATTCTCCCTAATAGAGCAAAAATAGGCTCTTGGGTTGAGCCTTATTTAAGCAGATTCTTATGATAACTTTACCCACTTGAAGTTGCTATTTATATTAAAAGAATAGACTCATTATTTTTTTTAAATATGATATTTCTTAAGAAAGAAGTAAATACTACCAAGTTAAACGCACTTCATCAATTGTTTGTCAAAATGACAAAATGAGGCAATCATCCACGTACCAATCCCAAATAACGTTATAGTGAGTATTTTTATGTCTACATCTCGGCAGTTTGGCGAAAACACACACCTAGCAGCTGGAAGACAACTCCAGCGGTTCTAATTGATGGCACGATAGTGTATATAAAACATTTGTCTATTCTATTGATTTGAATCTATTTGCCCTAAAACAGTCAAACCAAAAAGTTGTAATACAATTCGTAGCAGTTAGTTAAAAAAGTATCGCGAATCATCGAAAAACTTCGTCGAACAAACCTCGACTTTGTGAGCATCAACCTTTGCGTCAACTGTCTCAGGCAGAAAATTGTCTTTACTCTAATTGAAATTCTGATTACCGTGGAAATCATACTTAAGCTATACGAAAAATATATATTTCGTTTACTATTGCGCATCCCAGTATACTATCAAAAAAATAGAACTAAATCGGGTAAAAAAAAAACTGATAAAATCGGGGGTAGACAAAATCGGGTGCTGATAAAATCGGGTCTTCACTGTATTTTGTTACTACACAGTGATTACACAGTGAAATACAAACAAGAAATTGTCTTGCCATGAACAATTTGAAAGAAAACATTATTGCATACGGCTGAAAAGATCAGGACATTAAATCTTATTGCAAATGAGGCCTTTCACTTGTAGAAAATGTCCATATTCCAAATCAAAAATTTTCTCATCAATAAAAAAAACAACTCCTATAAACAATCTTGTAAATTTTCGTCATATGCGACCTTGACATATACGATCATCAAAAATGACAAAGTTTTACATTTGATTTTAATTTTGAATGCCGTTGAATTTCGGAAATCATGTAAATTTAATTCCACAAGGGTTTTTGTTTTAAATGTTCATAGAGTATATATTTCATGTAAAATTAAATGGTACACAGTTGTATCTTGTCATTTCACGAATTACGATTTGTTGAATTGTATCAAGTATGGAATTCCGTCAAAGATTTTTATCCAAAAATAACTTTTTTGTTAACATCAACTTTTTTGTCAGATGTGACCAATCCATTCTAAATCCGCTTGTCTTGATATTTGAGTAATGCATCACGCGCCTCCACGAGTTTCTCAATCTCAACGCCTACTGCATACCACATACATCCTCCACACCAAACAGCTATTCGCGAACCGTTCCGCAACGGAAGAAACAAATTTCGTTCCGGTACCATTTCACCTCCCACTTTTCATTTTTTATTGCCATCCATTGCATCAATCATCAGGCAAGTGCGCGCTGGCTGGCAAACGGCAGAAAAAGATGCGAACCTGCCAAACATGTCCCCGATCTAGCAGATGAAATCGAGCAAAGCACAAATTACCTTAGATTGTTTTACGACTCTTTATTCCCTCCCCGGTGGCCGTGGTGCGAGGAAAATTCCACACCGCATACCTACATTCACTGCGAGTAAGTCACGCACGTGCGTTTTCCGCACCAATTCTGCACGTTCCTCCAATCGTCATACCACCATGGGACGGTCTCAGTAGGCTTCGCTTGAATGGTGCGTTGTTTCACATACGAAACCAAAAAAAAGAAGGCCAGCGATGACTGATTGCAAAACGGCACCTTACAATTTAGGCGAACGTGCTTCATCGACTGTCGGTCGGTGCCAAGATGTACCACCACCGGGTCTTGTACGGTTTTCCGAACTGGTACCCGTTTCCAGCACTCAATTTCCACACATGTCCCACTCGGTACAAGGAAGAGAAGCACAAGCTCTACCCCTCACCACCAACACACCCCAAAACCAAGCCAGACTGATGGGGATCGACGTCTTTCACGTTTCTCATATTTACATTCATAACTAAATTACCGAGTGATTTGCTAGCGTGTACCCCATTGTTCCGCATCCTTATTGCGCACCGAGGCTGCGAAAGCCGGAAGAAGAAACCGACGACGGACGCCTCCTACGATTTATTCAAATTTGCCCATTTTCGTTTCTTGATCAAATTTATTACTTTTAGATTGGAAATTTTCTGTTTGCCATGTGAGGCGAAGAGTGAAGGTACGGCAGCAGCAGCACCCCTGTTTCCCGGGAAATCCGGTCGGCAAGGGGTTGGATGTGCTCCTTCCTGTTCTGTTGCTGCGGATCGGGGCCAATCAACGGAGGAAATGGTGCTCTTGTTGGTTTTCCCGTGTGCTCGTGGCAAAAGTGAAACAATGCGAGAATAGGAATGGGTTCGGTTTGATTGTATGAAGCGAGGTGATCAAAACGCCGCTTGCTAAGGTTACGGGAGGGCAGGTTGAGTTAACCGTCAGTACGTATAATTAATTAACTTTTTGATTTTTGAACTCAGGTACTTGAAAGTATATCGTTTTTGAAACAATTTAATATTTTCATCTTGTTTGGATGCGCCGCGATATTCTGGTTCTGAAGAATGAATATCTATTAATTTAATTATTGATAAATTTACGTTCGAATTGTTGAAATATTATGGCCGTAAATTTTAAACAGAAAACTATGGTTTGAATGGCAGTTGTCTGTCACAACTCAAGTCTATTGTTGATGCACTTTGCCTGAACTGCATAAATAAGCATCACTTGAAAAGGTAGTCATTCTCGGTACAATCCTTTTCAGAGACGTTCGACCCATTATTGCTCTTTTCAAACAGCACTCAATATGTGTCGCTTTGAAGTACGGTCAATCATCATCATCCCACCCAGGCCATTAAGTGTCCCATTCTTTGAAGAACATAGTGAAATAACAGCACAACTCCCCTTCCCTGCCTGCCTTCATCAGATTGCTAAACTATCGTTTTACCAAACCCACCCGGAAGGACAGTCGTTTGATTATTTCTTAATGACCACCTGCAAACAGAAACACTATCGGATTGGTTCGGTTCGGTCGATTGGTCGGTTCGGTCGGTTGGGGTATAGTAGCGGAATGCCATTCCAGAGCGGATCACAAAGGGAACTATGCCACACTGCTCATAATGTATTCACAAAAGGTCAAACAATGGACTGGTCTTCGCCGAATGGCGAGAGAATGGAGTCGGTTCCATTCCATTCATGTCCCCGTAAATACCTGATGGGCTAATGGCTATCATCGGTAAACTAGGCATAACATCGATTTCCATCGCTGCCGGTGCCACCTGTTCCGGTGATTATGAACACTTTTTGTCTGAATGGGGATAGTGGATTAGGAGCGGGGGAGGTGATTCAGGGTAGTGCTGGGGTGGGAAAATTGATCCTTTCACTGTTCCAAATATTCACACATCAATCAACTCACCAAGTGGAGCTTTCTGCATTGTGTTGCGGTGAGGTGCCACAAAGGAATCAATTATGGTAAGTGTAGGGTTGTTATGCCTATTTTGATCCTATATCATAATTTTGTCCAATTAGTTTTAAGATGTTAGAAGAAAAATTGGAGTATTTTGTACCGCCGCAAAGCGAGCGAAATTTGAAGAAATTTATTAGTGCCATAAAACGTAAATTGTGGCTGGTGGGTGCAATTTAGCCCTAGTAAGAAGTAGTTTTTTTGTTGGAGACGAACCACTGCGACCAGTATTTAGATCTATTGTGATAAAGAAATAGAGTTATAAAATCGAAAAAAAATATCCAAAGATGCAAGTGGGATATGTTTTTCCGTTTCGACTTCCGGTTTCGGAGTTATGGGTTGTAGAGTGCGATCAGGCATGAAATTTCCATATTAATTGGTATCAGCATGTTATCTAAAAGATGCAAAAACTTATAAAATGTGTTCTAAATTGCTTGAATTTATGGCTTCAGCTCATTGGTTCCCAACCAAACCCACATTGACCTCTTTGGACACCTTCGGCGAAACCGGAAGCTTCGGAAAAGTGGCTTAGTTCCTTAAGTGAATTCACTTCTGTTTCTTAGAAATGGCTGGCTCTATTTTCTCAAATTTAGTCACAAATGAAAGCACCCCTATTCACTGTTAATAAATTTCATTGGAATCGGAGTTCTGGTTCCCGTGTTACGGATTGAAGTATGTGGTAACATTCGAAATTCCCGTACAAATCGGTATAATCGTTGTATCTAAATGAAGCAAAGCTAATTAAAATGAGTTTTAAATTGCTTGAAATTGTTGGTCCAAATCAAAGTCTCTTTGATCACATTGAGAACTGTTGAGGATCCCAGAAATTCGAGGAAATGGCCAAGATCCAAAATTAGATTCACACCTGTTTCTCATATATTACTAACTCAATTCTCACAATCTTAGTCTTAAATGCACGGTATAGTATTCAAATTGATTCCTACCGAATTTCATTTGAACGAAGCTCCGGAGCTGTGTAAAAGAATTCGATCACACGTGAATTTCCCATATAAAGATTTTATCTTTCTCTTCTAGAAAGGTTATGCAATCACACTGAAAAACAGCGGCCCGAAGGGCTGTAAAATTCCATGAGGCCCGTTCTATGAAATTCCATGAGTTCGGAAGAAATCACTTGACACCAGAGACACAAGAGCAATACTCTATGGATGGCTGCTGCATAACGAGGATGAAGATGGACTGTGTCAACCATATTTGACATCTACTGTGCAATGAGAGTGCTGCCAACACAGTAAGTATGCCATAAGCAGCATTAGCGAGGGGTAAGAGACTAGGTGATTAAATCTTCACCTCACACGTTCTACTCAATTCGTTGAGTTCGGAAAATGTGTGAGTGCTTATGAGTGTGTATGTGTGTATGTATGTTACCAACAATCGCACATGGGTTACTCCAAGATAACCGAACCGATTTTCTCAAACTTAGTTTCAAATGAAAGGCATAGGGTACTATTGAATTTATTTCTGATACGATATCCGGTTCCAGAGTTAGTGGATGAGAAGCGCGGCAATAAAGTAAATCCCCATATAAACTGGAACCACCATGATAGGTCGTCAAACGGTGGGATAACAAAATTCTCACAAATTTCCTATCTCATGCCTCCACGCGAGTCTAAGTCTATTGATGATATTTGGTCCTAAGACCGGTGACTGGGTGCTATCAGCCTTCTGCCGATAGTAGCAGAATGAGAGGGTTCGAACAGATCTAGTCGAGAAATCACTGCCGTAAAAATGAATAGTTGATCGGAAATTAGCCCCAATACGAATAATCTGACTAGTATCTATGGTCACGGGTCAATACGTATTGAAAACTCGCCGCGTCTGTTTTTATGAACCTAATTTCAAGCTCCGTTATTGCTAAAAAAGCCCGTGCATCAGGTTAACAGTCCTTTATATTTCCCTTCAGTGTTCGTTATTATCGCTCGTATACTTGTATTCCACAAACAATCCGATATGGAAAATAAGAAATACTTTCCTTGATTTATAACATCTCGCGCTATTTTTGCCTGTATAATGTGTTATCACACGGTAGTTTTCAAGCCAATAAATATATCGTAGAGAAGAAGTAGCGAATTCTGTCCAAATACTGTTTCAATAAATAGTGATCCGGCCCATTACGCAGATAAGATTAGCTTTTCTAGGCAATACTCCCACGGTCGGCCGTGTGGAGTTCAAATTGCTTTTGTTTAGGCAACATAGTATACTCTCGGTAGCCGGCTGCCCAGAGTTTAAAAAGAACAAAAAACTAAACAAGATCTCTTTTTCGCGTGCTCGTGCACTCGAAGACTAACTAAACAACTACCTAATAAAATATGCTTTGCAGGTCGCATCGCTTGCTTGGCGCGAATCCTAGACCTGATACCCTTCCAAACTACCAACTCCGCGACACCTATGGAAGAGTCTGATGAATCGTCGTCCTTCCGTTTAGTAGGTGGAGCATCAACACTTCCTGTCTACCTTATCCTTTATCCTTCCCCGTGAACGATGGAGATGGGGGCGGCCGGCAATGATGGCTATCATGTTGTTGAGGTTTTAATATGGGTCGGATTGGTATGAATTCCTACTTTCCATTTCCTAAGCAACTCTTATTAGATAATCAGCAGTCAAACATGATGAAGTCAGTGTGCAATCCGCCAAAATCATCGTCACAACGCAACGCAAAATATAAACTGGAACCACCATGATACTTAGATGAAGCAAAACTTTTAAAACTGGTGTTCAATTACATAAATTAGCCGCTTTGATCACATTGGCCACCTAGGACGGTCTTGACCCCAAAAGAACTTGCCAATGTTCACAGTTAATTTCACACCTGTTCCTCATAAAATTTTTGACCCATGTCCACCATCTTCCCAATTTGAAATAACTGATGCAATGCTACAATCGGTTGCTGTTGAGTTTCATTCCGATCTGACTTTAGGTGGTTAGTGTGGTCCCATAGGAACTTCCCATATACCTCTTCTATCATAATACTTAAACAGTTAAAAACTACAAAATGTGTTTATTGCAAGCACGACCAATAAATTGATTTTGACCGAAATTTTCCGCAACATTGCCCACACCGACTGTCAAATGATCTTTGTGTAGATTTGGTTATTAGTGGATACGCGAAAGTACCTCGATTACCAAATATATTTATTGTGCTGCTATAATACTGAGCCGAATCCTGATGCATACTAAATATGTAGTTATTATTAGCATTCGTAAATAATTGCACAACTAGCTGTCGGCTCTATAAACACGTCAGATCTAAAATGATCTGAGATTATCTTCAGATTCCGTAGTTTCTGTCCCAGCATACTTTAAACTTTTTCACCAGATCCAATGACCGACAAATTTGCAGCTATTGAATACATCTGATCAGACTTGTTATATCAAGTCATTTAATTTAGGAACACCCAACTATGTGTAAGAAAATATGACACAATTTTGAACAATTTTTGTCTTGAGAACATCGGTAGGAATACATTTAGATATTTGGCCTATTTTGTTTGTTTCTGTTTACGTACGATTTAAATGTGGTATCGTTTTTGGGTGCGGGTGGAAACCACGTGATGTATTTGGTTATACGCCAAAATCACTATACTCGCTCCACTCTCGGTAACACGGGGCAATTTTTATGATTTAAAAGCTTATATATACCATTCGACTCAGTTCGTCATGATCGAAAACTGTTTGTGTGTGTATGTTTCTGAGAGATGGCTGGACCGATTTGCACAAACTTACTCTTAAATGAAAGGTACAACCTTCCCATCGGCTACTACCGATTTCGGTTCGATCGGGATTCCGGCTCTGGAATTACGGCCTAAAAAGTGCGGCCACACAGTCATTTTTCGTTCAAACTGGTACCACTATCATACCACTATCACCATTATCAAAATGGTGCAAAATATATTAAAATGGGTGCAAATTAACCCTTAAAGGCGCAAATCAATTTTTTTAGAATTTTGTGAAAATCGTCTAACAGCTATATCACGTTAATACAATAATTTTTAGGCGATTTTCAGGATGTTGTTTTAAAACAACATTGCGCATTTAAGGGTTAAATTAAATTCACTATCGACACGTAGCTCTAGTCTCTGAGCTCGTTGTCCCCAATACTGCTGGCGAAAATGAAAACGAAACTAGTCGTAGTTCACTAGCAGGTAACCGAAACCCCTTGCCCACGTCTTAGCTACGCCTTCGAGACAGGATAAGACAAATGATAGTTTGTTGTTTTTATCCAATCTAACCAAGTCCACGTAACGATCGACATCTTGGAGCAATTCGACGGGATGACTATGTTCTAGATCACCTTTGAAGGGAGGTTTCGGTACTTCAAAGTTTCTAGACATGGCCTTGATCCTACGTTTTGAGCTCTAGTTTTAAAAGGTACTGAGCTTATTCCAGGATTTCCATAGACCGAATGTCCATTCCAACGACATTCGGAATAGGAATTCGCGGAACAACTAACGGTTTTCTTGCTTAATCAATGACTGTTGACAATGGGGTTCGGTTTCCGCTGAATGCTAGCGACTTCGAACTGCAATTGCAGGGTTCTTCTTTGCTGCAGCTACGATCGCTCATCCGTTGGCGTGTGAGTTTTGTAATTCTGGAGAAAATGTGACCCGGTTGGTCCAAATGACTTTTTAATATAATTGGAACTCACTTATTCGATGCTTTTGCATGCCTTATAACAAATTTATTTCCTATAAATAACTAGGATATAGCTTAGCAAATAAGCAGTATTTCACCATTTGATGTTCTTATCAATATCAATTGTCCATAAGTATTTTTCTATATTTTGTTCACCTTCGAAGAACGCAATGATTCCGTTATCAGGGACGCGTAATTTTACCGCCCAGTTGGAAAAGAGGTTATTATTGATCTTTTTTGGCATTGGGAGATTGTATATAGCCCCACGCTGTGCTGTTTAATTGCAGTTAACAATAATCAATTGACAGGTTAATTTAATAATTTAATATATCCTTTTTACTATAAATATAATAGAAAAGCCTGATTAACGTGATTATTCGCATCTCGCTAACCAACTTCTCTTTCCAAAAAAAGTCTCCTTTCCCTCGACTCCGTTTTCGTTTAACGGGTGATTTCCGTGATGTTACAGTAGAATCATCGGAATTGGTAGAAAAGTATCCATATGTATGCGGACAACTCCAAAATAGTTCACAGACCAATAAATTTACGAACAGAATTTGTAGAGTCGCATGAATGAAATATTCACCAGCAATTTTTTTAAAAGTAGTAGTTAGCACTATATTCTATAATTATCGTAACTGATCGTAAATTGACTACTTTGGCCACGGAACACCGAGTTGTTGTATCTTATTGTGACATAAATCAGTAACATTCATCAAACATTAGAATGGAAGATAAAAATAGCATCTGCTGTGTTTATGTTTACGCTGCGAAACTGCTAAAAACGAAACGAAATGCGGCAAAGCGACCGAAGCATACCCAAACAACCAGAAATCGCATAAAGTTGCATGGATTACATCGTGCAAAGAACTGTTTAAAATCATTATCGTATATCTGTATGGGTCATGTATATATATTTTCGCATATAATGATATTACATGAACTTATTGCGATTAATATCACAGAATCGCATAACCATGCAGATGAATTCATGTAATGTATGCTGAAACTCGTCAGAATTCCTCAAACTGATCAATATACGTCAGTTCCAACAGTTTCCTTTATCACACTGTATTGTGTAGGTAATACATCGTACAAACTGATAGTTTATAACAATAAACGTTAAGTCGGATTATACGTTGCATCATTGTAGCAATGTGCAAATAAATTCAACCATTCCTAAAGTTTTCACATTTGTAGCATAAAGTGAGATATATAAAATAATGTGTGATTATTTCAATAATAAACGATTTATAAAAGCTCGAAAAAGTGGGACATACAGCCGATTACTGCAGCGATATAGGAAAAATGGAAACTTGTGAATAATGTAACAATTGAAAACCCCGAACATGATGGAAAGCAGAAACAGTGCTTTCCACTGAAAATCAGTACGAAAGTTACTTAAAGTATCTACGAACATTGAATTACCAGCCATTGTTAATGATTATTTACAAGGCAAGCATTTGCAGCTGACAGGACGAATCTTGCTGCTGACATTCGGTACTAGTCTACGGAGTTCCACATCACTCAAACAGCAGTGAAATCTATTGTAAGAATCCTCAACTCCGACTAGAATTGGAATCTGCCGAGTAATACTCGTACCATTATGAGGACCCCTAGAAACATACGCATAATATAAATGTCGGGAAATGGACAATATTGGCACCAGGGATTTGAAAACTACTTACTACTTAAATAAAGCATAGGAACAGCTTGACCGACCTTTGTCAATATCGTCGACTAATAACATTGACAGTTCACCAGTTCACAAAAGTAGTACTAAAAACTTTTTGCCAATTCTCTTCAAGGTACACGAGTTTCCTATAATTCTCCCTATGGGCATAGGAATATATTATGGGACCAGCAAAACCAAAAGTCCTACTGAATTTCTAAATCCATTTATAGATGAGCTACTACCTATTTTAGAGCATGGGTTGGTGATTTTAACGGTAAACATGGTAGTCTAAAATCCACGACAAAAGGTATAAACGGTCATATCGCTAGTACAGTGGTATATCCGCGAATCAGTAGTTTAAGCTTTACGAGTTTCGTTTGTTTTCGATGTCGGACACTTCTTGCTTTGGTAAGTCTTCTGCGGCTTGCAGGCTTTTATATTTTCTAGCCAATATAACCAGGTTTTTCTTTGTAGCACCCTTCCATTCTTTGTTTGTCCAGCTTTTCGTTTGAAGAAAGCTTCGGTCACATCAAAAATCCGTCACGAACTCACGAAACCGGAACAGCAAGAACACGTAGTTGTTCCTTTTCGAAAAATAGAGCAACAATAAACATCTATGAATAAATTTAAATTTTTATTAAATTTTGTATTTTTTGCATAAATCTACATATATTTTGAACTTACATTTATAAATTTACGGGATATTTTCTTGAAAATTGAAGTAACAATTTTTCAAGTCTTTTATTTGGTTTGGCCTCTTGGACATATGAATACAGAGTTGCCATTGTGCCAGAAATATCTGCACAGATATACTTTTATAACTTCATTAGATAGAAAGGAAAAATCCTTTTACTACGTCAGATGTATAAATCGTGTAATTTCTAAAGCACAACTTACCAAATACACGAGTTAGTTCAGTTAATGTAGTGCCCTATCGAGAAAATATATTGATTTCAGCAAATTTTGTGTGAAAATATTGCTTATACCCCTTTAATATACCACATGCATGAACGGTTATTGACTATAAATTCAAAGTTTATGTTACCAGAATATTAAGTACCCAATTTCGCCAGATAATTTAGTCTTGATTTAGCAATAATCAGTCTAAAAAGAGTTGGTAACCATGCTGTGATGTATGTAAGTAATGTGTCTGCCTGTAAAAAATTTCAAATTAACTCGCGATATGAGATACAATGAAATTGGAATTAAGCGATATATCTTAACCAAACATATGCATATATAAGTAATATTTTCCTCGTACAAAGTAGTAAATTATATCACGTAATGACATCCGCAAGTAAATTGCGGTTATACGAAATAATTTGGTTAAATGTGTGATGAAAGAAGAATGTCATCGTCAAAAATCGGCATTTCTGATAAGTAGGAGATATATCAGAGAAGAGAGTGCCGCTTGACGACTAAGAAGTTGAAGGTTCGAGTCTGGATGGAAGACTAAATATGTCGGATATAAGAGGAACAAATACAAAAATAATGTGTGCACAGCTTCCAAGGTAATGACAAGGTAACTATCACGCCATGGATAGCAATATTGGTTTTGGAACTAATTTAGTTTATTTTTTCGTTTTTTTGGCACTGAAAAGAAATACGGTGGAAATCGTATATGACCACCAAAAAAATCGTAATTATAACTGACACACATCGCATATATTGCTAAAGTAAGTCGTTTATAATGTTCCTTTGCATCGCAAATATGAGGTTTTAAAGTCGCAATGAGTATTTACGTTACTTGACATGTAGTACATAATTCACATAAACTTATTTTTTACATCTCATATAGTAGAACTTTTTTTCATAATGCATATCTATCGCCTCCACTTTTGCACGCATATGGCGCATTTGAAGCACCTTTTGCGATTTAATGTTAACGTATGAATGTACGCACAATGCGATCATAGATTGTGATATAAGTGTAAAATGGTTTTCTGGGATAGTGGTACCGGTGATTTTAGTACCATTTGTGTTTGCCACCCTAATTGTATTCGGGCCTTAATGTACTTCTCGCTTGTATCGCAACACTTCAGAATTCTGACCGCATAGTACGATTAACTTTCCGGTGGTCGCGCTAGTGCACTGAGTGCACGCTGCTCTGAAAAGCTAGCGAAATTGTCTTAGAGCATCAGCGGCGGCTCGTTCAGTGGACCATATACGCGACTTCCGGAGGGTTAATCTGAATTTTGTTGGAGAAGATTGAAATTGTAATAGCATGTAGTAGTAAAGGTTTCAGTCTTCACCGTCTATTACTGAATTCGCGACCGAATCTTTTTTGGTAAAATTTTCGAAATCCATCCACACATTCCACAAACAATTTCAATTAAGGTTCAACTGAGAACATCTCAATAAGCAGCCATCCTGGAAAACGAAAAAAACCACTTTTTTCTCACACCGTTGGGAAAAGCGTCATGAAAATGAATGAATTTATTCGGGGCATTGTCAGAGTATTACTGATTGGTTTTTATAAAAAAAATTCCAACGGCGTGAGAAAAAAAACTGCTTTTTTTCGATTTCTAAGATGTCAACTTTTCTAAGCTTTCTCAGCTCAACCTTAACAAATTTTTGAATTAAACAAAAAAACACAAAAACCGTCCAATTATCATCAGTTCAATGCCACCCGTCTCCTCACCACCCCTGGAACGAATTAAAGCAGTAGTTCAACGACCCAATTACCGATTATGCAACAGTCATCGCAACGCAGACACACAGAAGAAAAGCGATATGAATAGCAGCGTGGTAGGTATACCCACTTGAGCCTAGCCAGCCAGTGCAGTTCAGTGCAGTAGTGCTGCATAAAGCATTCCATCGTGGCCGCTTCAAACCGTCTGAGTGTTTGCAAAGTACCCCGGGAAAGAAAAGCGTGTAAAAACAGCCGTTGCCACCCTGCTGCAATCTCCCCCCACACATATTTGCATCATCCTATCGTAGCAAGCCGGGGAAGAAGAGTTTCAAAACTCATCGGTCGTTCCATCAAATGGATTGTGATGCCACGCCGCACCGCACCAAAGCAAGCCGGTCGGTCTTATGCACTGATCCTGTTCCGACCGGGCGCCCGCGAACGTATGCATGTATGTGTGTATGTATGCTATAATGTTACGTGTCAAATGGGAAAAATCATAGCCGCTGGGTGGCTGGCTTGTTCTAGTCTATTCTCTTCTGGCTAGCATTCTCCGTACAATGTCCCAGTTCCATCAGTCGCAGATCCTGGCCAGGGCTCTCAGCATCATCCATCGAACAGCAGCGCCTTTCAAAAACAGGAACCAGTGTAGTTAGCGACTCTTGTCATGAAACTTGCTTTGATGTCCTGCTGCAGCGCGCAAGAGTCTATTGGATATGTGTACCGCGGCATGTAACGAGTCCGGGAAAGTATGATGCGTCAGTGAACTTCCAAGACAGGTAGGAAGCTCGCAGTAGGATACATAAATCTCATCGTTAACTCCTTCGCCCACGTTTAGTAAATCAAACACGGATCCCAGCCGCCGTGGTATGTGCTCGGAATTCAACCGCCGCAATTTGGACTATCGAATTCGTGTTTCGCTTCTCGTCAACTATTCCGCGGCGCAGTCTACTACGATTCAACCCATCAATCAAGGTAGCCTTGAACGGAACAGTGTCATAATGAATGGTGGAGTTGGTGGACGGGGGGGAAAGAAAAACACTGACGTGCGAAGGCAACGATTTGCACTCTACCATTTGTCACGGAAGTCAGCCGAATGTCAGAATTCGATTTTCAAGCACGTTCAACGTTCTGGTACAGCACCAACAATTTGCTTCTATTTCGGTGGAGCTAGCAACGAAAACGAAAATTGGGACTGTCAGCTTGACGTCTACACCGTTTTGTAGAAAGTGTTGCAGACACCTTAATTCGAAGGTTGAACCACCATTTTTCGTGGTGTAATCTAATTGAAACCTTAAAGGGTCGCTTTCAAGGTAAAATATCGATTTCCTATCATTGTTCGTAACAATGTTTTTGAACTTGAAAATATTCCCGTAACGGAAAAAAATTTCTCTCTGGCAAAATGCGATTTCCTGCTTAGTAAATTGACGGCTTGTCACGAGATGTCAGACGCAGTTAGACTGATCTCCGCAAGCATTTTTCAAGCTGTCGTCACTGGAGAACGAGAAAACAGAAATTTGTTAGCCTACTAATCCACACGGAAAGAGATTTGACGAAGAAAACAAAACTGATGTTGTCTCAAATAGTTGATTTGTCGACGAAATTCGGATTAGGACGTAAAAGCCCGATGTCAAAAATTGATTTTTTGTTTCTCAGATATTTGAAATTTCGAAAAAAAGTTTGATTTATAAATTAGAGGCATTTCGGAATATATTGTAGGAAAGCCATCGCCACCGGGGGGTGACAGTGTCATCTAATCCTAACCACAATTGCATAGTATTCCAATTATTATCAACCCGTAGTTTACCATCTTACATACATCATAAAACTGCGGAAAGATAAACTTGTTCCTGTCTGGACAAACATCCGCCCATTCATAATCGTAACTCCACCGAAATGACTTGGAAAAATCTCTCTCTCTCTCTCCCCCTGAAAAGGTGCTCTGTTTAACCGAAAACAAATTTTGGGTAAGCATCGCAAAAAAAAAATACGCAAACATAAAACGAATAAAACTTATCTCGCCGAGCAAACAAAGATTGCACTTGGTCGCATTGTTTTAATATCAGGTTAGATAAATTCCTATAAAAGTCTCCCCGCCAGATTCAGCACAGTTTATTCGAAAGTGGAATCTCCGGAAAAGCTGACCTTTTAGTGTGCGAAAAAGTTTGTATCCAGTGATCATAGTTACCACAGAAAAGGGGTACAGTGTTTCGGGGACCGATTGCGAATGCAGTGTGAGGCAGCGATAGGATGAAGATCTACCTGCTACTTGGATTACTGCTTGGCGCAATATCGGCGCTGTATGCAGCGACTGGTAGGAAATATTACCAAATAATTTCGCGATTATAATAAGAACCTTTTTCTGTCATGTCCTGTGCTGTGTGTGATTGATTCTCGCGGTTATCTGTTCCGTTTGCATCGCGAGTGAATGCGCGAGTTTTTTTTGTTCGAGTGATTTCGGAGTAGTCAGCTTCTCTGCGCATTTATAGGGAAGTTTTAGATTGTTTAATTTTTCCTGATGAGTAGTGACCAACAAATATTTTGCTTCGATTTCAGATAAAGTGGTGTGTTACTACGGCAGTTGGGCTACGTATCGAACTGGAAATGGAAAATTTGACGTGGAGAACATCAATCCGCATTTGTGCACGCATATAATTTACACGTTCGTGGGAATTGATTCCAGCACAAATACGGTTAAAATTTTAGACACCTGGAACGATATCAATTTACGTGAGTACAGTGTGTAAAGTTTAAAGTGTAGTACTAAAAGGAAATATTTTCGCTTCAGAGGGCTACAAGCGGTTTATCGCGCTAAAGCAAACGAATCCCAATGTGAAACTGCTGCTGGCTGTGGGTGGTTGGAATGAAGGATCAGCATCCTATTCTGCCATGGCTTCCTCGTCGGTATCCCGAACTGGGTTCATCCAGTCGGTGGTTAGTCTTCTGAAAACGTACGGCTTTGATGGATTCGACATTGACTGGGAGTATCCGACGTTGCGCGGCGGAAGCACCGACGATCGTGTTAACTATATCACGCTGCTGTCGGAAATGAAAACGCGCTTCAATAGCGAAGGTTTGCTGCTGTCGATCGCAGTAGCCGCGACCAAAGATTATCACCGATCGGCTTACAATGTGCCGGAGATAAACAAATACGTGGATTTTGTGAACCTGATGGCGTACGACTTGCACGCCTACTGGGATGCGCAGACAGGTCACAATGCACCACTGTATGCTGCCACGTGGGAAACTGATTCGGTTACCAGCATGTACAATGTGGTGAGTAGGTGTAGATAAGATGTTTTAGGTTGGATATGGTTGGGGAATGTAACTAAAATTCGCCATCCTTGTTAAATCAATATATTATCACTACGATCTGATACTTTCTTGAAACTAGTATAAAAAACGCTACGAATTAAATTCAAAATTACACAAACGGCGAGCTCTTTGCCATACGTTTGAATCATTAAAGTTGCCTCAAATTACTAAATGCTGTTATGAATAAGATTGATACATATGAATTTGGGTGAATTAAAATCGATTATTATTTTTATTTCTGTTGGAACTCCGCAATTGATAATAGTTGCTAGTGTCAGATTATTAGTAACTTGGTATGCTGAATGCTATAAATTGGTTTCGATATCTGTAAAGAAAAGTGAAAATTTTATCGAAGGATTTGGTCTCACAAAAGCAAACGATGCCAAGGATATTCAAAATATTTCTTGAATGAACGCTTCCCCGTGCTTTCTTGTTTCAATGTAGGAACATGAACAACAACTTAAAAATTGTAATTCACTGTTGGGTATTACTTTAAACTTAAAACACAGAGCGCTAGATATCCCTGTTTAAATCAATGATGTACATGGATTTTTTAAGGTAAAATAGATCAAATCTTTTATTGTATTATCCTTACCGACTCCAGTTGTTACTGAACGGTATGGATTATTTTTTGCATTATTTAGTTTAAACAGTTACAATGTTATATTAAGTGTCAAAGTACGACTAGCACTTTTTCAAAACATAAATAGCTATACTAGAACTAGAAATTCGCAACATTATCATATATTTTTATACTGAGTAAATTATGCATGATCTTCATTGTACCAATTATAAAACAGTTTCATAAGAATCAGTTTGCAGTTGCTTATAGGAACTAAGTCTTGAAGGATCGTTCTGTTGTTCTGTTACTAGATTATCGGAAGAAGCAATCTTGTTATACAATTCCTACATATTTGATATTCGGATCGCCGGGGTTCTTTTCAGATATATTTTGGGCCATTCCTGGTTCCACCGGAATGTTTTCGTATCATCATATATATAAACCGTCGATCTCGATTTTGTGGGCGTGCATGTATCAAAATTCTACAGTCTATTTTCAACCATCAAAGACATCACTCACAATACTCAGTGTGCTCTTTCTTCTGTTCGAGTCAGTGTAAAGCGAACGAAAAGAACAGTTACTTGTGTGCATTGTCTGAAGAACAAAGGATGCCGTTATTTTTATTCTTGCGTGATCTATCAAGATGACTGAGTCTCAACAACAAAATATGATTATCCTGCCTAACACAGTGGCCATTGACTTTAGGGTTTTTTCGCGTAAGACCAAGTATTCGTGATGTGCTGAAGGTGAAAATGCAGCTTCGGTTTTCGGATGTCACCTTCATACAACTTGAGCACGTCAGACATGCGGTGCTGATAACCTTCAATAAATTCGCCCAGGCGAAAAGATTCATTTCGCAGAACAACTTAAAACACGTGCTCGTTTGCGACAACGCTGAAATCAAGATTCCGATATATATGGATAATGGGAATATTGAAGTCAAATTACGTGATTTGGCTCCACTTACTTGCAAAGTGGCTATTAAAAGATTCATGTCGTATTACGGAGCAGTGGAATCTAATACGGGGGACACATGTAGAGTCTTTGTGGTGAGAATGCGGATTGACCAACCCATTCCCTCCTACCTTACCCTGCAGTGCAAAGCAGAAGGGGGTGATACCATTACACAGCGAACTCTTTGTACATATCAAGGACAAACTAATACGTGTCAATTCTGTGAACAAACGGCACACTACGGACAACCCTGCCCAGAAACTGCTGAGGAAAGCTCAGCTGCAGAAAAAATGCCAACACCCTAGCTCCAATATCTTTACCTGAACCACAAACGGTTGCCAAATTTGTGCAATAATGGCAACTGCGTCGAGTACTTCAAACTTAATAACTAATACCATCAGTGAAGAAGCTACCACCAAGGATGGAGTGTTCACAATCGTGACCCGCAAGGGCAAGAAGCCAGGAAGAACATCTGATCGCGAGTATCAAGGCAGTAATCAAGATGATGATACGGACGACAACGAGAAAGACATGGATAACCCTAGCGAGAGAAGGAAGTGACTTTGATCTGTTGAAACCAAATCAATTGTTGGTGGATTCCTTACAGACGAATAGCACGTAGGCCCATTCGGGAACAAAATTGAATAATAACCAGCAGAGGAATCATTAAAAAGCAGTTTACCGTTTGAATTGCTTTGAGCATTATTCCAGGATCACCGATTATAAAGAATTGCGACCGATTTCTGGTAAGTTTTTGAAAGTCTCCTTTCAAGAATTTCAACTTCGATACTCAAACACTCGATCACTTTGGTATCAAGAGACGGCGATGTTTATTTCTGTGTTTAACCGCTGTTGTGATTCTTCTACCGAATCCACTAATTAATATTTGGTTTTAAAAATGTGTTGGTCACAACGGTTATATGCAGTGCACATTATATACCCTCTAAGAGTTAAAAAATCATGTTCGCATTCATTAAGAACGAGAATTTCAATTTAATTAATTTAAATGACTTTTCATGACAAGTTTTGTGTCGTGCCCAAATTCCTGGCATCTATGACACTGGGTCAAGTTTTTGAATTCTGCCCCATATCGTCTATAATGTTCCTGTTTTATTCGAACGTGGACCATAAAAGTGCTTTTTCTAATACTTTCAAATTATTAACCTCATTACGGTTAAAATGAATTAAATAAAGCTCCTGGATAATTTCAGAGCGTGCTGGCGTGTTGGTGCCATTAGCCTTTCTCTTCCTAAGCATAACTTGTGAAGGGCCAAGTAAATGTTTCAATTCGTTGGATGTTTCGTCCAAAGTTTGACCTTGCGGTAATCCTTTCAAGACAGCCGTGAATGGTATATCTGTCTTGAAATCATTCGAATAAAATAAGATACAGGAGAAGTCGTTTGTGGCCAATCAAGTCCTCCACTGTAACTCGACAGTCTCATATTTGGCCAATCTAGAAAGAGGCTTTCACGACCGAAAGGAATGTCGAAAGCTCAGTTTGAAAGGCTCTGAAGTCGGAGATCATCACTGTTATCGGTGGAGAAGAATGCTGTTTCTTCTCATTGGCATTACGCACAATTTCTTCTGCTTCACATTCGGATAAAACATCGAATGAGTTGCTACAATCAATAGGTTTTTAGGGTGGAGAAGTTACCCTTTTTCGTTTATTTTTAATATTTGGCACACATGTTAGAATAATTATTCGTGAAAAATATCGATTGAGAAAAAAATGTAGAGGAAGACTGTTGCTGTCGGTAAACTCTATAAACCAGAAACTACTATGATTTGTGACCGGATCAAATGAAGGTTCAAGCCGGACTCTGATCGATATATTTTGATACCGTATTACGCACGCATAGGTAGCTATTGTAAATGCCCAATCAGTGGAAAAAGTTTCGGAGCACAATAACAGGTTTGGTTACGCTCTAAGGGATTTGTTTGATTTGTTTTCATTTTCCGTCGGCTTCTGTCCGCACTGAGTGCCATTCACCAGCACCAGAGAGGTAACTCCACCATCTGGATCCTAGATATCAGCCCATCAACTCTTGAACCGGGCTCAACTTCTTTACTTCCCTTCCGAAGGAAGACGCTACCACAGCTTTATCACGTAGGAAACTTTCAAGGACCTAGGCTGAGATTGAACCCAGACCCACTGCGCACAGTAGGAAAAAAATGCGATCCAAAACGCGACTTTTTAAAGTTTTTCCAGTAAAGGTGTTTTTATGTAAAAAGGTCTGAAAAATTGATTGCTAGTATTTACAATTACCGCACGATACACCATCATGACCATTTCGCCCCAATTTTTCCTTTCGTTTAAATTTATGTTCAAGAATGAATATTTGACGCAGAAGAAATGTGAATACGGCTGCTCAAAATTAGTATTTCTTATGTAAAAAAGTTTAGAAAATCGATTGAAGATAATTTTAGTAATGTCACGAAACATATTTTACCCGAATTCTTTGCACAACTAAAGTTTGAAGTTAATCCTGGCTTTATATTTCGGTAAATGGCTATATATGGTTTATCAAAAGTGATAATGTTTACAGTGACGGCGCTAAGGGGGGGGGGAGCGAAGGGGGCAATCGCCCCGAGCGGCAAAATCAGGAGACGGCATTTCCTACTAAACAAATTTCTATTTCATTTTTTAGTAATTCTTCAAGTTTCATTAATCTCGATAAAAATCAAGTGCGGGTGAAACGCTTGAGTTTATAATATTTTGGCACCTGCTGTTTACTATGAAAAAAGTAGGGGATCAGGACGACGGATGCGTTCGACCAAAATTATATACATATTGCTCAGTCTCAAAAGATTCAACTGAGATGAGTTTCCGAACGCATTTGAAGTAGTGGGAGTATGCAGACTAATTTACTGGGATTAAACCAGGGAACTCTATCATATACAGAGTGTTTGGTTCATGTTTAAGAATCTCTCGAGCGGTGATAGGGAATCATATTTAGGGAAAAATCGTTCTACACAAACTATCAAATCTCAACAGTTACAAAGTTTTTGAACTTTTTTTGTAAACAACTTGTTTGTTTTTAAATATCTCGAAATCAAAAAGTATACTTTGTATTTTCAATCTTTTAATTCCATTGAAAGGATGTTTCCGTTCCTGTTAAATATCGGGTGCGTTGGTCCAGCATGGTCGATGGGACAACCGGTCTAATAAGTGTTCTTTAGAAGGATAGTTTCGTGCGGTAGCGTACTTTATTCGACCGGTTTTTTTGAGTGAGTGGATCCGGCGATTAGCAAGGGGTAAACAAACCAGCATTTTTTTTGTTCACTGATTGCTAGACGGAAGGGTATCCAAGAGCTTAACAATAATAAGGCTGTTGGGAAGGGCGGAATTCCTAGTGAACTTCGAAAAGTTTAAAAAGAGACCTGCTGTGAGAAGCAATCCACTCCGAGACCGGGATAATCAGCGTGGAAAAAAACATGCCCTCGAATTGGTTGAATGGCCTATCTTCAAGAAGCTTGAGCTTGAGCTTGTGCAACCACACCTGGTTGCTACTCCGTTATCGATCTGGACTACCTGATGTTGCATAGGGAATCCGTAGAAAATTATGCTTGAGAGTAGCGAAACATCTCTCAATGTGCAACTCCTGGTAATCCTAAAGTGTTTATTGATCAATACCGGCGCCGACCAGGCCCGAACGTAGATCGCGGAAGGAAAGGGAAGGAATTGTTAGTCCGATACTTGCTTTTGCTAGAGGCCGTATATACTACTGCGCACTCCACAAGTATCACGGGAGGAGGATATTTTTGTTAGTAAAGTATAGAAGTTGAATATACTTCTTCTTTACCGACGCCAGAGAGGTGATTCCACTACCTAGACTAGATATCGATCCACCAATTTCATGGACCGGGGACCAACGGGCTTTACTTCCATTCCGAAGGAAGACGTGACCACAGGTTTTTTCACCTCAGAAAAATCTCAACGACCTCGGCTGGAATCGAACCCAGGCCAACTGGAATGAGTGGCGGCCACTCTTACCACTCAACCACCGGCGCCGTCTTGGTTGAATGGCCTATCTTCAAGAGGGGCTACAAACTTGAACATAATATCTTAGAAGGAATAACTCAATTCCGCCTACAAGATAGTCTCTCGTGTTCTGTTGAGGAGACTGCACCTGTTGGCTGAATGCTTTGTCGGCGAATATCAAAGCAGGTTTCGAGAAGGACGATCAATGACGGACCAAATGTTTACCCAGCGACAAATTCTGGATATATTCCGGGAATACAACTTGCGGACTCACCATCTGTTTGTGAATTTCAAGGCGGCATGCGAATCAGTAAAACGAAATGCACTGTGACAGATAATGATTGAGCGAGTTTTCCCAACAAAACTGATTCGTATGACGCTGGGTGGGATAAAACCAAGCGATACGAAGATCTGATGTGCAAAAGGGCGGAACCATCATCAGAAGATCTCACATACTTCTTGGCTTCGCGATCGACGTCGACATCATTGGCGTTGATCGCAGAGCAGTAGAGGAGGCATTGTTGCCTTTTGAAAGGGAAGCTGCAAGAATGACTGTAAACTCTGACAAGACAAAGTACATGGTAGCTGGTAGAGAACGTGGCAGTCGTGTTGGGTTCGAGGTGGAAATCTATAGGGTACGGTACGGTACAACAATCTCATATATCTTAGAACACTAGTGACACATGATAACGATGTTAGACGCGTAGGAAAGATGCATGTCGCTGTTGCGAATGTGGTTTACGTAGTCAACTAAAGTCCCACAGCCTAAGGATGCGCACAAAATTTGCTCGCTGATACTCTCTGTTGATCTGTACGGCCATGAGGCATGAATGTTGAAGGAAGCAGAATATCGAGTGCTCGGTTTGTTTGAGAGAAGAATACTCGGCAGCACAGTACCAAATGGAGAATGGCACAGTCGCATGAACCCCCGGTACCAAGTATACAACCATGCTGGCATAGGAAGACTGTTAAAACACGGCACACTACAGTGAGCTGAGCTTGTAATGCGGAATGACAAAAGAGAAACCAGCTAAAGTTATGATCATCAGAGAACCTGGAAGAGGTCGTCGACTTCAGGGCAATCCCCGCAATCGCTGGCGGTGTATTGAGGAAGATGCGCGTGCGGTGGGCGTCTGTGGAGGCTGGGAACCGGCGATCCAAGATCAAGTAACCTGGAGCTCTAAAATACATTCAATTATGTTTCGGATTATCCAGATTGTTCGGTCACTAGGTCACTAAGATAATGATGACGAATTTTAATTTGTTTACGTTTGCACTAATCTGGTTACTCGATATTCGAGTAACCATATTCGGCCCACAGATCACTTTATTTTGCACGCACAAAGAACTTGTAAAACGCGTAGAATCCGCCATCCACGGGACAACCTGTCACGTCTTCCGAATGATCCGCGTTGAAATTAAATTTCTTTAGATATGGTTAATCGGAACGACTAATTTTGCACAATCTTTTCTTGACACAAATGAAGCAAATACAAGAGTAAAACGTAAATTGGAAAAAATACGTTTCAATTTTCTTGTTGAAAAAATTGACGGGAACGAAAAAATATACGTGACTGATGCGTAGGCCTACTGCGATCAGAATAAATTAAAATGATGAGAATTAATGAACCGAAACTTGGTTTGGTTTAGTAGGCCAATGCCTGGTCGTTAGGTGCAGAATTAAATCTCTCTAAATTTTTAATAAAATTGTTGAGTAATTTTTCGAATTTACATGTAAAAATTTCAAAATATTGTTTGTTTACAAATTGTTGTTCCAAACCGCAGAGTATTTTAAACAAAGGAACATGACATAGCATACCGTTGCTCTTTGCAGAACAGAAAAATTGAATATCGGTTAAAAACCGCGTAGAAAATCTCCGAAGGCTCCGAAAAATAAAATTTTTGGCCATAAATCAAGATTTTAAGGGTATACAGCATTTTTCATAGCATTTTATGAAATCTACAACCAAATCACTATAGCATTGTCATTTGTAATACTCCAAAGGCATGAAGAAAGTGAACGTTGTGAGAATGAAAAGTTAATTATGTCCCACTTTTCCCTGGTGCATATAGGGCTCCAAAACAATTCTTCATCAAAACTGTGGGGATCAAGGAGCATGAAACACCTGTTTTAATTAAGATAGGTTCTTCCTTCGCAGTGCTACAAGCTGCTCAAAATTTATCATCCGATGCTCAATACAATCCCTCTACAATGTTTACAATAATCAAATTGTATGTAAAAGGTAGTCGAAGACAGTCTAAATTGATAGAGTTTATCAGTTTTCAATAATAATAGTAATAGTGAAAGGAGTCGTAGCCACATTTTTTGCGAGGAAATGTATGCGCAACACTCTAGTCAGTATACTGCTAGGAGAAAATCTCGACAAACATGTCAAATGGTCCTAAATGCAAATGACAGTTTCTCTTTGTTTACTTTCTCTTTCGCTAATAACTCGGCAGTTTATACGTTTGCTACTCAACTCTCAGCAGAATAAGCTAGTCGAAATCAGAGTTTTTCGATATTCTGAAACAATATTGAAAAGTTTTAAGATGACGCCGTAATAATCGAAAGAGAAAGTAAACAAAGAGGGGCTCTCATTTGCATTTAGGACCATTTGACATGTTTGTCGAGAAATATTGACAGTAAAATGTGAAAAATTTCATTTTCGTGTAGACCCTTTCTAATATTTTTATCATATTTGTTTTTATATGTAAAGGTAGGAAATTATTGAACTCTTTTGAAAATTCATTGTAAGAGGGGCGGCAAACGTGGGTAGCCGTTTTACCCCAATTCCTCCCATAACTCAAATGTAAAGTTAATCCTGGGTCTACATTTCAGAAAGAGGCTGAATGCGGTTGATCAAATATAGTATCTCTTAGGCAAAAAAATCTTGGAAATCGATTGAAGATAGTAAAAATGACCGCACGAAACGTGTATACTCGTTTTGCCCCAATTCTTCCAATCACTCAAGTATGAAGTTAAACCTGGCTGTGCTTCTAGGAAAGAGATTGAATGCCCACATCTACCTACAATTTCAGACAACACAAAAACACTTCTCAATTAGTAGTTACCACACGATGCCATGTTAAAGCTATTCAGGTATTGTTAAAACCTTGTTAGTACTTTAAAGATAGATATGCTACAAATTTCCTATTGCGGGTAAGTTCGTCGATAAACTGATGATCTGGCAGGAAATCTGCACATGGGTCGGAAAACATTGATTTTCATCACAATCAACAAAATGGATGGACGTCAACCAAGGCCTGAAAATGTGTACTGCCGTTTATTAGGATCAAATTTAGGGCCCCTGCAAATTTTGACCACATTTGGCGAATTTTTATTATAGTAAGAATTTGCAATAGTGATTCCGCAATGAAAGGGTTGAACCTACCAAAATATCCGGAACTTCGCCCAATCGAAGTATATAGGGGTATTAGCTAAACTGAAGAATAGTAGAAAAATGACTAAGGATACTATTTCAATGACTAGATACGGGAAAAGCATCATAGTACCATCAGGCGGGATTCGAGGTTTTCTAACAAAATATGAAAGTTATTCTAGTTCTCTGTAACGATCTATCTGCTACCGTTCCACAGGTAGTCGCATTACCTTCACATTGTTTTGTTTAGTTACTCCACCGTGCGGCGAAAGGACGAAATTTTTCCAACTTGGAACAGTCGATCAAACAACAAACAAGTATATACATGATATCGCCAACACAACGAGGAAATCTTAGCCGGAAGTATACCAGTTTATTCGAAGAAAAATGATATCGAAGAGGCTGATCACATAGCGAGCGGAAAATTTCGTAAAACGTTGCTTTGTTCCATGCTTTTCGTATTCCTCACACAAATGAAAGTTTTTCGCGGTTTGTGTAAATGAAGCACGAGAGGTGTTAGCAAAACTACTGTGTGCTTATAGGAATTTTCCAGAAAAAAAATTCTTTAATATTGCAACCAGTTGACTACAGTAAAGTATCGATTACTAAATAGGTAGATCGACATAGCAGGATCGAACACAATGTTCGTTCTCGATAACGGATTGGTCACATAAAAATCACGCACACCCACACCATCTCTCGCACTGACCCACCAGTCTGTGCAACATGTAACACCAGAACAACGGTCGAACTATACGACCTACGTCAGCAGCACAACCTATCCATCTCTATTCGCGACATCCTGTCAAATTATCCGAGCGTGGTTATGCTCGATTGTCATCCTTCAAGGATGCCAAATTGTTCGGCTTCATCCGCAGGCGGACCTTCCGCCACATCCGGACGGGCCAAGAGCTCAACAAATTGTAGCCAACCAGGTTTTCGATAGCCGGTATATACGGGTAGCGGGATGTATCCGTCTCGGTGATTCTCGACGGGGATTACGATAGTATGTCAGTCGAGTTGGTATCTGTTTTGCTGACCTACGCTAGGTCAATCGCTGCATCTTCGGCTGAGAAAACGGTACAGATTGAAGAAAGGCGAGGCCTGTTCCTTAACGATTACCGCAACTCTGTCGACTAGCTTGAACGCTTCTGTGAAGATCCATACATGGTTTGTGAACCGATCTTTTATTAACTGATAGCACTTAACTCGGGATATCGCATGAGAAGGGGTCCTGCCTATATAAACCAGTGTTCGTGCATGGCTGTCTTTCGTACCAGGAGCGATCCCTGATCCTGTGAATTCGTTTAGGATGTTCCGTACTGGTGTACCCCTGAAATTTGTCTTAGGTGGTCGGAGCATAATGTAGGCAGTCGTATTCTGATGTCCTCTCCAGATATATTAGGGTGCCTCGGAGCATAATGTAGGCGGCCGTCCACCGGAACGGAAGCAAACCGACCTCGACACAGGCAGCCTTCGCTGAGTACTTATAAGTAGATTGGAAACCAGTCGAATTGAACTGTTCTACAGAGGAGCCAATACAGTCACGAAACCGACCCAGTTGTGCCTTGTGGTTCTAACTCCGTCGTAAATCTAGCCGTGAATAAGAGCTCCTGTGGCGCTGAGGGCAATCCGCCTGCTCCAAGTCAGATACCGGTAGCTGATAGTCCGGATCAAACGTTTCCTCCTTTCGCAATCTCGTTTGAGGGATCTTAAGTTGTGAAGGACCTTCGGTTCCCAGCGGAGAGGAATCAGTGTTCCACATAGCTTGACTGGTTGACTAGTGGCTTGGAGCGTTGACTTTCCTACACTTTGATAGTAATGTCATCGGCGTGCGAAACAGCACGCACGGATCCTTGGGGGCCTGCGTTTTCTTCAGTGAAGATTCCGCATTGTTAACCGTCGATGTCCACACGGAATGTGCGATCGTTAAGATTGTCCTTTATGACGCTACCAAAGTTTCCGGTGAACTCCTCAGCTGGTCAGCTTTCGGAAAACTTCCCTCCATCTAACCGGGTTGGCAAAGCATCTTCCCAAAAACACCGATATGGGATCCGGTCCATGGTTCTGTGCAGAAGACAAACTGGGATGGGGATTATCAAAGCCATTTTCTAAACTGATGGAATAGGTTGCTCGTCCCGTCCCATTTGATGGAGCGTGTTGTAGCAAGGGGTATCCGACCTCATTGAATCCAGTAGATTTTCCGTGCATATCGGCTTGAGCTCCTGTCAATTACCTACCTGAAGATGCCTTGTTGAAGCTCTGCTCAGTGTGCGGTGAAAATGATACCTCGTTTCCGGATCTATGCCAGGAAGGTCGGCGAGAGGGTAGCATCAGTGAAAATAGTGCAGAAGTGTCTACCGAGTATGCCAGTGGTCCCATTGACAACGAGTAAGCGCCTTCTTTTGCCACCAGAGGTATACGCTATCCTCCACAGGATGTATTTGATTCGGGTTAGATGGCGTCCAGAAAGGCATTCCAGCTCTTTTCTTTAGCTTCTTTAATGTTCCTGATCGCGTCTCAAAAGAACGAACTCAGAATGGGTGCTCGAAGCATTTCAAGCATTGCTATTGACTAACGCGGAATTCCAGAATAACTGAACTGTGCTAATTATACGAAACACGTCTAAAAAGTGATTGATTCCAAAATGAACCTAGATCCAGAATCTAATTTATGATTGTCCAAATAGATTTCTCAGTGTCAGTAGGTTTAGTCAAGCAATATCCTGAACACAAAGAATTGTCTGCTAAATCTGTGAAAACAGGAGGCGGAAACTTCGCAAAGGGCTTAAAGTTCCAAGGCAAAAACGTTTATAGTTTTCAAATAAGGGTAGATCAATGGCACGTAAGACAGGTCTCTGCTATCCAAGATATCACCAACTGGGATGTCGATTAGTCTATTTTGGTAGGGGTATCTTCTAACAGGGAATCACCAAGTATTGCATACGACCAAGCAACTTGCTCGAGGACACTTGCCACAGTACCCGATATTTCATGTTTCTGCCAAGACGTGCTGAAGTTTTCGTTGAACGCGAAGAATCATTCGGAAATAATACCATTTGTCTTATCAAGAGAGTTTGCCCTCTCATTTCGCGGAATTGAAGAATCAGCAGGAACCCATACAAGTACTCCGAGATTCTTGTATACACCCCGAAAAATACGGGGAGCAGCCATCGACCTACAATGAATAGAGAACCTCAATGCCACTTAGAGTGACAGAAAAGATGAAAGAATGGTGTGTGGGCATAGTAATAATGATTCTGATTATAACTGGACGTAAACGGAAAAGGAATTACTGAGCTTGTAAAAAACGTCATCCGTCAGTTTCGAACATTTTCTCGCAGTGAATGATCACATGGAAAATAAAAAGTGTCTTGAAAATTAACTCAATTATGAGCAAACGTTGAAGGATTTGCCGAAAGGAATTGAGGTAGGAAACTAGTTTGCCCGGTTTATGGATAACAATCACTGTTACTTATCTTCAGTCACATAGACCAATGTCTCCAAATAGATCGCATCAAAGTTTTCAAGTATGTCTGTGATGAAACTTTGCCCTCGCGCCAGATAGTCATTGTCACTTACTAGCGCTGATCGATTGGAATGGCCAGTGAGTTAAATTCGCGTGGATCAGTCGGATATTATATCAGCTGCATTCGCCCAGGCAAAATGTCTCTGACAACCGCAGTTTTGGTTCAGACCACAAAAAAAGATAAGCCGAACATAAAAAAACAGTAAGGGATTATCTAATCCTATTTGTGCCGTTTCTATACGCTTCGAGTTAGTCGTGATGCATGGTATTCCGCAAGGAAGTCATCTCAGGTCACTTCTATTCATTTCTTATATCAACGATGTGATATAAACGATCGGAAAGATTTGTCGTATGCAAAAGACCAAAAAAGAAAAAAAAATAACACTATGAAAATTGAACGGATGCACTTTATATGCAAGCAATTTGATATTTTCAGCAGAGGGTATGAAATAAACCGAATGATTCTGCATTCCGAGTTCTGTAATGTTGGACTCCAGAAAAAGTACCCATTACGTTTGATTACAACTTGTCCGAAGTTCTCGACCCTCAAATAAGCTACATGAAGGATCTAGTAGTAGTGCTAGGTAGAAAACGGGATTAGAACGCCTCTTGAATCATGTGTCACATTTGTTTAGCATCCAGCTCTATTGAACATTACTAAGGAATTGATTCCTGAAGATAGTTCAAAAATCAATTATGCATAATTTCTGAAAAATGATAACAAATCGATAGATTCCACAAGTTAATTCGAAGATCCGTAGGAAAAACAACCAACCATTACATTCATAAAACAGCGGTCCAGCAATCGGTTACGCACCTGTCTGCTGTTTATTAAACTTGTCAGTGGTAATTTCTAAGTTTCCATCTAACCTTAGTATGTACCTAATATTTTGACCGGCTAAGAACACAATAAATAATGGTCTAGTTTTAAACAAAAGCAAAGTCGTGGCAATGTCCTCCTTTTGTTTCAACAAATTTTGCAGTCCAATTTCTGAGCTAGTGCTACGATTCCCCTGACACTGAGAAGCATAAGTTTGAACAACAAGAACTTTATGATTATTCCAATATTATACTCAATACGATAGTAGCTTCATTGCTTTTGAAATATAAATCCAGTAATACAGATCGATTTAAACTTGACACGAAAAATAATTACAATCTCCCTTCCTTCCAGGCCGCCTCCATCCAGGGATGGCTTGATGATGGTCTCTCTGCCAGCAAACTGATCGTAGGCATTCCGGTGTACGGTCACACATTCACTCTAGCTTCGGCAGCGAACACGGGCGTTGGCCAGCGAACGGTAGGCCCTGGAACGGCTGGACCGTACACTTTGGAAGCTGGCACTCTGTCCTACTTGGAGATTTGCGAACGACTGAATGCCGGAGGTTACACTAAAGTTTTTGACTCAATGCAGCAGGTTCCGTACGCATTCTCCGGCACCCAGTGGATTTCATTCGATGACGTTTCCTCGGTTGCACTTAAAGTGGCCTACGCGAAGAACAAAAACGTTGGCGGGGTGATGCTTTGGTCTATCGAGTCAGATGACTGTAGAAATATTTGCGGCGGAGGAGCTTATCCAATTGGAACGGCTGTCTACAATGCAGTTTTTGGATCCAGTGGAATTGTAACGACGACTACAGTACAGCCTGTAAGTACGGCAAAAACGACTGCGATCAGTACACCAGCACCGACTCCGGTAACCACCGCTAAAACTACGACGACCACTGCCAGCAGTGGTCAACTGATGTGTCCATCCTCCGGCTACCTACGGGTTCCGAATGATTGCAGTTCATTCTATCAGTGTAATCCTGGATCGTAAGATACTATTTTAACTCTTTGCATATTCATTGTTCTAACCGTTGTGTCTTTTTTCCAGACCGGTTAACTTGTCGTGGCGCATTCAATGTTCTGCTGGATTGTACTTTGATCCAAGTAGCAACACTTGCAACTGGGCTAGCCTAGTAACCTGCTAAGCTATCATCTCTATACTAAAAACAGTACTCTCAACAAAAATTGCTAGACTTAACCTATTAAAAATAAAAGTATTTCTCGTTTGCGAATAAACCAAAACTTTTTACACAAAAAAACCATGCATTTCAGTTATCGAACTGGTTCATCAGCATCGACCCCAGTTAAACTAACACCGCATTTTCCTCCAACAGAGAACGTCTTCTGCTTCTACCAAACGGGTGCCGCCTTTCGAACGGGAAACGGACGGGTGGCGGTCACCGATCTGAACACAAACCTGTGCACTCACATGGTCTATCAGTACATCAGACTAACGACCTACGGCAGCATTCAAACGATGGACGTGAACCTTTCCGAACTGCAGCAGTTTGTCGCATTGAGAAGCAACGGCGCGAAAACACCGAAACTGCTCGTCTCAGTAGGCGGACCGCTGCAAAGTTCGCGTGAACTTTCGGCGCTCTTTGCGGTTGTGTCACTGCGTCGGGCTACGGCTACTGCGATCCTCGGCTTTTTGGATCAATACGGTTTCGACGGAGTGGATTTCCATTGGCAGTGGCCGGTGCTGAAGGGAGGTAATCCAGAGGATAGAACCAATTTTCCCAAGCTGCTGGCGCAACTGAGAGATACACTTCAGCCGAGCGGGAAAATACTTAGTGTGTCAGTTGCTCCTACAAAGGATTACTTCTGGTCTAGCTACGATGTACCGGAGATGGCCAAGTACGTAGACTTTGTAAATGTGATGGCATTCGATTTGCATGCCTACTGGAATGCACAAACGGGACACAATGCTCCGGTTTACCGGTCACTTGAAGAGACTTCCAAAACCGAACGAGAACTGAATGTGGTAAGTTTGACGCGGTCTCGTGATTGATGTTAATTAATAACTTAAAATTTTTCGTTAGGACTTCATTTTGACCGGATGGATAGAAGCCGGAATGAATCGCTCGAAGATCATTTTGGGCGTTTCAGCAAACGGCCATAGTTTCAAATTGGCAGATGCGAATGTCAACGGAGTCCGATCTAGAACAGTTGGACCAGGGCCGCCGGGTAGTTATACCGCTGAAGATGGCGTGATGAGTTACTTGGAGACGTGCGAAACGATTCGAGCCGGCGGTTGGACAACGGTTTGGGATACTTCGGCGAAGTCGTACTACTCGTACAAGGGTACCACGTGGTTATCATACGAAAGTTTGGCATCCTTGGAAAACAAGATAAACCTAGCCAGAGGAAACGCGATCGGCGGTCTGGCGATGTGGGACATGGCAGGTGACGATGTGAAAAATATCTGCTTAGGAGGTAAATTTACCCTGCTCCGTTTCATCGCCGAAGCGTTGATTAGGAAGGCGGGGGATGAAAATGAAGGAACAACTATTATTATACCGCAAACAACGAAAGCGGCAGTAACAACGACAACAACAATTACTACAACGCAAGCTACCCCTGGTTCCGAGTTCCCTCAATACTGTCCCACTAGCGGATTCTATAGGGATCCACTAGATTGTGCTTCGTTCTACCGGTGTGTTGGCGGGGCGAAATTTGTTAACCTGGGAAGGACAACGTGTGGAACGGGGTTGTATTTCGACACCAAGGCGAACGTGTGCAATTACGCGAAGAATGTTAACTGCAGCTAGGTAACAAGATTCTGCCTAATTTTATTATTGGCCAATAAAAATGCAACTTCAACTGAGATTAAGGTTAAGAATTTTTCTTTCACAGTGTGTGTGGCTTAATTTCACGATAAACGTCACATTATTAAACTACACAATGATTCCAATATTATAAGCCAGATACAAAAATTTTTCGCTGGTATAACTCAATATTTTTAGTTGAAAAACAGCTCATGTTTGAAAGAAGGACATATATTTCAAGGCATTTGACCAAAAAACGGACCAATGTCAAAGGCCAATAGACACTCTAGTATGTAAATATACGTTATTCTTGGCAAAGCTAAGTTTGAAATTCTTGTTCTCTGAAACATGTTTGGTTCACTAGCACCGATTTAAACTGAACCCATGGCTTAGCTAAGTAGTTCAAATGCAGTTTCATATGAATCTATGAAACTGAATTTGAATTACTTTGCTAAGCCATCGGTTCAGCTGTTACGAAAATTTATAGAATTGGTATAGTGTTGAAAAATAGGAATAGAAATTATATCTATACCAGATGCTAAAATTTTTTTTATTGTCGATCGAGGAATTTATTTAGTTTACGAAAACATTGTACTTAAGAAGTGATTAATTGGCTATCTTCTATAACTAAGCATAACAACCACACAACATTTAAAAAAAATTATGGATTTGTGTTCAAAATACCTTGTACGGAATATCATTAATCCTAGGATCCAACCATTGCCGACTTTTTTTAAATTTTCTCTAAAAATGCTACCAAAATATTGGTTTGATCTAAAATTATAGGCAGTGGCATTCAGGGAATGCCAGAATAAAAAATCATTTCTTCTAATCGCATGGTGGCCTCCTCCCTTAAAGCATAGTATAAATGTTGTCGAGTCATAGAGTTAAACGAACTCCAACAGCCTCGAACAGAACTATAGAAATGTGAGTTCTATTATTTTTCAATTTAATGATCCATTGTCAAACTTGGTTATTTATTGTTCCACTGTTCCAGTATATAAAAAATCTTCTATTTCAGAGTTGGTATTTTAACACATTTCTGATAAATAGTTTTTTAAGTTGATTTCATCGTCTATTTCCTGTTTTCAACTATCGAAGACAACATTCGCGATACTGAGTCTGGCTTCTTCTCGATCCAGCACGAAACAAACGATAAAGAACTGTAACTTATGTGTGCATTTCATAAAGATCAAATGAAGTAAAAAGTGACCAAATAACGTAATTTTGACTTAAGATCTTTTCCTATTAGACCAAGCATTCGATAGGTAGAACTTTTGCTACAATTTTTCAGAGCTTAGGCTTGCAGTAGATACCTTTATCCAATTGCAACACATCAGACACTGACTACTGCTAACGTTCACCAGATTGGTCCAAGCAAATAAATTAATTTGGCATAACAACGTACAACACGTTTTGAGCGTATCTCTTTAGTATCAAGATCCCACTGTATATCGAGAGTGACTAAATCGAGGTACAATCTACCGTATATTTACGATGTGACATATAGAAGATTAATGTTGTGCTATAGGGAAGTGAAATCAGTTAAACAGGCTATATGGTAAATCTGCAGTACAAAAATCTGCATTCCGATCGGCTTTCTCAAAAAAAAATTTAGACCTAGGTCTCACGTTTTGGAATCTCTTGTCTCTTAATTTGAATTAGTAGTTGGAATGCCCAATCCCTGAGTTCCCGATCTGGTATCCTTGTAATCGAAACCTAGACTTTTGAAATCAGAACATAAAATTAGGGATCCAAAGCCGTGTGGTGTCCGGCGGGCTGAAATCTTTTTGCACTATTTCAACCAAGAATAGAACCTCTGGGAACTGCTCCCATGTCGTAAGAGGCGACTAACAACATGCTAGGAGTTCCTAGGCCGACGTTTTGCTCCGTACCGAAGACTTAATCTGGACGGACCTTAAGGTTTTCCATATTACCCTCTTTCCAGTCTGTATTTAGTGAATCACTGACATATACTCACCTTTTCTGATTCGCCTTTCTTGATTGTGTACCAACGTTTTAAGTTTCTTCTGGCGGTTGTATATTAGCCGTAAATGACGAAATCTAATTCTACACTAAGTAACAGAATATATTAATATACCGGCACTTCCACGCCAAGGTTTAACTTCCAAAGCTTTGGTTTAAAAACCGTTTTTAAAAAATGGAAACTTTCATGTAGGAAATTTATTGAATTGGCCTAAGATGGAGCTGTCGAATTTCACAAAAAGCTTTTTATGTTGCAAGTGATCTGTAGTTGTGTTAAATTAGGTATTTTTCTATTATATTTGGAACCGTCTAACGACAAATCTACATTTACGAATACCTCCAAAAGTGACTCCTTGAGGTCTCATGAAGGCCTGACACTAGCTTTATGATACTTTTGCTTTTCTAAACAGTAATAAAAATCTCAACATTCAAGAACTTCACTTTGTCAGAAAATGTAGGGCCATCGGAATCTAAAACTTCGTAAAATCGCACTCCTGGTCCTTTTTTCAGTGCAGTACTCTACGTCACTCGTTCAAATTTGCACCGCTCTTATGGTAGTCGGTATTTGCTAGTATTACTGTTCTCCCATCCATTCTGGTAGTCAAACGGTGGGATAGCAAAATTCTTACAAGTTTCCTATCTCATGCCTCCACGCGAGTCTAAGTCTATTGATGACATTTGGTCCTTAGACCGCAGAATGAGAGGGTGCGAACAGAATGAGAGGGTGCGAACAGATCTAGTCGAGAAAACATTGCCGTAAAATGAATAGTTGATCGGAAATTAGCCCCAATACGACTAATCTGACTAGTATCTATGAACACGGGTCAATACGTATTGAAAATTCGCCGCGTCTGTTTTTATGAACCTAATTTAAAGCTCCGTTATTGCTAACAAGCCCGTGCATCAGGTTAACAATCCTTTATATTTCCCTTCAGTGTTCGGTATTATCGCTCGTATACTTGTATTCCACAAACAATCCGATATGGAAAATAAGAAATACTTTCCTTGATTTATAACATCTCTCGCTATTTTTGCCTGTATAATGTGTTATCACTCGGTAGTTTTCAAGCCAATAAATATATCGTAGAGAAGAAGTAGCGAATTCTGTCCAAATACTGTTGCAATAAATAGTGATCCGGCCCATTACGCGGATAAGATTAGCTTTTCTAGGCAATACTCCCACGGTCGGCCGTGTGGAGTTCAAATTGCTTTTGTTTAGGGAACATAGTATACTCTCGGTAGCCGGCTGCCCAGAGTTTAAAAATAACCAAAAACTAAACAAGATCATCTCTTTTTCGAGTGATCGTGCACTCGAAGACTAACTAAACAACTACCTAATAAAACATGCTTTACAGGTCGCATCGTTTGCTTGGAGCGAATCCTAGACCTGATACCCTTCCAAACCACCAACTCCGCGACACCTATGGAAGAGTCTGATGAATCGTCGTCCTTCCGTTAAGTAGGTGGAGCATCAACACTTCCTGTCTACCTTATCCTTTATCCTTCCCCGTGAACGATGGAGATGGGGGCGGCCGGCAATGATGGCTATCATGCTGATGAGGTTTTAATATGGGTCGGATTGGTATGAATTCCTACTTACCACTTCCTAAGCAACTCTTATTAGATAATCAGCAGTCAAACATGATGAAGTCAGTGTGCAATCCGCCAAAATCATCGTCACAACGCAACGCAACGCAACGCAACGCAGAACATAAAATTAGGGATCCAAATGCAATGATCTAATTTTGTCAATTTTCGAAGCTGGGAAATTATATATCCATATTACTAGGAACGTTAAAACTTCCGCCAATAATTCCAATGTTTCAAGACATCGTGACAATCTAAGCATCCGATCTGAGGGTCGCTATGAAATAGTGTTCAGAATTTATCTCTGTCAATATTGAACTTTAAATTGAAAGTCTATTGTAGAAATCCATAAGATATTTAGAAACTGTAGATAAACACTTTTCAGTTCTTTTTGACATTGATAATAAAAAGTATTAAATGGAAATCAATTCTTCTAGATATTTAAAATGTAAAATGCGATAAATGAAACGATCTAATTATAATTTTGTTTCCCAAATTATCACTACTGATGAAATTAAAAAAAATGACTGAATGGAAACCGAGCAGAAAACTTACTGTGAACTGACCAACAATTTCTGTACTTCATCACTCACATTCAATAAGATTTTGTATTGTATATAAATTCCATTGTTAGTGGTATATGTAATAAAGTGAAAATGGGAAATCTTAAACATCTTCATAAATTAACTACTGTGCTAATTTTGCCTATATCGCTACTGGAGATTTAAACCGTGATGGTAGAATCGGTTCTCACAGTAGATATTCCATATAGGATATAAGGCAATACGCTCATACGGCGGCTGGACCAATGACCCCTAGAGCTACGTTAAAGCCCCAATAACCAATACAATACCAACGACCGTTCGGCTAAACGATCATTAGGCCAAACGATAATTCTGTCAAATGGTATTCGGACAAACAAAAAATAATAATTTAAAAAAAGTCGACAAAATAAAATTTAAAAAATGGTTGAAAATGTTTTACGAGATATTGGCAAATTACTGCAAAGAGTTTACAAAACCTTTTATCCAAAAAAAATGAATCCACTTCTGCGATAAAGAAAATGAACATTGTTAGCGACACAAAATTGATTTAAAATACATCTTTTTTCTTAGCTTAATGCAATTATCCTAATATTGATAAACTAGTGTTATGTTTTATTTGTTAAATAAAGGTAGATATATGATCTTAAAAAATCGTTGATGGCGAATCTTGGATTCTATAAATTTTAAACAGGAAATCAGAAGTTCTGAACAATTTAACTGAATGGATCTTTAGCCGGAACGAAAACTTTGATATTGGATTTTGTATAGAGCCATTGAAGGCAAACCTGTTTTTGAATAATGATTTTTTAAATGACACATTAAATTAACCTACACATGTAAGTTGCTTCAATTTCTACGTAAAATAAGCAATAATTTGAACTAACCCTCTCCGATTTATGCAACTCGGCGTATCATTTTGATTACGTTCCAGAAATCCTTTGTTGATTTGAATGCGAAAATTTTATAACTAAAAATCGACTAAATATCCGGGATGAAATTTCTCCAAGTATCAAGTGTAACCGGTTTTATTAGTCCGTATCGCAATATGTATTTTGCAATAAGCTCAGGAGAGGTACGCGGTGATAGGTCATGTAGTCTTATCTCTATATAATCATTTTCTATATACAGGGGTGCCTCTTATATAATTGTGCAAAAAGTACCTAATGTTTGATAATTTTTTTTGAAGAATTAAAATGACTTAGACATGTGCGCTATTCTGCAAAATGTTTATTAAGGTTTCATTTATAAAATAAAAATGTTCGAGCGTAAGGTGTCAAAAATGGCGGCTCCAGCAAAAGGTGTTTTGAAAACCGACCTTATCTGCGGGCACGATACAGGTCACAATTCGCGTTTACAAGCAGCAAACCAAAACGATCTTAAAGATTACATTCCGTTGAGATGCCCCAACCTACTAAAAACATGAAAAAAATCTATATAGAAATAAAATGGCAGCCACTTGAAAATAAAGTATCGTTTTTTCGCATGATTTTTCCACTTTGGGCGGCTGTAAAAAATCATTAATGATCAAAATATAGCGATTTTGTATATTACAACGCCCAAGAGTGTTGTCTTCTTTTAGGCGAGCATAACCCGAAGTTAATGGGTTGAATTGTTCAAAAACGAGAATGTCCATAGATTTAAAAAATCTTGTTCCAAGAAAGCCGCCATTATGCACGACATTTTTGACACCTTACACTCGAAAATTTTTATTTTATAGATGAAACCTTAATTAACATTTTGCAGAATAGCGCACATGTCTATGTCATTTTACAGCTTCAAAAAAAAATTTAAATATTAGGTACTTTTGCCACAATTATATTAGAGGACCCCAATATAAAGATCACGGTGCCTCTGGTAGAAATTATTTTGACAAAAAAAAATCAGTATCGCTAAACTTCTTACTAATCGAAAGCTTAGATGCTCCTTTTTCATCTGAGCATAACTTTGAAATGTTCTATCGGAGAGTCTAGAACATTTATTTTTTTTAAACAATTGGATGATGATTTTTTTAGGTAATTTTTCAATTTGTAGCTCAAAACAGATATCTCCTTTTAGGAGGATTAATCACTGAACACACACACTGTCAGAGGAACGGATTTGCAAAGTTAATGAAAACCTTCGAAGACACCATTTAGCCAGTTTCGCGTTGATAATTAGATTTCCTGAAATTCGTAAAACAATTTATTTTTTTTTCGAAATATATTTTTGCTCGGGGTTCCTATGTAACTGATGTTACATTCAAAACTCTACAAAATTCTGTTTGTTAATGGAAAATTTTAAATCGGCTATAAAGTATGGCGACAGAAAGAAAGAGAAAGTAAAAAATCGGCTTGGGATGCTTTGCTTCGTTTTTAGCAGCGCCTACTGCATATACACCTACTGTTCACTGTACCAATTTTTATTCAAAGCGAACATTGCATGCCAAATAAGACTGGTAACATAAGAACTTCCGACGACGTAATCACATACGGGGACTGGTGGTAAGCCAGACATATCACGGATATACCAAAATATAACACAACGAAGATTATTTTAGACTGATAAAATGGGGACTGACATGGACACAGTTTTTCCTTCTTTTCATTGAACCGAAGCTATTAAAATATTATTCTTTAGTCTCTAGATGTAGCCACATAAACATTTCGTATTATTTAGTATAAAATTGCCTTAAGGGGGTATACCAAGACAAAATTTAAAACCTGTTTTAATCCACCTAGTGGTGCAATTGTGCCTTTCTCATTTTTCAAATAGCTGATTGTGTTCAATATATTTGGGGAAATGTCTATTACATTCTTATTACACTTCGCACATATTTACAAGGACACGACTGCCACGAACCTTATGAGCAAAATATCGACTATAACGCTTTTGGATCAATAATATAATATGTAAATAGATAAATCAGTATGAGTTAAACGTTGTCTTCGTGCTAACATATTTTGGAATGCAGTGGGAGGGAAGGGGGGACTAAAAGTGTAAAAGGGGAAGTGAGGATGGCATAGTTTCAGAAAATAGGTTCAGTCATCACCGAATAACCGATGTGACTTTAAGTCTGGAATATACCCGGTGCGCGGGACTTCCGTAAATGTTGTTAGTGGGCAATATATTCAAAGAAACTAATTATTTTGATGGATATTCAACCTTCAAAATACTCCGATTGCACCGGTTTATGTGGAAAATTCATATGTACCCATAGTAACCGACTTCTAACTCCGGAACCAAAAGTCAAATCTGAACGAAGTTCAATGGCAGTTAATGGGAGTATTGTATTTATCACTTGAAAGCAAATTTGTAAAAATCAGTTAAGGATTTGCTGATAAATAGGTGTGACTTTATCTTAGAAACTTAACAAGGGGTTCAAAACCCACTATCATTTGGAGCAGCTTATAGGAGCGTACATAGGAACAGGGTAAGGTGCAAAAGTTATATTGCATACTATACATTTCTATGGACGTGCTAGACATTTAAATCTTTCCTTCTTTCTAAATGAAATTTTGGTAGCAAGAGTCGAGCTTAGGCAGCATATCTACAAATCACTCACGTCTACCAACATGTCTCCTGGTAAAGACAGACGTGTCTCTCGTTACCGTGAGAACCGTGCCAACAGAAGACAAAAGATTAGTCCGTAGGATTATATGCTTGTTTCTAATGATCCTGCCACTAGCTAGCTTAGACAGCGTCAGAATTTGGTGGTTAATATTGAAGTCTGCCCTCAAAGCCCATCGACAGATGCTAACGGTAGATCTAGTCGTTGATGAAATTTACAAATATTCCTTGTTTTGGCGTGAGTCATATTTTTTTCCCTTTCTTCAAGGTTTTTAGGAACGTGAATGACTGAAACAATGACAATTGAGTTCCGGGTCTGTTATCCTTGTAATCGAAACCTAGACTTTTGAATCCAGAACATAAAATTATGGGTCCAAATGCAATGATCTAATTTTGTCAATTTTCGAAGCTGGGAAATTATATATCCATATTACTAGGAACGTTAACACTTCCGCCAATAATTCCAACGCAGTCTCCAATTTTTTAAGACATCGTGACGATTTAAGCATCTGATATGAAGGTCGCTATGAAATAGTGTTCAAAATTTATCTCTGTCAATATTGAACTTTAAATTGAAAGCTTATTGTAGAAATCCATAAGATATTTAGGAAATGCAGGTAAAAACTGACTATTTTTCACCATTCGAGATGCATTTGTTTTACAGACAACAAGTTTAGCAAACAGTTGTTTAAAATTGCTAAAAGATCATGCTGGTGTAACTTCTCATAAAGAATGTTGATAGAAACTGAATCAAAGGCCCCCTAATGTCCAAGAATACCGATGCCATCTGATCATGTTAGTATAGGCATTTTTTAATTTCTGTTGAGAGCAACACAAGGCAAGGAGTTCGTGCCTTTGCGGAAGCCAAATTGTGTATCTGACAGTAAGCAATTTGCTTCGACCCAATTGTCGAGGCGGAACAAGATCATTTTCTCGAATGACTTCCGGATACAGGATAACATTGCAATCGGTCAGTACATGTTGTGGTCGGAGGCTGGTTTTCCTGGTTTTTGGATGGCGATGATACTCACTTGTCTCCAGTCATGTGGGACAATGTTACGCTCAAGAAACCTATTAAATAAATTCAACAAGCGTCTTTTGACCGAGTCTGGCAGATTCATCAACAAGTTGAATTTGATTCTGTCTGGCCCCGGAGCTTTATTGTTACACGACAAGAGAGCAAGTGAGAACTCCACTATCGAAAAGGGTGTTTCATTCGCGGTATTGTGAGGGGACACAGCGCGGTAGATTTTCTGTGCCAGGGTGGAATCCGGACAGATCTTCTTGGTGAAATCGAATATCCAACGATTTTAATATCCCACGCTCTCGTTAGTGCTGTTTCGGTTTCGCACACGTCGGGCCGTACCCCAAAGAGTGCTCATCGATGTTTCTCTTGTTAATCCGTCGACAAACCGGCGCCACTGACTACGTTTCTTGCCTTTCATTAAATTTATCATTCGCGTTTCTAATATAGCGTACAGTCGATAGCTAACGACTTACCCGTCATTCCGGAAGGCTCTATACGCGGTAGCCTTCTCCGCGAATACGTCTGAGCACTCTTTGTTTCACCCCGGGCTGGGAGATCGTGTTTGGGTGTTCACGCCGGGTACTCGTTTCGTCTGAGCTTGATTCGCGGTATCGAGAATCGAGTTGGATGAAAACTTATACTCTTCCTCCGGGGAAAGTACCTGTGTCGAATCGATAGTTTTGGATATCACAGCAGCGTAGCTCTTCCAATCAATGTTTCATGTGAGGTCGTAGGGAACAATGATTCGTTCCGAAGGTCTTGATCTAGTGATGATTTCAATTACAATCGGCAGGTGGTCACTACCGTGGGGATCAGATATTACCTTCCACTTGCAATTTAACCGTTGTGATGTCGAGCATAGATATGTCAAGTGCACTTACTTGCACTGGGGGTCATCGAGGCAATCGATCGCTACAAAAAGGGGTCATTGTTCAGTCAACTGTTTTAAAAATGTTTTAACTGTTGGTAGAATAGCAACCAGCAAGCTTTTCAGAGGATCGGTAATATTGAAAGCTGTGAATATCCGATCCACAATGTCAGAAAATTTAAGGAATCCCGTTTTAGGTTGAGTTTCTGACTGTAAAGTAGGAGCACTTAGAATTTTTGATGCCCTCAAACTCCTGTTTGTATCTCAATTTCCCAAAATAATACCTCCTATCTTCGGATTTGCAGCAGCACTTCTAGTTGATGAATATTTTTTTCGTACCCCTGTTTGGGACACTCTAGGATCCTTACGAAGAAGTTCGGGTGAGTTTGGATTAGGTCTTTTTCCTAGAAGTTCCAAGCGAAGCCAAAGAATGTCACTCGCAAGGATCGTTAGAGACGGTATCGTCAGTTGGCAAGAGATCGTATGGGTTTTCGGAGGTAAGTGGAGCAGCTTCTATCGAGAATTTTTTTTAAAGAAAGTTTGAAAGATGAACCAAAATCCAAATACTCAAAAACATCCACTAGGAGTATACCACGTACCGTAACGATTGGTTGAATAAATAACAATTTTTTCCTGCATACGGGAACGTTTTTCACAAAAAAATAGATGCTTTGAGCTCTAAAAATTGTATTAAAAATTTCTTATTCATGAACAAAAATTTATGCATAAAACGAAATCGTTAAGAAAAACTAATTACGAACACTTAAAAAAATAAAGAAGATCGGTTGAGTAGTTTCGCGGCAACTGTCGTCACAGAAAAACCATTTTTGGAAAAAACGATATTTCGAGTTTAAAATTTAAAGTTACCAATTCTCTTCGTAGACGAGACATGCTTCGAAGCGCTGTGACTTTCGATCAATTGCTCAGATAACTATGAAAATTTGGAAAAAAAATTTCAAGAAGTTGTACGTTCAGATAAAGTAATTTTTTTTTTGATTTTTTGAAAAATAAAAAGGTATTCAAACCCTTAAGCATTTCTGCGTAAGAGTGTCTGGAGCAATTTTTGGCGGATCGCTTCATGCGAAGTTTGTACGCTGGGTATTAGAGTGACAGAAAAAAAATGACCCCCATCGGCCCACCCCTGAGTCGATTCCTAGTCCCACCAGGAGTGTCTGCTCCAAATTTGAGCCAAATCGAACAAGTCTAGCTATCGGACCAACGTGCTTGAAGTTTGTATGGGATTTTTCGACAATTCACATGGAGAAAACCCACTTGCTCATATTTTCGCCGCTAGGTGGCACTGTATACATCAGATTATCACGAAAAGTGAAACTTAAGAAGATAATTTTATTATCTACAACTTTGTTGAAGACTGCTAAGCGATCCGACTCCAATAGGAAAAGTTATTAAACTTTTAACGAAATGATGTCTGAGTCAGTTTTGCATGGGGCCTAGCAGTGCATGATAGTGTATCAGTACTAGGTTCTAACAAACTAAACATTTTTGTGGAATAATGGTTAGATTTAGCTGAATAGTATGTTCGGAAGAATTGTAGTACATAATACGAGTTATGTTTTGGTTAGAAAATTGTAGTTCCACATCTGACCGCATAGATGGCGCCAACACTAACTTTTCAACGAAGAGAGATAGAAATTAGGTGTCTTCAACAAAGTTGTAGAACAAGAATATTTCAGTAATTCTTCCAAACATCTCGATATTCTATCTCTCTCCGTTGAAAAGTTAGTGTTGGCGCCATCTATGCGGTCACAGATTGAACTAAAATTTTCTAACCAAAATATAACTCGTATTATGTACTGCAATTCTTCCGAACATACTATTCAGCTAAATCTAACCATTAATCCACAAAAATGTTTAGTTTGTTAAAACCTAGTACTGATACACTATCATGCACTGCTAGGCCCCATGCAAAACAGACTCAGACATCACTTCGTTAAAAGTTTAATAACTTTTCCTATTCGAGTCAGATCGCTTAGCAGTCTTTAACAAAGTTGTAGACAATAGAATTATCTTCTTATGTTTCACTTTTGGTGATAATCTGATGTATACAGTGCCACCTAGCGGCTAAAATGTGAGCAAGAGGGTTTTCTCCATGTAAATTGTCGAAAAATCCCATACAAACTTCAAGCACGTTGGTCCGGTAGCTAGACTTGTCCGATTTGCTTCAAATTTGGAGCAAGTACTCCTGATGGGACTATGAATCGACTCAGGGGTGGGCCGATTGAGTTTTCAAAAATTCATTATTTTTCTGGGCAGTCTACTGGGTATGCGTGCGTGTTCTTCCCACAGGAAACACACTTCTCAGCGGGCCTACTGCAAGCCTCATCCACAAGGCGTTCCACACACTTGCCGCACCGTTGCTCGTTGCTTCAGTAGGTGGCCGTATGACCTAGCTGCTTGCAATTAGAACAAATCATTTTCCGCGGTACAAATAGACGCACAGGTGGACGATCTCCTCCCACGTAGCTCGGAAGTGCAGATCCGGCGAAGGTCACGCAAAACAAGTCTTATGGATAGTACTTCCCATCTTCGATGGACTTTCAGTGCAATCGCTTGCACTACAAAATCTTAACTGGATGAAGGTTAGAGTCCTTAAAGCGGCCAACCCCATCATTCATCAGAATATCGACAGTTAGACCCGCATCACTAACAGTACCGTCAATCTCCACATCGCAAGAAGGAATTTAGACGCGATACTCCATCATAAATAGGCTATTGCTAGCTATATCATTGGCCAGAAAGTCAATAACGACTTTTTTGCCCACCCCTGAGTCAATTTCTAGTCCCACTAGGAGTACTTGCTCCAAATTTGAAGCAAATCGGACAATTCTAGCGACCGGACCAACGTGCCTGAAATTTGTATGGGATTTTTAGACAATTTACATGGAGAAAACCCACTAGCTCGCATTGTCGCCGCTAGGTGGCACTGTATGCTTTGTTATATCACTGTAAGTAAAAATAAGAAAGATAATTTACAACTACAACTTTGTCGAAGACTGCTAGTGAATCCGGCTTTGTTGAAAGAAGTTATTAACGAAGTGATGTCTGAGTCAGTTTTGCATAGGGCCTAGCAGTGACATAATGGTTAGATTTAGCTGAATAGTATGTTCAGAAGAAGTGTAGTGCATAATACAAGTTATGTTTTGATTAGAAAATTTTAGTTCCACCTGTGTAGGCAATTAAACTATCTTTCTTATTTTCACTTACAGTGATAATACCCAAGTAGCACGCTTTGTTACTGTATAGTATTTGTAACTCTCTTGGTAACAACTATATTATGGAAAAAGCGCACTTTATTTGTATGTTGTGCAACATGTTCCTAATTGCAGCAAAATAATGAAAACAATAGCTGTGCCATTTGTCGAGCACTGGGTAGTTGGACAGTTCTGTTTTAGGGTGGAATGGCAAACAAAGAGGCATTTGCAACTTGTTAGACTGTTTGTGCAAGTTAGCAAAGTTTCTGATTAGTTTCACAACTGTTATTGATGTTTGCATACTTAACACTATCGGCCAGCTCTATAGTTACATAATTGCACAATCAGTTTAAAAACCCGTGGAAATTATTTTCAAATATATCCAACAATAAAAAATATTGTGTGTGCAACATTTAAAACTTTCAACAAGTTGCAATTGCTACTTGGGTACGATGCATACAGTGCCACCTAGCGGCGAAAATGCGAGTTAGTGGGTTTTCTCCATGTAAATTGTCGAAAAATCCCATATAAACTTCAGGAACGTTGGTCCGGTAGCTAAGCTTGTCCGATTTGCTTCAAATTCGGAGCAAGTACTCCTGGTGGGACTAGGAATCGACTCAGGCATGGGCCGATAGGGGTAATTTTTTTCTTGTCACTCTAGTGTACACACTGTATATTTGGGATCCTTCTTTAATATGTTTAATGCAGTTTCAAGTTATCGGATTTCCATTAAGATGGAAAAATGCCACTGGTAAGAGATGCTGGAAAAATTTGAAAAGGCGGAGTCGCCAAAACGTCGATGTACAGAAGCATTGAAGGGAATTAGTCGGATCACGGAATGAGAGACGATTTAAGTCGATAAAAACCTCTGATAATTATTATGTTTAGCGGTTGACCGTAACTGCAATCTGGACCAGAGTGAATAATTCAAAGACTCAATGAAAAAAACATTTTAGGCTTAGAGGAGAAAAACCATGACAAATCACACGTTTACCTCGACATCCCAGGACACCTGGATAGTCTATTAAAAACAACGGCATATCCTGGGAATCCGGGTCGTATGGTTACTCTACATAATACAAGAAAATTGCGGCCTCTAGAAATGAAAATTTATAAAAGTGTGTTTTCCCATGCTAATCCTCACACAAATTTCGAACGCAATGTGCTACGCCGGGTCATGCTTAATCGACTTTAAATTTTCTACAAGTGGAGCCCAAATGGAACCCAAAAAAATTGTTCTGAAAACCTGATCTAACACTCACACCTCCGTTCGGCTAACACATCGAGTAGTGTCAATTATACAAATTATAAAATAGGTTGATCCAGAATTTGTTAAATATGAATTAAAATACTGCCTTTCATTATTTATACTCACAATTTCACTCAGTATAATGTAGTCATCTTACCTGTGGAAGGTAAAGATATTTTTTTACAAATTGGTATTAGATATAGATATTATATTTTCTAATTTGTATTTAGTGGCCGTGATTTTCTTTTAGGGGGAAACTTCGTCTCATATTTAGGAAGAAATATTTTGACATATGGACAAGAACGGTAACCCGAAACGTGATGCAAAATAAAATCCATAAACAGAATACATTGTCGGTGTACGTCTTGTTGTTTTCGCGTAAATAATTCATCCCATTTTTTTTGGAAGCACATGTAGTGGGATTGAGTTTCAGTTGAGATGAAATTTTTCGCATGGGCCGGAAGAAGATGCTAATAGCAAGTAAATTGTCTCTTTCACTAAAAAGTTCAAATAGCAATTGACTGGTTAAGTAAGTGTTTTAGTTGTTTAGGTTTTCTCGAAAAGTCGTTTACATTCGTTGACGACTTTCTCGTGAAAAGCACAATGCAGTGATGCTAAATATTCTATTCACCCAGTTTAAACATACGGGTAAGGAATGGATCGCAACTGAAGGCAAAGTGTAGGAGAGTAGTGACCTGTGAAAGATTGTTACTCACGGATAGAATTAATCGCTGTTATCTCAAAAATTTCTGTACCGGAATTTGCAAATGCTTTTCAGTAGCAAATTTGTGGTGCATTATCGTTGAAATAGATAATAGATATACTCAGTACAGTACAATTTATCGTTGGTAAGTGATGTTTTTGATTACATTCCTACACATTCATTATTGACAAATATTGAAAGATATTGAATACTCTGTTGCGTTGATTATTGATGTGAATAATTATCTTAACCCATTTTTATTTCTAAAATCAAGACTACTTAAGAACTATTGCTGAACAAATCAATCTATTTTTAAACCTCCGGAAGCCGCGTTAATATCAAAATATAATAGCTCTATTACGATTTCGTTAGAATTTCATAACGTTATATAGTATACGAAGTGACTTTCCGAGGGTTAATAAGGGCGATAATGGAAGTAGACAAACGGCAAAAATAGATTCTAAAGACACATTTTCTTGTACTGGTTCGTATTGAATGTTATTTTCTGACCACAACAGTATTTGCCCTGCTAGATCATGGATTTTCGAGCGAATTACAGAGCCATCTTACGGAGCCGTCACTTCGTTCAGTATTTATTATCACTGAGAAAATCTTAATTGAAATCGATACAATTTGTTGGAAATTTATGAAATACAATACTACCGGAGCTTGGTCGCAGGCATAATAAGAATTCAATTAAATTTACTGAAATAATCAGTTTTTTTCTATCCGTTTGTGGAAGAATACTATAGAAAGCCTATATCAGACACAGTGTATGTGGTTGATTACCGCGATATGATTTACAAACCCCGACGAATAGTCGCGTCACATCCGTGATTATACTTCTGACGTGGGTAACTTTTTTTTTTTTTGTAAAAAAAGATTCAAATCTGTGCAACATAAGAAAACAACCCGCTATTATCATTTTGACTATCTCTTCTTATCCGGACAAACAAATAAAACACTATATCTCACTGTTCAAACAGTTTCAAAATTGCTCTAGACACAAACATAATATCTGCGAAGTCCCATTCGCTCAGTGCTTCGGTTAACAATATCCGCTGCAAGTTGACTTCATAGTGATCGTAGTAGGCCACCCCATAGAATGAAACAATTTCTACTTCTTGGATTGCTATTTTGTGCAATATCAACGCTGAATGCTGCTACCGGTTAGTAGGACACCGTAAATTGAACGTAAAAAGGATTTTTTTTATCACGTACCCTTTGCAGACAAAGTGTTTTGTTACTTCGCCAGTTCGGCAGCTACTCAACAGGGCAGCGGGAAGTTCGAAATTGAAGACATCAGCACTAATCTGTGTACCCATATAGTTTACCGCTATGTGGCCTTGGATCCCAACACCTACACGGTTCGTCATGCGGATTCGTGGAGCGACATCAATCTGCGTGAGTAGCAGTACTCTTCTTCAATAATTTAATTTAACTAATGATTGATCTTTCGAAACAGAGGGATTCAAGCGGTTCGTAGCGTTGAAGCAAACGAAATCAACTCTAAAGTTGCTTCTTGAAGTTGGCAGTCGAAGCGAAAGTTCGGCACCCTACTCCCGCATGGCATCGTCGAGCGTGACTCGCTCGGCTTTCATTCAATCGCTCGTTAGCATGCTGAAGACATACGGCTTCGATGGATGTGATCTGGACTGGGAGTATCCGGTGCTGCGTGGTGGAAATCCGGAAGATCGTGTCAATTTCATCGCTCTGCTGTCGGACATGAAAACGCGCTTCAACGGCGAAGGTTTGCTGCTATCGATCGCAGTAGCCCCAACGAAAGATTTTCATCGCTCATCGTACAATGTGCCGGAGATCAATAGGTACGTAGATTTTGTGAACTTGATGACGTTCAATTTGCATGGCTACTGGGATGCACAGACGGGACACAATTCGCCGCTGTATGCTGCCACGTGGGAAACCGATTCGGTGACCAGTCTGCTTAATGTGGTACGTTTCAATTAGGTTATCAAAATCTGATTCGAATAATTTTTTAAAACTAAATTTTGAAAGGATGCATGTGTTCGTGGTTGGATAGACAATGGCCTGGAAGCTAGGAAACTTATTCTGAGTATTCCCATTCACGGCAGAACATTCAAGTTAGCTTCGACCACGGCAACCGGTGTTGGTATGCGAACGGTAGGAGCTGGAACAGAAGGACCGTACAGTTTAGAAGCAGGTATCCTCTCTTATCAGGAGGTATGCGAGTTACTTAAAACAGGCCAGTACAGAAAAGTGTGGGACAATGTACAACAAGTGCCCTATGCCTTCGCCGGTAATCAGTGGATTTCGTTCGATGACGTTGATTCAGTTGCGCTCAAAGCGACCTACGCGAGAAATAAATATCTTGGTGGTGTCAGCCTCTGGACAATCGACTCCGATGATAATCGTAATGTTTGTGGCGGGGGACTGTATCCAATCGCTTCCACTGTTAACAGCGTACTGTTCGGATCCGTTGGACCTATTACGACCCCTACCACGGCGAGAACAACAACGACTACAACCACAGCTAGGACAACCACAACTACACCCAGAACGACAACGACTACGCCCAGGATAACTACGACGACAGCAAGAAATTCGGCAACCACCGTTAGTATTGGCGATATCATTTGTCCAGCTTCCGGTTTCGTGCGAGATCCAACGGATTGTAGAGCATTTTACCAGTGTATCCCTGGAATGTAATATCCGACTTCTGTTTTTGTCAGGAACACATTGCTAACACGTTTTCTTTTCTGAACACTTTCAGGACACTTTTCCTAAATTGGCGTAAAGTGTGCGGGGCTGGACTGTTCTTCGATGAAACGAGTAATACGTGCAACTATGAATATTTCGTCAAATGCTGAGTCCCAAGATTTTTGGGTAGAGCTTATTACATATTTCATACTTGAACCTCAAACATTTGACATTACAAATGTTTTAAGAAGAACAGCGCGTCTAATATCCTTAGTTATAAGTTAAGATTTTTGGAATTTTTTATAATGCGTAAATAAAGGTATTTTCCATGGTATATTCGAAACCCATTCCTCTAAAAGTCCACCTGCAGAATTTATTTTTTCTGAAAGAAAAAAATGGATTAACCAGTTTGCGCATGAGGGCACAACACCTAACTTAGAAAAGTTAGATTTGAATGTTCCGTATTCCACTCGTCAGTAACTGTCGCCAACTTGCTGCCAGTTAGACGATATATCCAAAATAACACCAAATTGACGTCAGTGGAACACGAAACATTCAAATCTAACTTTTCTAAGTTAGATGTTGTGCCCTCATTGGACAATCCAATTTTTTTTGGAAAAAAATATATGTTGCAACCCCTAGGCATTTGATTATCAGTTCGTTTCCCTATCCTCGTCAGCGATACAGAGTTTCTGTGCTTGGCTAACTGCGACATCGCTCCGTACCAGCCAGTGGCTTTTATTTGTTTTGCGTAATCGACAGACTGCGTAGGCTGCCAGTGCGTCTGGATATTTTGTTGCCCAGAATTTTTATAAAAGTTGGTATTTTTGTTCATGCTGTCGTCGCTGCTGGTATTCAGCTACCTACGCTCGGATACATTCATATTGTGTTTTCGTTTTGCTAGTATAATGATTGTAAATCCGCATTTTTTTTGTTGTTCGCTTCTTCATTGGCACTTCCTCGTGGAGAAAAACTCAAAACCTAGGCATCTTAATTTAAAAAAGTGAAAGTTATTTTCAAGAAAAATATACGAGAAATACTACTAAGATAGTTTAGAGGAAGTTTTCTTTATCCAGTTTCATCATGTGAGGAATATGGCACTAACTACATAAAGAATATTTATGCTCGCAGAAATCATTTGCGGGCGGGCACAGTGAAGCTGGCAAATCGATTGTCTTGTACGTAGCTCACTTAGTTGATTCCTAATACCGCACAAGATCAACTTGATTTTACATTTTTGCGTAATGATAAGCCACTCGTTATATGTTCTATTTTTACTGCGGAAGGATGCTCAGTGTTCAATTTTGAAAGACCAAAGCTCATTGTCGATTCGATGATCAATAAGGTCAGGTATGTGTAATCGTCGAAAATGGAGACACTGTGTACACTGATCGATTTCGCAGTTGCAGTACAAAAAGTCTACGCCACCATTACAGTTTCAGGTCTTAACGAAAATATGTGCAATGTGGCACTAGATCAGGAATTGGCGGTGAACTTACCGCTGTTTATTAGACTGGGCTCGACATCGATAGGGATTACGTCACACTTACGTAAATCGGTAAATGGCTCATACGTAATTATTTACAGTACCAGCTTATAATTTTTCTGGAAATTTTAATTTTGCTCTCATTTTGTCAATTTTGACCAATTTGGATGGAACCGGTTTTAATAGATCTAGAGTTCAGTTTTTGTGCACCTGCTAGTGTTCGAATCCATTGACCGGTTCCGTAAATATTCCGAATTTCCCGGGGAGTATGTCCGGCATCCCAGTGGGGTGACGGAGAGATTTGAAGAAACATCTCATAAATTTAAGTATTTTTTTAAATAGCGCTACATATAACTATTTTCCATTGATTATCCATAATAAAAATGAATTGTACCAATCTTTAATTCCATTCACCACAAAACAGCGAAAACTATCATCAATTTGGATGTCATTTGAAAAGGGGTGGTCAGTAGAATACCAAAATTGATTATTGACACCATTTTGATATCCAAGATGGTCGCCTGGCTAAAAAACATGTGAAAACCATCATCAATATAGATGTCATTTGAAAGGGAGTGGTGAGTAGCAGACGAAAATTGATGACTGACGCCATTTTGAAACCCAAGACGGCGGCTTCTTGTTATCATTAATCAGATAAAACTATCATGAATAGGGGTCGGTTTTATCAAATCGGTCAAAAATTGACGAAATGAGCGCAAAACTAAAATAAAAGTTTCAGACAAATTATAACCTGGTATTTTTAAAGGTTGGAAAAGTGAACTGATTTTAATAATTTTTCAAGTAATTTTTCAGCCTCCTTTACAAAATATTGAGACATCAATTCAAAGTATTTTCGAAAAACAGTATTAGAGGAAAGCAATAACAAATAGGAATGCTAGTGCGCGGACGCATGTATCCGTCCTCCTCTGCGATTGCGATTTGCTATTTATAGTTATAGTAGTAGGTGGACTTTTCTTAGCTTTGGTTTCACAATATTTTCTGTGGTGTAGTGTCTTCTTACAGAATTTACACACAGGAATCTGCTTTGGGTGCAAGGCTGGTGTTGTCTGATTAAACGTCTCATTTTCGGTTAATATGCATAAAATGATTATGTATGAAGGAATTGGTTTGTTCGGAAGCATTTTCACCACAAGAAAAACGTTAGGAGCACCCGGGAAAATGTTCTTCGATGTGATGAAAACCACTTCTCCGCATCTTGATATAAATGTCAGGAGTGCGCATTGATAAATTTAGCGCGCCTCTCTATTCTGGTTGACTATTTATCCGGGGCTGCTGTAGTTAATGTAGCGGCATTCGTTAATGTGTTGTATGTTGTTTCTTTAAACGAATGACATTCATCAAGCACAGTCATTCGTTTAGCGGAACAACATACAACATACTAACGAATGCAACATTTGCATGGTGTTAGCTTCTGCCAGGTTGAGCATTTCCAAAAACCAATAGCAACACAATTCGTCTCCAGTGGGATTAGTTTTTTTCCGTGTACCAATAGCGGAACGATTTTTAGCTTCGACTCTGAGCAAGATGAGAAGGTAGACTTACCTTAATTAACCACTAATTACAATGGATATTCTTTGTATTTTTGCATTTTTATAGCACGCTAAAAAAATTCTCCCAAAATACATTGTGTTGAGACTGAACGGTAATTTTGGTCCTCGCCAAAAATGCTTGTGATATGTATCAAAACCTTATTGTTATGTACGAAATAAAGAAATCAAATCAGCCACCAGTACCAGTAGTCGGTTGTCCGCTGTACTCGCTGTTGTTTTATTTGTGTTTGATTCTTCATTACTGCGTTGTGTCTTCATTGTTGTCAGTTACCACACATTCTCACAGCGTATCAAAACCGACTTCTACATCAGACGTGTCACATTGATTTTCTAAAAAAAATCCAGTATAAAATTGATGATTAGTTTTTTCAGTTTTTCTTGGATGCAAAATGAAACAAACTATAAATTGAAAATCTTCTTGATTTTATATTTTTAACGAGAATTGCGAGCTGCGATTGCTGCATTCTCATCTTGCTTACAAGAAAAGCTAAAAACGTCGAACGTGAACAAAAATAAGTGACACGACTATAAGCAGAAAGTTGCCCTATTGTGGTCGAACTTTATTCCTGCTTACCCTTCGAGAAGTCCTTAGGAATCACCTGTTAGATAGGCAAAAAGATGATCTATTGTATAAATGGAGCTAAAGATAGTCAATGTTTACATCTTACAATTTCACCATGTTAGAAATTTGGCACACTATCTGTGGATGTGGCAATATGAGTCAACCAGTCATCACAAGGCTTTCTTTATTGGGGAGATTTAAACCTTACCCTCATTCTTAGGGTTAGGAAAAAACTACGCTTTGCTATGCCTTCGTATAATTTTAACGAGAGACTGCAAAATGAAAAACAAAATAGAACAAAAATGGATTTTTTTTTACTTTTTCCGTGAATGAGCTGGGTGCTTTCTTAATTTATGTGACCAGTTTTGGTTCAAGCACATTTCAAGCCTATTATATTTATTACCATAACTGTATCCAAATATTGAAAAATAAAGCAAAATAATGAACAACAATAAAGTTTTTGAAGCATTGGAAACTTGCAATGTTATGGGCAGTATTAGCATTAGGTTAAGGATATTACGTTGGAGACGATACCTTATTTGTTTCAGTAACTCGTCAAACTACACTAAAAAGCTCTTCCTCGTTTCAGACACTTTCTGTAGTTCTAGCTTTGATGGTCTCAAGAATATAATCATTGAACTGAATAATACAGGAGATAATCCATATAGAAGCATAAATATCCATATATTCGTTGAATGAATGATAAAATGCATCATTCTTTCTTTCATGAGCTGTTCTTCAAGGCATTTATTTTCTTCTTGGACTATCGCATATGCATGTATGTTCTTAACTAATCTAAGTGAGATAGATTTTTAACAAGAGTGTTGAACCTATTTGCATCTGCATTTTATCGGCTGTACGCCGAGAAATTAACGCTAGTAAAGTTTCCATATGTCAAGCATCCGGTCTACTTTTTTGATAGGAACAAAGAGGACCGAGCTTGTCAACCTGGAATACCGGAACCAGAAGTCAAATCTGAATATAAATCAACTGATGAAAATATTTCCCGTCGAATTTAAGATTAAATTTGAGAGATAAAAGACTCAATTTTCCCTGTGTGGTGATTCATTTTGTGTAGGCTCAACATTTTATTAGCATAACTTTTCTTAAATAATGAAACTAAATTTCTTAACTAATGGTAAATAAAATCTCCGATGGCCTAAGCTTTTTATTTGCATACCAATGAAGAAACAAATACCATGGAAGACAAATTCATAAACGTGGCCCTCAAAGCGATCCCGATACGTGAACCGAAAACATTCGATATCAGCAGTGACGAAAGCATGGATGAATGAATGAGACATTTAAAAATGCGTCGATAGTGCGAAACTAAAACTTCGGTTTTACAATGAAACTGGTTCACATTTTTGCACCTAGATGTTACTATAGACCTTTAAATATTACCAAAAGTGCGAATCTGATGAGAAATTTCATTTTCTACAAATTTGTAGAAAATTAGAACTCGATCTAAAATCGCTCGAGAAAGCTATTAAAATTTTATCAAAATTTCCAGATGCTCGCGAGGTTAAAAAATCGAATTCCAAACATTTTTTTTCTTTGCAAAAATACTTGTATTTTAACAATGCGTGCAGAAGATCTTGTGTGCTAACCTTTAAGTGGAAAAACATAATTTCTGATTTCACTGGCTTGTGCGCACCAATGATATCATATGAACAAGGTGATATAGAGAAGAGTAGATAAAATTTTGAACGAAATTTGAACTCTTTGCAAAGATTCTGTGTAACACAGTAAAAAGATTTTTTTTTTCTGTCACGGATTTATTTGTTTCTTCATTTTCATTTCTTCACTCGTTATAAAGTATTATTAAAGTAATCAATAATAATTTATAATGAGTATCATCAGCATCTTGTGGGATTTGGCTAAAATTTAAGCTTTATATTTGATCAAACTCGATTAGATATTCAGTCATTTCATTTGATTTCGAATGAGAATCCTGATTAACAGTTTCATGAAGAATGGAAAAATAATTCGATGAGATTTATGTTCAAGTTTGTTAGCTAGTTAGTTACAGCTGCCAGGTGTTTCTTGTACTTAAATCACACTTTGTTTTCAAAAGGAACAAATTTCACATAACTTATGAAAAACGTGTCTAAGTCTACATAGAAAAAAATATTTTGTAATTTAAAATTGCTTTTCATGCACATATTTGAAGCATGAATATAAATGTAAAATTAAGTTCCACTAGAAATACACACAACTTGTCGTGCTTTCTTCAACGAATTTTATTATATGTTTGCACGTTTATTGAAAAGTACAGTTTCATCAAACGGCAAACCAATGCTCTTTTAAGTATTTTTAATCCAATATTACTGTAAAATAAATGACACACACTGAACGAAAAAAAAATGTGTAAACTCGTATGCTTTTTTATGCTCCCATTGAGTGCATTGAATTCAACTTAATTTTCAATCAATGTTTTGATTTAAGCTTTGTATGTTTACATTCGTATTGCTTTACATGTTGTTTAAATTTCATTATTTTTTGGTGTGTACTGTCACTATTTTCTTTGAGAATAAATTTCGGAATCGTTATACACTGAACAGAAATCACAATAGTACATGAGAAATAAAGGTTTTGTCTATTGTACGAAGATAGCGATCTCAATAAAAAAGTAAAATTTAGTATTTAATATAGAAAGTACCTCTGTTCAGTCCGCAGTGCGGTCTGAAGGAAGCAAATCAAACAGCCAATCAGAAGCCAAGGAAGAAAATTTGCTTCTATATGAGGGAACGCCGCATTGCATCATTCATTCAGTCAAACCAACGCCACCAAACGTGAATCAACCCAAGAAGAAGCAAGCAGCCGAAATCGTGCCAACGAATAAGCAACCGCGAGAGGAGAGCCAGCGCCCCAGAGAGATAGAGCGGAAAAACGCCAGCCGACGCTATCAGGTGCGATGCACGCAACCACATCGCTCGTTCAGCGATGTCAGATCTACGGAAATCTCCGTAGATCTACGGATTTGGAGGTTTTCTACGGATCTACGAATCCGTAGATAACATCTAAGGAAATGCAATTTTTTCTACGGAAATCTTCTGATTTATCTCAGTGTACTTTTGAAGAAGGTTGCCAATGATCGACAGTTATTTTTTCTATTGGACAATCATCTTAACAAAATGGAGAATCCGCAAAACCACGTTGTGCGATAATAAATACCAGCGATCGAAAATTCAACTCGAGAATATGGACCCTGCTTTATAAAACGCCTTCCAAAAGTTATACCGCATTTCGGCAATAATGAGTCGGGAAAATTATATGTAGTTGAAATCAATAAATCCAGCAAAAGTCGTATTGAATAGAATTTAATTTATAGTCTCATCTGCAAATGATATATTGTATATTTCATAGAATTCAAGCAACGTTTTCACCTCTCTGAATCGATATCTTGGATCCTGATAACTGTTTTAATTCGTATATTTGATTCGTGCACGTAGCCTGACAGCTGATTTGTCGATCGATTGGCGCTGGTTCAGGTAAAAGCGAAAAAGGACACTGAGTATCGTGACAGTTGTCTTTGATAGTTGGAAATATTTGTTGACCAACCTCGGCGCGGTCCGATGTAAATATGAATATCTGTAGCACTTTTTAAGACGAAATGCTATTAAGAAGCACAACTGGAAATCTCGAACGGCAAAACGCGATCCAAAATCAGCTGGGTATTTCTCCGATGTCATTGATGTCAGGACCTTCTGAGAAACGAACGTCGCCTCTGACCATGTTCTGGTGATATGTGGGATTTGTACTTGACCAAACTAGAAGGCGAATGCTCACAGCGATTATACGTCAAAAAGGAGCGATATGGTCGTCCACATCGTACGAATGAGGGTACAACAAAAATGAGAAAAGCTTTGCCATGAATGACACGTGAAAGCGATCAACAACACGAGAAGGAAAAACTTTTATTACTAAAGCAATTAGAGTTATCTAAATCTGTCCAGCAACCAACGTCACGTTAAAAGAGAATATGTGTATTGCCAGATATAACGTTAATCTCATTCAGCTTCAACATGTTCGAAATTTGGCTCTGGTATGCATACCTCGTACCTCACTAGATCAATTTATCTACAGTAACAGCATGAAACATCTTTATGAACAGGATTAAGTTAAGATTAAGGTCCCCGTCTACAAGGAGGGCGGTGCAATCGACGGAAGACTACATGATTTGTCTCCTGATGGCGTTATCCGTAGATTCATGTCGCAAGACGACGAAGTTGTTGCCGATAAAGACGTGTTCAGGAATTTGTTCCCCATTTCCTACGCTGTCCGGGTTGTGAGAATGCGGATAGAACACTCCATTCCTTTCTTCGTTGCCCTGGAAAATGTAACCAACTGGCACATATAACCAACAAACTGTTACGTTTCAATTCTACTAACAACTATGGAAAACAGTGGTATAAAATCTCTCTTTTGTTGCCCATTTCTGCTGCATTAACCGCAACCAGGATTCAGTTTCAACGCCTTATTCATTCTTTAATCTGCATCTTGACTGAAGTTTAAAGTAGAGTCTAAAGCCTTCAGCTCGGAGTCAATATTAATGCATTCACCCACCAAAACATTCATGTGTTTTATATGAGCTCTGTGAAATTAAAAGCAGAAGGTGGCATCTGTTACATTTTCGAGAAAAAGTGAATTGTGTAATCTATGAAGTTGAATTTGAATCGAAAATAACTGAATGAACGCGCTGCCGCAAACGAACTAACGACGAGGCAAACAACTGCAATATTCCCTCCAGCGTGGCGGGCATACATTGAATTTTGCCATAACCAAAAAAAAATTTCTACTTCAACGCCGAAAGCAAAAACGCAAGCAGTGGTCCAACCAGCAACGACAGCTAACCCGAGCAAATACTCATGGGTTCAAACACCACGTAGCCCCTTGAAAAGACCTTAAACATGGTCCGTGCCAAAATTCTCAACCATCAAGACACCATAAAATGGTCTCAATAACCCATAAATTCACCAACATATGGTATTTTATATGGGATCTACCGGACCATGGTGATGGTGTTTTCATGGGTTGAACCCTTTTCAAACACCCATGTCAAACCCCATGAGCATGGGGGTATTATGGGCTTTTCGTTTGCTTGGGAAACCAGAATCTTATATTGAATCATCAACGATTACATCCAGTACTTTTATAGCAACAAATAGCACCGCCAAACAAGATGCAAATGGTAGATAAAGATTCATCAAATTGCATCATGAAAAAAACGCTGCACAACACATCGGGATGTTTTCTCTTGAAAATGTGGGAAGAAGTAGTTTAGAAAGTATTTATTACATTGTGTTTTTATCGCTGTCAGAACGACGCTGAATCCCTCTGGATAAAGACTCGTCACGTCAATCGTTTGTTTACCATTTATCTGTCAGTGTCATTCCAATCGAGCACGAAACCTGTCAGTTTCATTTAGTTGGGATAAGATGGCAAGGCTTTATTCAGTAATTCAGCGTCTTTAGCTGTCAGTTTTTCGAAAATTGGAACGAAAAGCAACGTCGCGAATTCATTTTGCGACACCCATCGGGACATCGGAAAACAATTGGGAATCGTGCAATCAACCGTGAGTCGTATGATTAAAAGGTACTACTAAACTGTGAGCATCGAATGGAAGGAGAAATGCAGGCAGAATGGATGTTCTATTAGTGGTCAGGATCACAAGCGTGTAGTGAAAGAGTTTAAGCCAATGCTTCGGTCAGGGTGTGCCTAAAAAGTTGAATCTGTCCAAGTCTTTGGTTCAGAGAGCCAAAGGCCGGGAGAAACAAAGTACAAAGTGCAGAAGGCTCCAAATCGTGACGAACGGGAAAATTTGGTGGGAAAGTCATGGACGTGAAAACTGTACACCCAGATGCTGACGAAGTCTCATTATCTCATCATGGATGATAAGACTTGCGTCAAGGCGGACATTCTGTAGTTTCCGGGGCAACTATTCTTCACCAACCAGCACACCATTGATGTTCCGGAGGAAGTAAGGAAGCAGAAACTTTCAAAGTTTGCCAATAAATACATGATTTGTCAAGCGATTTGCTTCTGTGGCAAACGGAGTAAGCCTTTTCTGACTACCGAGACTGTAAACGGGGAGATCTATCTCGAGGAGTGTCTTCAGAAGCGCCTGTTTCATCTGTTGAAATAACCCGAGGGTCCTACGATCTAGCTTCGAGCCACTATTCAAATGTTGTCCTGGAATGGTACGAAGCCAACGGGGCTACTTTCGTACCCAAGGAAATGAACCGGAACTAAGGCACATCGAAAAATACAGCAGGCACTACGGAAGCATCCCAAGGAGGTCAAATCTGAGGAAGACATGAAGAAAAAATGGGTTTCCGTACAGGAGAAGCTGAAGCTAGATGTTGTACAGAAACTAATGAGGGGAGTTAAGCGTAATGTGCGAGCGTAAGGTTGTGGTGTTGTAGTTGAATAAAATAAATATGCCAAAAACTTACTAATGGGTTATATTGCATTGTCTGAAAGTTTGAAAAGAATCGGACAAACTTGGTAATTTTTTACAGCGTTTTTTCCGTGGTGCAATTTGATGTGGGACATTTCGGAAGGTTTCACGACCGTAGTCAGCAAATCGAAGAAGCATACAAAGCCAACCGACCGTTAAATTATAAGCAACTGCTGCGTTGTTAGCATGGACGAAGTGACTATCAAAGAAGCAGACTGAATGACCGTCAGGCATTGCTACAAATGCCCCCCACAAAAAAGCTCCGCGCGCAATTAACTAGGGAGGGAAATACTACTAGCCTATGAAAAAATCTTTATCTTTATTTGTTGTAAATATATAAAAGGCAATGGCTCCGCATTGAATAGTGTCATATAAACGAACAATATAACAAAAATTTGGGATAGCACAATCACCAATAAGTATTAAGAATAAGTGGCCAGATGGCAATAACAGAATCCCGTTCGAACATCTAAAAGTCGGAAGTGACAAGCAGGACGAAGCAATCCTTTGCATGATCCTCAATATCGCATAACAATCCTCAATATCGCCTATGAATACCCAGTTCTGTTTAAAAGACTGCGCCCGTTGACTGAATCGGGTGACGGTGAATACCAAAACAGACGATTTACAATGGACCAGACGTTTACTCTGCGATATATCTTGGACAAATTTCGAAAATACGACAAGCGGACTCACCATCCGATTGTGAATTTCCAGGCAGCGTACGATTAAGTGAAACGAAACGAAAAGGGCAGATAACGATGGTTAAACAAGAATAATCAGAGAGATATCTCACATTAAATTGGTTGAAACCAAGCGATGGGATTTCAAATTTGTTGTTCCATATAACGCTCGAAGGTGCGATACGGATTTGTTGTGCAAAGGAACGGAACTAATATCACGATATCTCACAATTACTGGCATAAAAAATATTTTGAAAACTTGTATTCTTACTGTAGAACTAACAAGAATGGTTCCTGAACGAACAACATGAGCGACGTTAGAATGTAATTTTAAGAAATTTTTCAGCATTGCTAATTTTTAGGTTACAAATAGACCTTAACAGTGCGTCTTGAATAAGTCGGTTGAACTGCTATTTTAAAATGCTTTATACTGCTGTAGTGTATTGAAAATGCTACCTACTAGTAAGAAGCATTTGTAGAGTACTAAATATCAATTCATTAATGAATATAACTTTAACTTGAAATTGAGTTTGGGCACACAATTCCTAAATGAGGTGAAAAACACTATTGAGTTCTGCAAGATGACGACACGAATGAACTCTTGCTGATTGAAGTTCACGTTTGACAATTCTCGGTGGTATGATTACTTTGTCAGTTGCGTGAGTTCGAGTGCAACGGGTGCTCACCTGTCACATTCGAACTCACGTAACTCCTATGTAAACAAACCACCGAGAATTGTCAAACGAAGTTCATTATTTTGTGGGGTTATGCCGGTTGGTGTAAAACCAGGGGGGTGTCACTCCTGTCATCCGCTATTGAGACATACAGACTTTGACAGTAGTCAACATATGTGGGCCTAGCCGGCTCTAGGTCCATGTCGCCCGTGCAATAGCATTGGGTTGTTTTGATTTCAACAAAGGCAGATGTTGGCTAGGACAAAATGGCTGCCTAGCAGGAGCCTGTGTAAAACCTAATTTGGAATGCTTTTGTTTCTTTGTTGAGTGCAGAGCAAATCTACGGATTTAATGTCGCGAGAATCTGGCATCGCTGCGCTCGTTGCAGATCAGTCCGTTATCGCCCGTCGGCCCGAACACATCGAGTAGAGAAGAAGCAGCACGTACCATGCGAATGCGTCTTTACACCCACATAAATATGCAACCGTAGTGAGCGGAGAGTCAGTTGCAATTGGATCGCCGACAAGTTACCAACTAACAAGAGGAAATTGCCAACCATTTGTCGACGAGTGAACATCAGTGCTTGGAAATAAATTACGAAGTGCAGATTTGCTCCGTGTTTTCTTCCAACACAACTCGCTTCTGCTACATAAAAGAATTATGAGAAATTTTCCGCTCGTTCAAAGAATAATTGAAATTTCCGCCCATTTCAAAGAATTATAGAAATTTTCCATTCATTCCTAAAGAGTTAATGAAACTTTCCTTCGGGTTTGCGAACCACTTAAGAGAGCCGTGGGGCTTCGACGAAGTTCATTCGAGTTCGTGCTACAAAGTGGCTTGATTCACTGGGGATCTGCCAATCAACTCGACCAGCAGCAAGGTACAGTCCACCCTGGATTCAACAACCTCCTTTACCCGAAAGAAGTGTTGCTGTTACTGTCTTCAGAATCGAAACTGAACGGGCAACTCAGTCTTCTTCATATGTGGTCTTCGCTTTTATCCCATATTATAAGGGCAATTTTCAGTAGACATTGTTTGAGGATTTACTGAATGTATGGTCCAGTCTGACATTTTCTTGTTCGTTTACTGTTGTGATCCGTGTTCAACGAGTAACTACTCCGAAATTTCTTCTTAAAGGAAATTATGAAACTTGGTTTGGTCCTAAGGTTATGTGAAATATATATATTTTGGAGAAAAAAAACGCAATTTAAGGGCAAGTAAAGCTCTACATCTATAAATTCTGATGAAATGAATTTATCACACAAGATAAAAAAACATGGATCCAAAACTCAAAGAGAAAACTCTTTCAATCATCTTTCATTTAATGTTGATAATGACAAACAGGATTCTTAATCCAAAGTTGCAATAAAAAAATCTTCGTTTATTACAATGACTCGAAGTGTCTACTTTAGTCCATTCAAATGTAAAGATTTGAATTTAAGCTAATTGTATTTTACCAGGCAGGATAGGATCACGAAGAAGTGTCATTCTAGGTTACATTAGCTATCTCGTAGAGGGAGAAAAGAAATATAAAAGGAACGAATACATGATAAAAATCCGTTAATATAATAATCAACATCTTGAAAATGTAAGAATATCGAATAAATTTGATCAACACCTTTCCACATCTTCTTGTTCATAAAATACCATTGGCGCCCAGAAACAAGTGAGAGGCGAGATGAGATCTATCTCATTTCATAGCGAAGAACACCCAATAGAGTCAGTGTGATCTTAAAGCTTGAACAAACCAGACGTGTTTAGCAGTCGTAGTTTCCGAAAGCCCTTAGCAACGATCCTCGGCCATAGCATACTGGCGACGAGAATAAAAAGAAACGTGGTACAATCACGGTGTAAGGAAAATTGGACGTTTGCGTTTTAATTGAAATCGTAAAAAACGCTATGGCAACGACAGTAGAAGATGAAAATAAAATGGTCACTGTGACCGTAGACAAAAGGACAAAAGGAAAGTTTCCTGTGTATGTACCTGGGTTAAATGTGAACTCTTATCTACAAACAGTAGATATATTTTTTGCTTTGAATAGAACTCCAGACGACGAAAAGGCGTTGGAATTCATAACCAGTGTTGGTCAAGAGACGGCCAACCGAATAATTGGCAGTTTCAAACCGAATAGGATCGTTGATAAAACATACGCGCAAATAGTGGATAAGTTTAAAGTCTTACACGAAGAGAACAAAAATGTGTTCGCTGAACGGCATCGGTTGATAACGCGGAAACAAGAAGAGGGCGAATCGCTGGACGATTTCGCTATAGATTTACAGAACATTGTTGAACATTGTAGTGTGAGCGTAGATACGGAAGCTACATTAGTGCAATCAGTATTCGTGGCAGGGATTCGGAATGAAAAAACAAGAGAGACTATGTTACGGGATGCAAACCATACGCTAAACCTAGCTCAACTACTAGAAAAAGCTAAAACAGTTGAGATAGCCGCCTTCGAGGCTCGAAAAATGTCTAAGCAAAGTTCCAGCATGGTTAATTATGTGGGTCAAAACAATTCAGTGCGTAACAGAAGTTTCATCAAACCAGGAAGGTTCCACGAAAGTGCATGTTCCGGGCAAGGACCGAAGGATATTTCGAGTCATCGAGGAAATTTTAAAGTTAGCAGCGACACGGTGTGCTACAATTGTTATAATAAAGGTCATTTGTCTTATAACTGCACGCTGCCCAAAGTTAAGAAGCCACGTCATGGATCTCCAATACCTAGAAATAATTCAGTGAGGAAGAGAGCTTTCGAAGAACGGATCAACCAATTATCAGCAGCCATGGAAGATCTCAAAATGAGTTTAGGCGACGAGAATGCTACAGGTGATGATCAGTCAGGGGAAGAACTGGACACCGAGGATGCCCAATCGAATTGGATTAACAATATATTGCTCGGTAAGTCAAACATTTCAACACCAGCTTTTGTGGAATTAAATGTGGAGGGTCAAAGCTTGTTGATGGAATGCGATACTGGTGCTAGTGCGACAATTTGTTCATTAGATACATATAAAGAAAAGTTTAATAAGTGTACACTACTACCAGATAGTCGAAGCTTTTTCGTTATCTCTGGCGAAACTGTAAACGTGGTGGGAAAGATAAGAGTTAAAGTGAAATTGAAAGCGAAAACACTAACTTTATCGATATTGGTGATCAAATCTCCTCGAAATTTTGTGTCTCTGTTAGGTCGAGACTGGCTAAGCGCAATCTGGCCTCAGTGGAGAGAAACGTTTAATCTTAATTCTCTCTGCGAAAGTAAAAGACAACAGTGGGTGAAGAAAACTGTTGAAAATTTGAAAACTCAGTACGCGCCGGCGTTCGATGAGGATCTAACAGAACCGATTAAAGGGGTCGAAGTAGACATCAGAATGGATAGCAATGCAAATCCGGTGGTACACAAACCATACACAGTCGCATTTAAACACAGAGATATCGTTGGGGCACATTTAGATGATTTAGAAGCTAAAGGTATTCTTGAGAAGGTAGAATATACCGAGTGGGCATCACCCATAGTAGTGGTAGTGAAACCAAATAAAAAAGATATTCGAATATGTATGGACGGGTCCAAGACTGTAAACCCACACATTATTACCCATCATTATCCTCTTCCAGTTATCGAAGAGCTCATTACAAATAAAAGTGGTGCAAAAAAATTCGCTCTAATTGATTTGAGAGGAGCCTATCAGCAACTCGTGCTCTCGGAAGCTTCCAAAAAGCTCTTAGTAATAAACACACATCAGGGATTGTATGCCTACCGCAGATTACCGTTCGGGGTTAAACCGGCAGCCACAATTTTCCAATCCGTTATGGACTCTATTTTACGAGATATTGCAAAAGTTCAAACGTACATCGATGATATCTTAATTTGGGCTGATTCCGATGATGAGCTGTTAGATAAGATCAAAATAGTGTTAGGAAGGCTTATGCACCATAACGTTAAAATCAATGCCGAGAAATGTGAATGGTTTGTCTCCCAAGTGAAATATTTGGGTCACATTCTTTCGGAGGCGGGTGTGTCGCCAAATCCGGAGAAGGTGAATGCGATAACGGCCGTGTCAGTGCCAAAGTCAAAAACACAACTGAAATCATTTCTCGGTATGATAACATTTTATGGTAAATTCGTTCCTAAATTGAGCGTTATTCTCTCTCCACTTTATAACCTTCTGACAAAGAATAGTAAATGGAGTTGGGATCAAAAATGCAATGAAGCTTTCGAGAAGAGCAAGAGAGCCATTTGTAGTGCAAAAGTTCTAACACATTTTGATCCATCTAAGTCCATCACAGTAACATGCGACGCAAGTGATGACGGGATTTCAGGCATATTGAGCCATAAGATAAACGAAATTGAAATGCCGGTGTTTTTTGTGTCGCGTCGATTGTCGACAACTGAAAAAAAATATCCAATATTACACAGGGAAGCATTAGCTGTGGTATTTGCCATGGAAAAATTCTATAAATATGTCTTAGGACAGAAAATATCTATTATCACGGATCACAAACCATTACTGGGAATATTTAATAGCAAAAAAGGGGGCCCGTCAGTAATTGCAACTAGGCTACAGAGGTATTTTTTACGATTATCTATATTTGATTACACTATCACTCATATGGCTGGAAAAGATAATTGTGTGGCAGACTGCTTGTCAAGATTACCTTTGGACCAAAATCTGAGTTCAGCCGACTTAGAAGAAAGTGAGCGTAGCTCTTTCATGGAACTCAATTATCTAGTAGACGACCAACATGTGAATCTCAACTCTAAAATTATAGGTCAAGAGTCAGCTAACGATTCTACTTTGTCAAAAGTATTAAATTTTGTACAAAATGGTTGGCCAAGTCATGTAAAAGATAAACAATTGAATAACTTTTTCGGTAAAAGACATGAATTAAGCATAGAGTCAGATTGTTTAATTTTCGGTGAAAGAGTGGTTATTCCGACCGCCTTGAAAATTCCGTCTCTTCAATTGTTACATGCAAACCACCGTGGCATACAAAAAATGAAACAAATCGCCAGAAGGTATTTATACTGGCCCAGTTTCGGATCAGACATCGAAAGCTACGTAGGTTCTTGCAAACAATGTCAAATTTTAGGAATAGATAGAACCCCAAGAGTGTACGGCAATTGGCCCGCTACATCTAAACCGTTTGAGCGTGTCCACATAGATTTTTTCCATAAATTTAATCGCACCTTTCTGATATTAGTTGATGCATACTCCAGGTGGATTGAGGTCCGCAGAATGGTTAAAACTAATGCAGATAACGTTGCACAAGAGCTGGATAACATTTTTTCTGTGTTTGGATTTGCATCAACTATTGTCAGCGACAATGGGCCTCCATTCAACAGCTTCCACTTCAAAAAATACTGTGAGTCTAGAAACTGCGAACACATTCTGTCGCCTCCCTACCACCCCGCCAGCAATGGGCTAGCAGAAAGGGCAGTACAAACCACAAAAGCGGTGTTGGGGAAACTAATAAAAGAGAACGATTCCTTTTCATCATTACAGATCGACCATGAAATCAAAAAATTTTTGCATCACCACCATCAATCACCAACTACCGAAGACAACATAATACCGAATGGACGAATTTTTGCTTTCCCACCTCGCACGAAGCTGTCTGCTCTAAGAGGGAATAATAAAACATTCCATTACGACGACAACGCTCAAAATACGCCAACAGTTTTCAAAACCAACAGTAAAATAATTTATACATATAAATCAAATGGTAGAGCACTTAGCACAGAAGGTACCATATTAAAAAAAATATCGAATCTAACTTATTTGATAGACGTAAATGGCGGCACCCGTAAAGCGCATAGAAATCAATTAAAACACATTCCCCAGAAACCATTCGTTCTGAAAAATTCTATCGCTCCGGAGTTAGCGGCAGAATACGATCTACAAAACGAAACAATCAGGTCAGAGATTAAAACAGAACATAAACATACACCATCAAGTGCATTGCCTAAACTAAAAACAAAACCAGTGTTACGGCGATCTACTAGATATATAAAATCAAAGTACAAAAATCTTAATTTAGGGCAACTAGTTAAGAAGAAGAAATCCAAATGAAATAATTAAGTTTATTTTTGAACACCCAAACATTGCATAATATTGAATTTAAAAAAAGATGAATTATGAATTTAAGGAGGGAGATGAGAGGCGAGATGAGATCTATCTCATTTCATAGCGAAGAACACCCAATAGAGTCAGTGTGATCTTAAAGCTTGAACAAACCAGACGTGTTTAGCAGTCGTAGTTTCCGAAAGCCCTTAGCAACGATCCTCGGCCATAGCAAGGAGAAAATATATGTTTTCTGTTGAGAAAATATATTTTTTCTGTTGAGAATGGGACTATGTTAATATTTAAATTCATCTGAATACACTATCTAGTCTAATCTAGTCTAATCTACACATACACAGCCAATACATGTAGGGATCCTGGAAAATTGCAGACATTCGTCCAAAATTTTTCTTGTCATTATTAATGTTTGTGGCACATATTGAATATGGCACAAGCATTAAAGCGGCCAGGCCAACTGCGCAGCGTACAAAATAACGATGGTTCAAAATTATACGGCAATCAAATTATTCATTCAATGAATAATTTAATCAACGGATTATTTTGAACCTTGAATAAGGATGAAACGTGCCTTTGCTAAGAGGGTTAGTGTCACTCCTTTGGCCCTAGGTTCCTGGGATGGGACAGAAGTATTTAGCCCTGCCCTGGCTAATGAGCCAGGGTTATAGCGCCCTTACTCGCTCTTTAAATTCATCTGAATACACTGTTCATCTAAACCCAACTATTTTTTGTAAGTCCTTGTTAATAGACTTCTTAACCAATAGGCTCCGCGTACATCTAAAAACTAATTTTTTTTTAAATACTTCTCGGATGATTTTACACTTGTCACGAAGTTGAAGATAATGAAGATAATGAAGATTCTCACTTTTTGTATTATTTGAAGTGCCAATAAGTAGCAAAATGCGAATCAATTTGATTAAAAAACTTAAGTTTTCAAACAAAAACCTTTAAAATAAAAAAATGTTCTAGACCCCCCGACAGACTATTTTGCTTCTGGTTTCATATCCTGAAGTTTTACTGATGCCGAATGTTTATGAATAAACCTGTTCGACAAAGATATCGTGAGAAACGTGGCAAACCTGATAACATTTGTCGTTTTGACATTAAAGTGGAACAAAAAATAGTTTTTCACACGCTAGTCCCCGACCAGATTTGATGCTTTTTCTTTCAATAAAATTCCAACCAGAACCACTCGCACAAGTGGCTTGATAATATTTCAATTTCCTTTTATTCGGTGAATTAAAACGATGCAATTCTGATTTATTGTATTGAATATTGTTTATTAAATGTTTTTCCATGCCAACTATGTTTGAAATAATCAACATAACAGTCTAAAATATCGGAAAATGATTAATTCTGAGCAAATTTTGGATTTAATGAAAACAAAAAATTAAATATAAACTTCCATTATTTTGTTCAAAGCATGAATGATTCGTTTCAATGGAGATCGACTCGAACCCTTGCGCAAATGACCCACTCGACGAGCGAGACACAATTCGATACAAAAATATTCAAACAATTCGACTGTTTTTTTTTCGTGGTCGACTTTCGAACCAAAACAAAAGCATTCAATACCTCCGTTCCTATAGGTAAGGTACGGCCACACAAATTGAGTGCAACTGTGAGTGAGACTTTGAGTAGGCAAATAGGATTACATGCTGCAGGCATTTTACGCCGGAATATTGTGTCCACTTACCCGAAAGGGCAGTTGAAATTGATGGAGTAATCATCCGAACGGAACTAACGTGCGAGAATCTAACTAGTACCGGGTAAAGAGAATTCAGCCATGCAGATTCTATTACGTTCAGCAAAAAGTTTTGCCAAACTGTGTTCTCTTGAATCGAGTTCGTCTGCTTACCAGTTATTCTATTTATTTATTTTATTTTAATTATTCATTTGATTTTATACTTCATGTGACAAAATATGGTCTAAAATTGTTTTCCAGCAAAAAAAAACTATGTTAACAAAAAACCTGATGTTTGAGGCGTTCAAAAGTTTAAACAAATATTCATTGCAGATAACTTAATTTTGTTTAATGATGAATGGACCGTTCAAGCACACGAGAATGAAAATACGAAGAATTTAAAATAAAAATTATGAAAATCGGTTGACTGATTTTTGAGATACCACGTTCACTGCAACGGTCCTTTTCAAGCAACTCCATTCCGAAATAATCATGTTCAAAGTTTTGTGTTAACTTCATTCGTAGATAGAACAAGCGCACTGCAAGCGGCTATAGTGTAGTGCTCCGAGCTGGATGAAATTTCGCACAGAGAATTCCGATGGTATGTACTTTCAGAACACGCAATAATTTTTTTTCGATTTTTCGAGACTCAACTTTATATATAACCCCTTAAACTACACAAAATTACTGTTAAGTATCAGTATTAGATACATCGTATGTACTTTAAAATGGAAAAAAGAGGAAATACCATTTACGTACAAAATAAAATGAAAAGCGTCTAAGTGGAAACCCTAGAGTACGCCAGATGTGGTTGATTTAGAAAATATATTTCGACAACTTTCTATTCGCGATACGATAAATATAATTCGAGTAATTTCAAGACTCTTTTCTGTTCCGAATTTTTGCAATTTAAAGAATGATGATGGTTGTTTAATACGGCTGAAAGCTTTACTAAAGTCAGTATAAATAATTTCCGTCATCATAGTATATAAGTACCTTCATGCAGTTTTGTTCCCAAATCACCTTTATCTGCTATATGAAATAAAACAGAATCAAACAAAAAATGCTCCCTGTCTTGGCCTAGATCAGTTTGTCTAGCCTAATTCGAACAGCTGCTTCCCTGTTTGATGAACTGGAAGAAAATCGCTACCATATATGAAGCTCACACCCACAGAAATCGACGTCGGCCTCCAACCAACCAACCGACCAACTGCAGAAACACCAAAACAACGCTGAAATCTTGTTCCTCGCGAAAACTTTCGCAATTTCTCAATCGCAACTTTTGTTCCTGCCCGCAACCTCACCACCACCACCACCTCCGGATCGGGTTGGATACACCTTCCCACTAGTAGCTGGTAGCTTCCGTAGGCAGCAGCACCCGTGTGCACTTCCCTGTTTGCGTTTAATCAAAAAACTTTCCTGATAACAATAAATTTATATTAACTTATCCTATTTTTATAGGACTTCATTAGAGTGGGCGAAAAAAAAGAGGAAAACTGCTGGGAACCGAGTAGAGGATAAAACTTTTTCCCAGCCATAATAGTGCCTTTCTTTGTGTCAATTTCCGGCGAGTTTTATTTTCATCTCTAGCAAAGTTTGATTCGCGTGGCGGCAATACTTTCTGCGATATCATGCTGCAATTCTTTCTCTCTCTTCCGCCCCCACCAAGAAGACACCCGGTATGTCGATTATGTAATTGATCGCGTTACAACGAACATGAAAAATTTATTGCCTTTCGGGGTCGGATGAGAAGAGCGGAACCAATATCTGTTGGGTAGAAATGTACGATTGAACTGTTTGCGGATAAATATGCACATAATTGTGTTTGTTTAATCGGAGGAGTGAATGTAAAAAGTCCCGATATTGCTTTCATGATTTTAAAACGAACCAGAATGCTGAGGATATATCGGAATTTATTCAGAATCCGAAAAAAGTCGCTCCTTCCCAAATACCAACTTCCCAATTAAAGTCACCACCGCTCGCTTTGAAGTACGTATGCTTTAGTTCGGCAGTTCCAATTAACCCGTTCCCGCCAAACAGGGCCGGCAGAAATCGTCTCTGTTCAGCATAGCCTGGAAGCACCTCCGTGGTTGATCGGAGGGGCTTCAAATAACCCGACACGCTCACACTAACAACACCCCCGGTTTTGCTCTGACGTCGCAGGAAATTACAAGTCAAAGGATATTTTTCGCAGTCACTTTCTACCTGAAGGTAGAAGGAAGGCCCGCCGTCGGTGAAGGAACGGAATTGGAAACGATTTTCGCAAACAACAACGTCGTATCGTGTCGAACGCAGACTCTCGTCAAGTGAGTGGAAGGAAAAAAATCCGAATCCCGAACTATGGGACAGGATCTAATATTTAATAACATTCCTTACTGAGTAATCTCTAATGGATTGTCATCTAATTTCAAATCACTGTCAAGAAAGGAATTATTTCTCGGCGAAAACCATATTTTACTAACTTTTAAGTACAATAAATATAAAAGTATAGACTTTATTTAGTAAAACTTGGATAATTTAAAATACTGATTTTCCATCATTTTGATTCATAAATAGTGGAATCAATGAGCTGTTGATTTTCGGTATCTTCAACAATTTGTTATTTGACGTTATTCGATTAACAACTTTGTCGAAAAGAGAAGTCTCTATGACTAGTACCACCTTTACGGTAAACTCAGAAACTATTTTTATTGTCAAAAAATTTTCCGAACACAAACTCTAAGATAGATTAATTTTGTTCCATTAAATAACACTCGTATCCCACCGTGCCCCAGCTGGTTGCTGGCTGGTTCGATGCATGTCGCGAATGGGATGAGGAAAATGACTCTATGGAAAATGTTGTTATACCACCCCTGGCAGGCTAACTTCATAAACCGGTGAGGAAATGTACTTCACGTCGGTTTCGTACGTGTAATTATTGACTTGCGATCCCGTTTCAGTCGGTTGCAGGAAAAGCAACAAGCTTTTTTTGAGTAAATTACAGGTCCCAAGCTGGAAGCAGGTAGCAAAGCAAGCGCTGGAATTGGGAAGTTGTGTCACCGGATTTCGCGCCTGTTCGTACCACGTGTGTAATCACAGAATAGCTTCGACGTTCGAATTGGGAAACTGTTCAATACACTGTTGTTAAGTATGTCATGATTTCCACTGCAGATGGAAATTTGAAACTCTGGTAACCACTTTCAACTTCGAAACCTCGTTCACTGTATTACAGAAAGAAACAGTTTCGAAATGCAATTTATCTTCCCATATCAGCCGCAAACTTCCCCGATTCCTCGTTTCCCCTCGCTTACCGACCTGTCTGCCTGTCGCGTCGCCGATAAATGAAAGCGTAATAAATTACTTCTCAAACGTCAAATTTGCATAGGTGATTAAGTGTTTGAAACAAGCCATGTAAATTAAAATATCTCTTACTTTCCCCCCTTAGTACCAACCGGCAGTCGAACAAACATGTTCAGGAATTCCCTAAAATCGTTTCCCTGTGTGGTTCCAACGGGTTTTGAATATTTTCCAAGCAAAGCAAGCGATGACATATCAAGATCCCGGTTGACACTTTCCACTTTCACCTCCCTTCTGGTGTGGACTCAAGCTCCCACTGGGGGTAAAACTTTGTCTTTTTGGAAACATGGCCACAAAGCTTCGTACTTATAACAGGCCGACCGATCTGCGTAGCAGAAGCGATGATCTATTGGTGGTACTAATTAAAATACCGACTTTCTTATCTTCGGTTATGGGTACCACTTATGATTATTGCTTTATCTAACGGGTTCCCGGTGTGGATGAAATGATGTACGTAAAAAGTATATATTCTCCTACTGGAAATTCAAAGCTTGAGACATGAGTAACAATACGATCACATGTGCAGGGCAGTAGCGTTGTCTTCTGGCGCCCTTGGGGTTTGCGCCCCTTTTGTGTTTAAGTTGCATTTGATTTTCAAAAATTTATATATTATATTATACAGGGTGTTTGATTCATGGTTAAGAACCTCTCGAGGGGTTATTAACTTTCATATTTGGAGAAAGAAAAATTCTTCTACGCATATCATCAAATCTCAACAGTTATAGAGTTATTAAACTTTTTGTGTAAAAAACTTATTTGTCTTAAAATAGGCGGTGTTCAGCTATTTTCGTCCGCATCCCTTACCACCAATTTTTATACAGTGATTCATCAGCAGTGCTATCTTTGAAAATAAACCACCTTGGTTATGCAACTAATTTTTTCCGATCTTTTTTTAAATGCAAATAATTAAGTAATCTTCAATTTGTTATATTATGAATTGCACATATTTTGTCGTATGTAATTTTAAAAGGCATTGTAAGGGAAGACGTATCCGCCGGTTGATGCCAATCGAGCTGACATTTCTTTAGCAAACTAATTTATTTGTTTGTTCAGTGTTTAAAAAAATGTGGTGAAAACGAATCCACTGGGTCTTTAATGCGTGTGGGAAATATGCATGGTCTTGTCTGAGTGAATGGCTTTTGAATTATGTATGAGGGTGGACATTTGACAATTCACAAAATCAATTCAAATCCAATTACCAATTTGCGGCAATCATTTCAGCACGAGGAACAAATGTTTTATGATCATATTTAATGCTTTACTTTTAGTCCATTAACTCATCAAACAATTATACTGAGCTAAGAATAAGTACGTACTATCTGGAAACGGAGGGTGTTTGATTCGTGCATGATGTCAATATCGTTTAGGAACGCAGCATTTATATTTTTCTGTTGCGCGTCTTCATTGTAATATCGGAACGTTAAACTCGAAAGAGGTGGAAAATTTCAAGTTACGGGATCTCAATATGCTTGTGATTATACCAATAAGGACCATTTATAAATTCTGCCACGCTATTAGGAGGAAGAGATATGACTAATTGCGACATAAATGGGAGGGGAGCACGTCATGTGCTTTGACGCAATCGGCCGTTTTACGCACGAATTCGCCATGTATATAGGAAATTCCATAGAACATGAACACTTTTGCAAGTAGCGGCATAAAAGTGTTACTACATAATGAAGGAAAAACTAAAAGAATTTGATTCGTACTAGACCAAGGGAAAAAATGACGTGGTAATATGACGGAGAGTTAGTTAGTATTGGGTAATCTTTGCGTGACATAATTTTTGAATGTTCCACCATTCCACTTTTAAACTCATTGTCTACGGTCCATTTTACATTGTCGACAACACTCTCGACAGCCGGCTGTCCGGAGTTCAAGTTGTTTTCGATGAAACAATCTCAATAAACGATTAGCCAGAGTTTAAACGCCTAGAAGATTTACGTATCCTACAGTCAATAAACTATTCAAACATGCACGAAAATATAGTCTCAGTCGCATCGTTTGCTTGAAGCGAATCCTGACTAACAACCCACCCACTACCCAATCCGTGGTACATATGGGAGTGTCACTGAGTCGGGGCCTTCCGTTAAATAAGTACCACATCAACACTTCCTTTCTCATCCCAAGTTACGGTAAAGATGGTCGTGGCCCGCAATGGTGGCTCTCAGGCGAAATTCTTGCTTGGACTGGATCAATTGTTATTCCCAAACAATGCTCCTCAAGTAGTCTGGCTGGAAATGAGAGTCATCAGTCTGCAATCTACAAAGTATACCCTGCTTACGCAACGCAACGCAACGCAACGCAACGCGACAAAAATAAATTGAAATTGTTTTGAACCAACTTTTCGCTTATTTCAAGTAACAATCAATGAAACTACAGCGACATTGGTTGAAAATGAGTCTGTAAATACTTTTGTTGTGCTTTCTAATTAATATTGACCGAAGCTCTGAAAAATAATTTTTGATAAAATTGTAATATGCGAATAAAAATGAAATTTCACCGTGAGCCGTGAGAATCTGAGAGGTAGAATTGTGTGTTTCACAGTAAACATACAGTTCGTTGTAACTTTCTTGCCTAAAAACACAATTAAAAGATTTTTTTTTTTTTTTCAATTTGTTTATTTGATAAGGCACGTATGCGTTAGCTTAAAGGTGCCATTTTTTCAATGTTTTACATTTTGAATTTCTTAAAACTAGGGGGATACACATTTCAATATTATTTTGTTTTATATAATAAAACTAAAAAAAACTACAGCTAACTTATACATATAAAAGAGTGTATAATATAATATTCGTAAGATTTGGGGGACGGGTCATTTGTGTGTTCTTTGTATAGTAATTCACTTTATGATTTTTAGAAGGGAGATTATAGAAAAAATAATTATTAACTAAGCGGAACATTTTACAAGCTTATTAACTAGAGATAACTAGAAAGAGTGGTTCAAGATTAAGGGGAATTAATTAGGACTATTTTAAAGTAGTGGTACTGTTGCGCATTTCTTAACGAGATTAAATATTGTTCAACTAAAACTAGAAGATAGGGGGGCACATAAATTTTGGGAAGATATTCAAGGGGAGAAGGGGGTGAAGTCATACATCTGTGTATCAGAGAAATTAAAAGATTAATTATTGTCCTTTTGGAATTAGGCAGATGATAAATATTTCCCTTTAAGAATTATGTATTTGGTATTTGTGTTTACTTGTACCTCCAAATCCGAACAGTCTGATATCAGAAAATGCTGGCAGATTACTCACAATCGAAAATGTAGATGTGGGTGCCGTCTATTCTAGATAATCTCAAATTGAGCTCAAATCTCTCATTGTCAAGAGAGATAAATTTCCGCATGTAGTGGTTTCATAAAATTGTGTTAGTGCGGTATCGGGTCTCAGGGTTATCCGTATGAAATGAACCGTTCTTTTACTTCTGACTACGATCGACATCAGGTCATTTTCGGATTTTAATTATTATTTCATTGCAAATGGCGGCCCAGCAGCAAAGTGATCGTGAGTCCAACTCGGAACGAGACTTTGGTAAGACAAAGGGCGGGCTATCAAACCAATCACCCGTTGCTGGATCGTTTTCAGCTTCGACTGACGATAATTGTCAGGATGATATTCCGGACGGCATTGCGCCAAAAGGAAAGCACCATGACAAGAATCGTAGGAAGCAGCTTAACCGTGCAAATGCGGACATTGGGAAAGGTTCTCCACCACTGCGCAGTTGGCGTTTTCAAGTTAGGCTGGAAAATGGTGTATTCACTCCCGCTTTAAGGTACGCTCTTTTGCGAGATCTTCACAGTCATCTCTATTCTACTACACCTAATTCATTTGTTCCCAGCTTCAGGGGCTCAGGCTTAAGATTCGGAGCTCTTTGGTTTTCGCCAAAGAATGAGGAAAGTTGTGCCTGGATTAAGGAGAAGCTGGGAATAATCAATGAAAAGGCTGGAGTTTACAAGTTCGTAATTGAACCATACTGCTTGCATCAAAACAAGATATCACTCAATATACCATGGGATTCTATGGAAAAGTTGAGTGATATTGATGTTTTGAATCGACTGGCTGTACAAAATGTTAATATAGAAGTACGGAAGTGGAAGATTTTAAGATCCACACCAATCAATCCAGAACATCGCTTGATCTTCTGCGGTATTGATGACGAATCTCTGAACCTTCTAGAACAGCAAAAATTTCGGCTAAATTATGATTTCCAAAAAGTTAATGCAAGGCCACTCAGCAGAAGTCCTGCTAATTAACCATTTAGTTATCTTTTCAATACTTCTCAGGGGGTGTTGGAATGCAATTGTATGTCTTATTAGACCATGTTTGATATCCTTTTGGGGGTGTCAGCTCGGAAGGTAATCTTTATTTGTCGTAATATTTTAGGCGCATACGAAAATTTCAATGCAACGAGCTTGCAATGAGCTAGAGGCTCCTTGAGATAGGTTGATTATTCCTTAGGGATTGAAGGATTAATTCTGTTTGAATGACAATATCTCTTCGGGTGTGTTATCGTTCTGTTATCCCAATATTCCCTCGGTAGTGTTGATATATCCGCTCACTGTTTGAATAAAAATTCTAAATCCCTCCGGGGGTTGGAAGTTTTATTCCTGCTTTTGTGGCACCTGCAGATCGTTCAGCATCCTTCCGGGTGTGCAGAATGTTCTGTTGTAATTGTTCTGTGCCGTTATTTCCCTCACCTCTAACCTTACCACTTCCCAATCCTTCCCATCAGGGAAATGATGAAAAAGCAGTTCATGGCAAGGCACAAATCTCCAATCAACATGGGGAACGTGCCCTTTGAGCCAGTCGCTACTGATTCCTGATTCCTGGAACAGAAAGTCCGACAAATAAAAAAAAATCAATAGCAGCCGAACGTACCTTCCATTTAAGATTAAGTTTGTACAAATCGGTCCAGCCATCTCTGGGAAACAGTTCTACAATTATTTGCCACATACACCCATACGCACACACACTCGGCTCTCCGATTCTCGGTTAAAAAGACGATGCACAGAGGAGTAACTGGGGTCGAATCCTGGCCAAAATTGCTGTTATTATACTATTATGACTAAAATTGACAATAATTAATTTTTGGTACAATTTGGCATCTATCCATCTACCAGTGCCGAGGTCATATTCTACATCCTTTCAAATACTAGAAATCTCGAGGAGATCTTTGTGAATACATTTGTTTTTCAAGTTGCATAAAAAGATTATCAGTGGAAAAGGGAGAGCAAAAGGGACGCCTATGCACTTATTCATAGAGATAAATTTTTCCAAACTTAGTATTTGGGGCCCTATAGCATTTCGGTGTACTTCAAATTAGTAAAAATTTCAATATTTTCAAATCGCTTGGAATTTGTGGACCGGACAAGTCCACGGAGTTCTTATGTTTTTTGGATAGCTGGAATCTTGTTTTGTAATACTGATTCAGAAACTTTGCCGGATCTCGCCGTTTATTATAACTTTTTTGTCATTTAAGTTTGGAGTAAAATTGGTTGGTGCAATGCACAGCAACACTAATATTTTCAGTTAGTTTTAGGTTGAAGTTTTACAAATGGTTGTGTTAAACTACGTTTGTAATAATATTGCCTTATTTAATACAGCCATCATCACTAGAAAGCAATATTGCTGGATATATGAAGAAAATGATTAAAAAAACCTTTAAAATATCACTATTTTGCATCCTTGCAAAAATTCTTTTACAATTTTTGACATACTCCTAATTTTGAAACATTATACAGTAGGTTTTTAGGTATGTAAAAGAATATAACGAAACAAAAAATCGAAAAAAAAATATTTTGGTTATTGGCCAAGAATTTATTCTAGTTACTCTTCTGTGCGATGTTTGAAGCGGTTGCATAACCTTTCTGTTTGAGAAATGCAAGAAGGAATAGCGTCAAATGTTTCCCGTCTGTAGTTTCACTGCACCTACCTCCGTCTTTTTTTCATACCAACTTTATTCTATTTATTTATTTATTTATTATATTTTCTTCCAACGGACCTCTAGGATCTTATTGAAGTAATTAAACTATTTTACACAATTCTACCAACTACATAACAAACACAGCACAATAATCATTTTCAACAAATTTGAACAATCAAAAATTATACAAATGAACAAATAAAAATAACAAGAAAATACGATTACGGATTCATTATCACAAACGCTGTATTCTCATTACTATCGAGGATTCCAGGGAGCTCCAGAATTATTTCTACGGAATTCCCGGTACCGTATACCGCGAGGCCAAGTTCCTGGAGAGAGAGCTTTTTCCTTCATCGATGCATCCAGTTGAACTTTGAATGATACAAAATCCAGGGTTCTTGCGTCTTGCCAAACAGGAACGAGCTTCTTAACGCATATAGGCGTTTGATCATCCAGGCATGTCGTTACAAGATCAGATACTTGTTCCTCACTAACGTCGTTATCGATGTTTGAAAGAAATAATTCGAAGCTTTTTCTGGGTTCCGAAACGTGGGCAAGTGGACTCAATCGCGTCGATGTAAACGGGTGTATTGTATGAGAAGACCAATTTACCGATTTGTTCCAAAATGATACAGCGTAGTTAAATAGTACTGGATTCAGGAATACATGTATGTTTCTCATATGTCTGCATAAGTTATTCATATTTAAAAGTTAAAAATTAATCAAATTAAAAAAATCTTCCAATCCAATAGGGGAAGGTGCCATATGCACACATTTCTCAGTGAATTAGAGGCCATACATAAATGACGTAGCATTTTGGGGGGTAGGGTGGGTATACCAAATTTGTGACGAAGTGTGACGAGGGGGAGGCTAGGGTCAGAAGTTGTGCGACGTAGCATTAAGTTTAAAACCCATTGTTTAGAGAAAACAATTTAATGATCCTCCATTCCCACGAGAAATTAATTTAAATTCAAACAAGTTACTTTTGATGCGGTTTTTCATGAGGTAAATTTTACGATTCGCGGAATTGCAAGTTCGCGAAAATACAAAAAGATTTTGTATGCGGATTTAACTTGCTACATTAGTTAGCTAATGTTGCTAACTAGTAGACTTAGTTTGGAAGCTGAATTAAATTTTCACTTCGGATTCAACCAAACTAAATTTAGTAATTTAGATGAACGTATGGTTCTTAGAATCATTGGCAGCTGCACGATTGTGAACTGAGAGAACTTGTCTTCATGCTCCCCTTGACATACAAAATTCAAAACAAAAATATCAACGCTATAGTTGTCATGAAATGGGCTTATTTTGCACGCATTTTGCTGTTATAATGAAAATATTGATAAAAGTCGTCAAACATTTTAAAATACTTGAAAAAAATATGTAATTTTTCATCACCCGGGCTCTTTGTATTGGGACGAGGGGGAGGGGGTAGGTAAATGCTACGTTATTTACGAGGGGGAGGTTAGAATTTTGTGACCAAATGCTACGAGGGCGGAGAGAAGGGTCAAAAATCGCCGAAAAAAAGCTACGTCATTTGTGTACGGCCCCTTAAGATTATGCCGATTTCGACCAACTTTAACAAGTAGAATCAATGAATTGAAATCGAAAGCAATCTGTGGCAGTATCAACATCGTTACCGTAATCAACAGTATCACAGAGACAGCCCACATTCTGCTGATTTCGATCCAGACCAGCTCTTATTGTCTCAAGACATCGCTTCCGTTCCCTCACTCCACTTGCATACGACCACGTCGCTCGCAGTTTGACACCGAACGACATACCGACCATGCTACGAACAGGCATGAAAATCGTTTCTGTTTAATTTTCAGATTATTTATTTTGTTGATTGATGTTCCATTTCTTGATGAAAAGACGAAAAACTTTCAGTCTGCTTTCCGCCTCGGACGACCATCCTCTCTCTCTCTGCAGGTGGCCATACTTACTGCGATTCCTCGGCACAGTATCTTATCGCGTCGTCTGTGTCGTCGGTCGTCTGCAAGAAGTTGGTCTCGTTTATCTCCTGCTGATATCAATCAAATTAACTATCATACGAAAACGAGATTTAATCTGCTTCGTCAATATTTGCCCTATCCAAGAACTGTCTCCGCTCTCATCCTGTGATCGTTATCCTTTAAAACAAGAAGATCTACGTCTGTACGCCTCGCACTTGAACCGGTTGTTGGTAGCCTATCCCCCGCTTTCTTGCCTAATCCTTCGGTCGGTTAGACAAATTTAATCCCGATGTCGAGTCGGAGAAGATGATTTGTCACTCGTTCTTGCGACTCTCAACAGCTAGTCGATAACGAATCCAAGCAACCGGGTTCTCTCTCTTATGTGGGGTCCCCTTTCTATTATTTTTTTTTTGGTTGAAGGAGGCGCCCAGTTCATTACAAGCGTAATCAGACCGAAACCGAAGAAGTGTTGATTGCAACGGCCTGAGGTCTTTTCAGCTCTTGGTCTCAAACAAGCCAACAACAGCAAACAAGAGTTTTCTTCAAATTTGAAAATCTGCACCAGCCACCAGACACACAGCGATAACATTGTTACAGTCAGTGGCTGTGCTGCTGTCGGGCCAACATGGCTCAGGGGGTGTGGATTTGAGGAGGTTTTTCCTTTTTCATCTACACTCCTGCTGTTTGCAGCCAGTAGCTAGTGGCTGTGTCGTTGGTAGTTTAGTTAGCACACAGGATATCCTCATTTGTTCTTTTGGCTCCTTGTTCTTCGTCTAGTTCGTGTGAGATGTTATGTCGGGGCACTTGTTTCTTCTTTTTTTTGTGCATACACGTTTGGCGTAAATCTGGGAGTTTTCAAAAGGCACAACAAAACAAACGTTGCTGTATGGAGAAAAAGGACTAAATTGACATCATCCTTACCGTGGTACCTTCCAGTCGTCTGTTGTTCGGAGTCTTTGCTAATCATTGCTTTCATCAGACGACGACGAAGACGAGGACAACGGAGAGGTGGTGTTCTTTGTGAACGATATACTGCTACTTTCGTTCCCTTTTAATGTCAAACTTGTGAAAGTCACATTGAGTGAACGACCGCTCTAGGAATGAAGTGAATCACTGTGTTGTGTTTGGTCATGTGCCTGATGGCATTTGTTTATGAGCTAGATTCTTTACAGGCTGAATGTTGAAAATAATAGTAATTTGAATTCAAGAAGAAGAGAACGTTGAAATTTTTTATTTCTATAATATTTTTATTAATTTTAAACGTTAATTTAATTGACACGGCCTCGAAACGACAGCTGCCGTTATTTTTAAATTTGGTTCAAGCCTGTTAAAAACATTTCAAATGGTATTTGTTTAACCACTGAATACTATTCCTGAAAAGACACTCTAAAAATAGTTCATATTTCTTTCGTAAATTTGTATAAATGATAAACAAGGACGATGTTGAGGTACATGATTTTTTCATCTTTCAATTTTAAATTTTCATTTCAATCAACATCTTTTATTGTCTGAGAGCTTTTAGTTGTCATTGAACGGACGACCCAGTTTATATAGCAAAAATAGATTTAAGAATGGTAATGATACGGACAATCTGTGCTGTAATTAACGATTGATGAAGTGCAATAGAGCTGAAAAAACGGTAAAATCTTTGGAAAGGACAGAATCCAAGTCTAACTGCTAAAAGTTGAAAGTTATCGGTTGCATGAACAAACTTACTGCGTGGTTGAGATTACCTGGATGCAAAAACGATGTGCAACGATGTCCCACTTGCTGGCTTCACCATCCAGTACACTCTGAAGAGATACCAGCTCCGCACCGTCACCTATGGCGCGACCAGTGACCCGTTTCTGGCAACTGGGGTGCTGCAGAAGCTCGCTGATGATGAACGGTAAAATTTTCCGCTGGCGGAATTCGCTGTCTGCCACGACTTCTACGTCGACAACTTTCTGTCCGGTTCAGATGATGCTGAATCACACGCCGTTACCTGCGATTAGCTCATTGTAATGCTTGCATGCGCAGGACTTCATCTCCGACAATGGTCTTCAAATTGGCAAGCTGTTTCTAAAACTATTTCGTTGAAGCTCCGAGAGACGGAAATACTGTTCGATTTGGAACACGAGTCCTCTGTGTCTGCAATTGCTCTCTGCTGGGAGTAGTCGAATGATCCTCTCTTAGATCAACAGTCTTATTGACCCCTTAGACCTGGGACCGACCATTCCAAAGGCGAAAATCATGCTGCAGAGTCTTTGGAAACTTCATCTCGATTGAGCCACACCCGTTTCTAACGGATTTGCTCAAGAATGGCAGGAATTTTACCAGAAGCTATCAGCAATTGTTCGCCTTCGAGTTTAACACCGTGTTTTACATCTGACTTACGAGCGCTTGGAGGTTCACGAGTTCAGTAATGCTTCGGAATCTGCCTATGGCGCATATATCTATCTGCGATCAATACTTGCGGATAGCCCTTGTACAGTTCGCCTGTTGATTTCCAAGTCAAACCATTCCAAGACTCGAGCTCTGCGCAGCTCAACTCTTGTTGAGACTTCTGAGGCTAGATCAAAGCAGTATGGACATCACCGCCGCCATATATCTCCATTGACATAGAAGACGTTCGTAGCCAATCAAGCGGCTGAAATCCAAGAGCTGACATCTAACGCCGGCCGTTTGGAATCATATCCCATCCGAAGACAATCCCGCCGATCACGTGTCTCGAGGAACGGACCTCGATGAACTTCCCATTAGTGCATTGTGGAAGAACGAACCGCAGTGGCAGAAACCAATATTCGCTCCTTGGCCAGCGAAGTATATGGTCGTAGCGAAGCCAAGCTCAGACTATTGTCCTTCCGATCGTGAGTGATGAACCGCTAGATATCGTCGATCGTATCTACGTATCGGCATACTTCTTCGACGTTTCGCCGATAACTGTCTCCACCATGAGAATCACCAATAAATTCTTGTCGGCCCGTTGACGGCTCGTGACATTGATCGCACTCTGATCGATCTTGTCCGTCGCATACAACAGCAGCACTTTGCCAAGGATATACGTTAACTTGAAACCACCAGAAAAGTCCACCGTAAATCCATACTGCAGTATCTGCACCTGAATCTCGTGGACGGTATTATTCGTGTCGGCGTCACGAAACGAAAGATACCCAATCGTCCTCCCCAAACATCGTCTCACCGAGATGATCGCCACGAGAGAACACCATAAGACGCTCCATGCCAGTCCCAGCTTGCTACTCTCCTCGCTGCACCAGAGATTCACGGCGGACGGAATTCAGTTCGCAAAATTGTCCACGTCTGTATGGTCTGCACACGTGTCAAACCCAAACCAATGCAACAACTGATGCGGGATCAGCCATTTGTTCGGATCAACCAGGCGTACCCGTTCCAGAATATTGGCATTAACTTGGATAGGCCAATGTACGCGAGAACGTCACTCCGAAATAAGATATCGCCATCTGTCAAATCCTACCTCATTGTATACGTATGTATGGCTACCGGCATATTCAATGCCTGCCTGCGAAGATTCGTCGACCGCGCACATCTACTACGACAATACCACGAGCTTCTCTAGAGCACAGCGTGAACTGGACGAACTCTGGCAGCTGTTTCGAATTCAAGGTAACCAAGATGCAGTAGCAAACGAATGCGCAGACGACGGAATACAGTTTAACTTCATCCCACCTTGCTCTCCCTACATTCAGTGGAATCTGGGAAGCTTGCATGAATTCCGTGAAGATCATGTTTCGCTAAATCCTGTGAAATGCTTACAAATTTTATTTCTCTACAACATAAACTGCTCTTCATGGCCTATAGAACAGTTTATTGAATATTTTATGTGTAGATTACTGTACGTCTTTTATAATATTATAGATCATGCTAATATAAGTTATTCGAACTGAAATTATTGTATTATCATCCATCCCATATCGTTGACATTCAGTGAAACGATACAATGTATACATTAAATGAAACGAAAAAAAATCAATGAAAATGGGACATTCGATTAAATTGCTTTCCACTAACTGGTAATCGTTCAAATGACCCCTTTCGGTCAAATGACCCCTTTCGGTCAAATGACCCCTTTCGGTCAAATGACCCCTTTCGGTCAAATGACCCCTTTCGGTCAAATGACCCCTTTCGGTCAAATGACCCCTTTCGGTCAAATGACCCCTTTCGGTCAAATGACCCCTTTCGGTCAAATGACCCCTTTCGGTCAAATTACCCCTTTCGGTCAAATTACCCCTTTCGGTCAAATGACCCCTTTCGGTCAAATGACCCCTTTCGGTCAAATGACCCGTTTCGGTCAAATGACCCGTTTCGGTCAAATGACCCGTTTCGGTCAAATGACCCGTTTCGGTCAAATGACCCGTTTCGGTCAAATGACCCCTTTCGGCCAAATGACCCCTTTCGGTCAAATGACCCCTTTCGGTCAAATGACCCCTTTCGGTCAAATGACCCCTTTCGGTCAAATGACCCCTTTCGGTCAAATGACCCCTTTCGGTCAAATGACCCCTTTCGGTCAAATGACCCCTTTCGGTCAAATGACCCCTTTCGGTCAAGTGACCCCTTTCGGTCAAATGACCCCTTTCGGTCAAATGACCCCTTTCGGTCAAATGACCCCTTTCGGTCAAATGACCCCTTTCGGTCAAATGACCCCTTTCGGTCAAATGACCCCTTTCGGTCAAATGACCCCTTTCGGTCAAATTACCCCTTTCGGTCAAATTACCCCTTTCGGTCAAATTACCCCTTTCGGTCAAATGACCCGTTTCGGTCAAATGACCCGTTTCGGTCAAATGACCCGTTTCGGTCAAATGACCCGTTTCGGTCAAATGACCCGTTTCGGTCAAATGACCCCTTACGGCCAAATGACCCCTTTCGGTCAAATGACACCTTTCGGTCAAATGACTCCTTTCGGTCAAATTACCCCTTTCGGTCAAATGACCCCTTTCGGTCAAATGACCCCTTTCGGTCAAATGACCCGTTTCGGTCAAATGACCCGTTTCGGTCAAATGACCCGTTTCGGTCAAATGACCCGTTTCGGTCAAATGACCCGTTTCGGTCAAATGACCCGTTTCGGTCAAATGACCCCTTTCGGCCAAATGACCCCTTTCGGTCAAATGACCCCTTTCGGTCAAATGACCCCTTTCGGTCAAATGACCCCTTTCGGTCAAATGACCCCTTTCGGTCAAATGACCCCTTTCGGTCAAATGACCCCTTTCGGTCAAATGACCCCTTTCGGTCAAATGACCCCTTTCGGTCAAATGACCCCTTTCGGTCAAATGACCCCTTTCGGTCAAATGACCCCTTTCGGTCAAATGACCCCTTTCGGTCAAATGACCCGTTTCGGTCAAATGACCCCTTTCGGTCAAATGACCCCTTTCGGTCAAATTACCCCTTTCGGTCAAATGACCCCTTTCGGTCAAATGACCCCTTTCGGTCAAATGACCCCTTTCGGTCAAATGACCCGTTTCGGTCAAATGACCCGTTTCGGTCAAATGACCCGTTTCGGTCAAATGACCCGTTTCGGTCAAATGACCCGTTTCGGTCAAATGACCCCTTTCGGCCAAATGACCCCTTTCGGTCAAATGACCCCTTTCGGTCAAATGACCCCTTTCGGTCAAATGACCCCTTTCGGTCAAATGACCCCTTTCGGTCAAATGACCCCTTTCGGTCAAATGACCCCTTTCGGTCAAATGACCCCTTTCGGTCAAATGACCCCTTTCGGTCAAATGACCCCTTTCGGTCAAATGACCCGTTTCGGTCAAATGACCCCTTTCGGTCAAATGACCCCTTTCGGTCAAATGACCCCTTTCGGTCAAATGACCCCTTTCGGTCAAATGACCCCTTTCGGTAAAATGACCCCTTTCGGTCAAATGACCCGTTTCGGTAAAATGACCCCTTTCGGTCAAATGACCCCTTTCGGTCAAATGACCCCTTTCGGTCAAATGACCCCTTTCGGTCAAATGACCCCTTTCGGTCAAATGACCCCTTTCGGTAAAATGACCCCTTTCAGTAAAATGACCCCTTTCGGTCAAATGACCCCTTTCGGTCAAATGACCCCTTTCGGTCAAATGACCCCTTTCGGTCAAATGACCCCTTTCGGTCAAATGACCCCTTTCGGTCAAATGACCCCTTTCGGTCAAATGACCCCTTTCGGTCAAATGACCCCTTTCGGTCAAATGACCCCTTTCGGTCAAATGACCCCTTTCGGTCAAATGACCCTTTCGGTCAAATGACCCTTTCGGTCAAATGACCCTTTCGGTCAAATGACCCTTTCGGTCAAATGACCCTTTCGGTCAAATGACCCTTTCGGTCAAATGACCCTTTCGGTCAAATGACCCTTTCGGTCAAATGACCCTTTCGGTCAAATGACCCTTTCGGTCAAATGACCCTTTCGGTCAAATGACCCTTTCGTTCAAATGACCCTTTCGGTCAAATGACCCTTTCGGTCAAATGACCCTTTCGGTCAAATGACCCTTTCGGTCAAATGACCCTTTCGGTCAAATGACCCTTTCGGTCAAATGACCCTTTCGGTCAAATGACCCTTTCGGTCAAATGACCCTTTCGGTCAAATGACCCTTTCGGTCAAATGACCCTTTCGGTCAAATGACCCTTTCGGTCAAATGACCCTTTCGGTCAAATGACCCTTTCGGTCAAATGACCCTTTCGGTCAAATGACCCTTTCGGTCAAATGACCCTTTCGGTCAAATGACCCTTTCGGTCAAATGACCCTTTCGGTCAAATGACCCTTTCGGTCAAATGACCCTTTCGGTCAAATGACCCTTTCGGTCAAATGACCCTTTCGGTCAAATGACCCTTTCGGTCAAATGACCCTTTCGGTCAAATGACCCTTTCGGTCAAATGACCCTTTCGGTCAAATGACCCTTTCGGTCAAATGACCCTTTCGGTCAAATGACCCTTTCGGTCAAATGACCCTTTCGGTCAAATGACCCTTTCGGTCAAATGACCCTTGCGGTCAAGTTTTCACCATCGGTCAAGTTTTCACCATCGGTCAAGTTTTCACCATCGGTCAAATTTTCCCCATCGGTCAAATTTTCCCCATCGGTCAAATTTTCCCCATCGGTCAAATTTTCCCCATCGGTCAAATTTTCCCCATCGGTCAAATTTTCCCCATCGGTCAAATTTTCCCCATCGGTCAAATTTTCCCCATCGGTCAAATTTTCCCCATCGGTCAAATTTTCCCCATCGGTCAAATTTTCCCCATCGGTCAAATTTTCCCCATCGGTCAAATTTTCCCCATCGGTCAAATTTTCCCCATCGGTCAAATTTTCCCCATCGGTCAAATTTTCCCCATCGGTAAAATTTTCCCCATCGATCAAATTTTCCCCATCCGGCAAATTTTCCCCATCGGTCAAATTTTCCCCATCGGTCAAATTTTCCCCATCGGTCAAATTTTTCCCATCGGTCAAATTTTCCCCATCGGTCAAATTTCCTCCTTCGGTCAAATTTCCCCCTTCGGTGAAATATCCCCTACAGGTCAAATTTCCCCCATTGGTCACATTTCCGCCGAATGGCCAAATGGCATTCGGCCGAATAACCTCTTCGGTCATACTACAATCGATCAAACGGCATTCGGCCAAATGGCTTTCGGTCAATTGAACCTCTGATGTCTACAAAGAGTTCTCTGGGGAATGATACTACCGCATTGTGTTTTTAACTTTTGTGAAAATGGCATCGAAGCTAAAGGAGCAATGGAGCAAAATTTTGCTTGCGCATCGCAAAAATTCAAACTACTCGCACGCCAAGTTGGCGCAAAGGTTGAATATGGTCAAATCAATCCTCATGGACGTAATAAAAGTATTTGGAAACCATTTATCGACAGCTACGAAGACTGGATCAGGGGAAATCGAAAGCCGGACATCGCGAAAAACGACAAAAAACGTGACTAAAAGCGGAACCCGAACCTCACCGTCCGATACGTCGCACGCAAGCTGAGAGTGTAGTCTGCCACCATGCGTCAAGCTAGAATACGAACCGGACTGTCGACTTACACTTTCTAGTGGTGACTCCAAATCGTGACGATCGCGGGTACAGCATGACGAAACCCACGCCAAAGCAAACTTCAAACAGTTTCATGGACAGGGTGTACGGAATCAAATTACATCAAAAGAAAAGGTTCGTCAAAATGCACACATTTAACCAATCGTCTTAAAACTTCCTGGGAGTAAAATGAAACATACATTATTAAAATTTAACCATTTTGGTTTCATTAAATTTCATAGTCATAGTTAAATACACGTACCATTATCCTAACACTGCTCTTACGGTGTTGGACCCATTTCGTTTTGTGTAGAAATTCAATTTTTTGTCATTTCTACTTCCACTCCCTCAGAATGCTCAGCTGTACAGCAATTCTTTATTGGCCGCAATTCCGATGCGTTCGGCAGATTTGGCACGAAATTTACCTCCTTAGCCTTGTACAACCAAAGAATATTTTTTGAGTAATTGCACGAGGTTAAATCCGCCCAGAAAAGCGCAAGGCCATCCTGAGACCTCAGAAGTAGAAGTAGACGGATTTGAATGCATTTTTTTTTCAAGTATACCTGCCCCTTCAGCGATCTGGTTGTCACGAACGTGATTCTCGGTTTTCTCCATGAACAAATGGCCTGCCAAATCATTTATTTCTTTTTGACAATCTTAGACATCTTCTGCTTTCTGATATCATCGAGGACGTTGAGCATATGATGAGCAGGGAAGAAAAGAAGGCGGCCTTAAAGCCGCCTGGAATCTGTTTTCACAAGTCTCGTGATCCGGTGCTTTTTAGACGTAATAAAACAAATAAGATTCACGTAGCTCAGTTAAATAAAACCATAAAAAATGATTCACGTCTCTAACTTCGTTTTATCTATCAAAGCTTGTATGCTTTTGAAAGATTCTTTGTTTTGTTTTTAGAAGTCCGAGATTAGTTTAAAATCTTTACTTCTTTCTGATCTGTTCGACCAAAGCGCCAATTAGAAAGAAAAGTTTCCATTAGGTACTACTACACAAGGGTACAATTTCAACTAAAAAAAATTCAAGTCTCATGTTTTTACCTCCTGTTGTGTCACGTTGTGAAACTTACTTACTTATTCATTTTCAAGCAAACTCACTCGTCTTCAATCCAAGCAGCCAGTGCCTAGAGTGACATACCATGTACGTCTCTTTCTCACAAAAACCCAAACCAAGAGGGTGAACATTTAAAACGCAGAGAAAAAATAACCGAGCACAAATTTACATATCAATCGCTCCCGAAAGCTTCTTGACAGTACTTTTCTTCCATTTCGCCTGGATCCTCTGCGGCTGAAGCTTATTTCTCTTAGCGGAAAAGTAGACAAAATTTCCCAAATACACCGAGTGCAAAAGTTCCCATTTAGGTACATACTCTCGGGCGGATCGGAAAGATCCGGACGGAGGAAAGGGAAGTTTATAGGAACAAAGTCGAAAGTCTCTCGTGTCCGCAGCCTTTCACACTCACATACAGACATACATACGTAGCTACTACATCTTTACCGGTTTTCACTCATAAAGATGTAAACTGCAACGGATCCTTTCTACTCTACTTCCGACAACAGAGTACAGAAGCGTTGTCGCCAGTGGAAGAGTTAATCCACGGTGGGGTCAGGTGACGATTTTGTTTGAATATTTTTTGTTGCTAGTTTACTTTTACGATGCATGAAACAGGCACTCGTGGCCTACTCTCCTTAACATGTGATCAATTTGTTTCAAATTTTTGTGACATTTTCGAATAAAACTTGTTCAACTCAATTGTGACTACATTTTCTTACTTTCCCAATCAAACCGCCTCCTTTCCACCCGCAAGCAGGCATCTAGAACTCTGTCACTTCATCCGGGAAACAATGGAGAAGAACTTTAATAAACAAGCACAAAATTCAATTTAAAACATGCAATCATTAATCTTGAAAATCTTTTCACTCGCTCGCCTTGACTAAGTAAGTACCCGGTAGCGTCACCATCACCACCAACACTCTAGCCTATCCCAACCAAACTCGCTGCTGGCGAGTTTCCCATCGCAGTAAGCGACGCCAAGCTCTACTTGCGCTCGGTTCAACCCGGCAACTCACCTCTACGGGCGCGCGTTGGTACGTTACGAACGTACAGTCAGAGGGTAGTGACAGAGAGCAGTACCTACCAGAAGCGACAGCAGCACCAGGAGTGAAATCGTCTTCCGCTTCACGCTTCGGCACGGGCTTAGCTACCTCATTTACACACAAATTACTTTTGTTTTATTTGTTCGCTCGTCCGCCAGAAGCTCTCTGTTGGAAAGCTTTTTCGCTTGGAGTGAACGAGAAGAAGAAGTAAAAAAAACTAACCGGAGATCCCTTCCCGCGGTTGGAGCACTAGCCGCACGGAATGTTTGTTTGATGGAGAAAGGCAAATATACACGGGTTGGTATGTATAGGACGTTTCGCAGCTCAGCAGCCGGATGCTGAGCTATCAGATGGGAAGAAACGAGTAGGAACGATGTGTCAAAGATTGCGGGGGTGGAGGGGACTGGGGCGAAAAGTGGAAACGGTAACCTAACGACCCACTGGAGTGCTTCCGTCATGATCCGAGTTTGTATCAGCTATTTCCGGATTTGCGCTGGAGTGTGCGATGAGATTCAGTATTTTGAACAGTGTGGATGGATTTATTTTTAAATAGTATTAACAGCAGTTCTAACAAAAGTACGCAGTTCTCTAAATCGGCCAGTTATATTTCCGAATAACTTCAATTTGTTTATTGATAATGTAACTTGCTCTAATAAAAAAGTAACAAAATCAATTCCACAGGGAAGCAATACTGAATCTTTATTATTCCCGCTGTATATCAACGTTTAGGAAATTAAAAGGTGCACTGCCGCTTTGTTTTATTCAAACAACAGGAATAAAGGAATTTTCCAAGAAATAAAGGAAAATTTAAAATTATTCATCGAACATCTTCCGAAAATCAAATATATCGAGAGGCTTTTGTCAACATTGATCAAAAATGTATTTCCTTCGTCAAGCAAATGATCTTCATTTCGTTTCCTATTGAATTATGACGAAATTTTTTTTTTTAAATAGTTAAATTAAAAGTAAGACGTTTAGACTTTTTGACAATTAGTTCTACGTGTTATTTTACATCTATTTTCTACTTTTTCAATTTTCTCGAACGGTTTAGCGTAATATGTTCACTTAATACCAGGAGAGCAATTTTGCAAGGGGTTTCCAACAAGCCAACATAGTGAGACTTAATCAAGGATTACTTTGATTATTAGAAATAATTCGGTAATCCGTTGATTACATTGGTAATTAATAATACTCAGAGTAATTGACTTTATTCTTAAAATAATTCGCGAAATTCACCGCAGATAAAATTTGATTAGTTAATCATAAAGTAATCGTAAAGTAATTCAAAACTGCAAGACCAATTTTATTTCGATTTTCATCTATTAGCTTCACAAGACACTTTACTTGTGACTTAATAACACTCGCACATACGCACAATTTTAGTCGAAACCTGTTTTTCAGAGTATTTAAAAATAATAGTAAACTCGAGTGTAATAACTATCGAGGCATAACAATCCTCATTGACGCCTACAAGATACTCACTCGTGTTCTGTTTAGCAAACTACGACCGTTGGCGATATCCTTTATCGGTGAACACCAAAGCGGGTGTTTGAATATTTTTATTTTTCAATATTGTGGGCAAAAATGGATTAATGATAAACTGGGTCATATAATAATGTTATGAAGAAAAGAAATGTGAGTACTTTTAAAAATATATTTTGTGTTAAATGTTACTAGATTCAGACATGCATTCCATGTTTTGTTTTTGACTTCGAATCATATTAAATTTTGACATTTGTTGCCTAATCATCATCAAAAATAACTTACGTTTTACCCTTTAATTATTATAATTTTTTATTGCTCCGGGTAAGCACGTTACGAAATAATATCATTAATATTTTTTAGTCATTAAAAATTCGTTATGTTTCAATTTATCTAACTTAACCTCCACAAAATGTTTCAAAATGTTACAAAGCATCTATTCTAATTTTTACACATGACTGCACACCTCATGCTGCTTTTAATAATGTCGTCGAAGAAATCCGCAAAAATTCCGTGATGTTTTGAAAGCACACAATACATGGAAAAATATTGAATCTCCTAGTTACCCTTGCATTCATCAAGAATCCTGCTTTACTTCAAAATGCAGAGTATTACATCATTACAGATATGTACGACATTATACGGTGAATTTAGATTTTCAAGGTATCATACATTTTTTCAAGATAAGTACAACTCTTGACAATGATTTAGGAACAAGGCAACAATGTACACAAAAGGCAGCACATTAACTGTTGGCTCCTGAAGCAAATGTAGTATTTATTTGAGTTCTTCCGTAGTGATTCGTTTTTATATGTAGATTGTTTATTTTAACTGACATGTTTACGTTAGCTTGACGGTGCCATCAATTTTATTGTTTTACAATTTAATGCTTTTAAATCTAGGGTGTTACAGTTTCAAATTTTTCCAAAGTCAAATTATTTTTTATATTAATTTATTGGCACTGAAACTAGGAATATTGATAATATATAAAACTTATTAGTTAATATTCTTAAGGTTTAAGATATAGACTGATCTTAATTTTGAATAAGGGAGACAATTTGGAGCATTTTTGAGGACTTTGTAAACATTTTTGTATTTTTAAATAGAAAGATTCAGTGATTTAGCAATTAAAACTAGGAGAAACACATTTTAGCATTTTGTGCAAAATATTCGTTGGAAAAACATTTACATGAAAAATCTATTCTTTTGAAATACATTCACAACGGGGTCATCTACAAGAGCGATATTCACAAAAGGGATTTAGTAGTATAGATCATATTAGGGTCAGAGAAGAGATAGCGAGTTTGCGCCTTCTCAATACCCGGAATGTAGCAGTTGGAAGGGACCCAAATCAAGGTTATCTGGAATGACTTTTCAGATAAAACACTCAGAAGTTTCCGTGTTTTCCCCAGAAAATACGAGGAGTGCTTTCCACGCTTCATCGGACGGAGGGTCTCTATAGAACCTAAACTGTCTGTAACGATGAACTAAAGGTTTATGGGCTGGTGCAACGATCCCAAGGATATATTAAATTGCGGCTAATTCTGAGATATAAATGATAAAGCAGCAATAATTTGAAAGAACATGCCGAAGCTAGAGGCTTCTCAAGTTTTGACACGTCAGAGTATCTTAGCATATTCTTGTTATTGATCCGCGAAAAAAAAATACGAAACATTTTTCGACAAGAGGGGACTAAGAGATGAACCCTGGGGAAGACTAATTTGCTAGATTGTTATGTTTGTGAATCGTCATGCGAAATATGTACTGTGGTGTTTTTCAGATAGCTAGTTGTTTAATATCGGTAAAAGACCATGCTGACAGCGCCGTAGTGGGTTCTCTTGCGCCCTTGCGGTGTCTCAGTTTCAGTTCGACTTTCAAATAATAATTTATTGTGTACTTGGAAATTGCACACATATCCGGACTTATTTTGTGACTTATCTTTACTTAGTTAATGAAGCAAATAAAATTTTCTATGCTCTAGCAGGACTAGCGCTATTTCCGGGAAATTGTTTAACGTTACGTCATTTATCGGCGCTAGCAGCATTGTAACGGTGGATGTATATTTAAGTATTTGTAAGGCAAGCCAAGAGAACATTGCAGGTTCTATTTGTAATATCATTCGTAGTCAGGTACTTGAATGCGATTGACGAGGCGTTTTTTCAACAGACTTCGTGAAATCAGTTAACGCTAGATGTGTAAAGGCGACGAACGGATTTTTTCGGAAGCAAGCCACCGATATTACTGACGACAAGTTTTATCTGAAGGACTACCGTGTCTACATGTCTGTTCATATAGTTGAGATCGACGGTGTGGTTATTAAATTAATCTGATCATGCATGGGGTGAATAGGGTTGACTGTTTCAAGTACCCCTTTCTTTAGTGAATGAGATTTTTAAAGACAGCACAGAATGGGATGAAATTGTATGTCCCTTCGCGCCTGCGATTGTGTTGCCTAATTCAATGTTGATCGACAAGGTTCGTCTGCGTGTTCGTACCGCGTGTCATGTTTTGCACTAAATATAATAAAACGAACCCCTTGTGGGGACATCTGTTACTGTTTCTAAAAAATATTGAAAAATGAGATTCCTATTGTTTTTTTGGACGCCAGCTCGAGACAGCGCTGACAAAGCTGTAGAAAACAGCTCCTTTTCTTGGAAATTGGAGACAAAACACGATGCTTACCTCAGGAACAACAAAAATCGCAAGAAGCTCTACATTTCAACCAAAGATGCATCTTAGTTAGTTTCCGAGAACGTTATGATTTTGGGGAACTTCTTCCGGCACTGAGACTTCAATTCTCACGGTACGGGATTGAGTTATCTCCACGATGATAAACAACATAACTTTCTTCACGATCTTTTCTACAGCATTAAGTAGGTGGCCAACTTTCGAACAATAATTTATAATTTATCTTCACTTATCACAGGTCAAGATTTCAGCGCCCTTCTAAAGTGGCCAACCCAACCAACCACACGCTAGGGCTGCTTGTTGATCCAGCTTCCCTGAAAGAACACTGATCGAAACTGAATCAAAAGCCTCGATATCCAAAAAGACTGATGTGTTTTTCACTTTGCGAGCATTGTTGAAGATTGTGTATAAAAATGATCAATATACAAGCAAATAACAGTTTCCTATTTATACGAATAGTCGTTTTGATTTTTAATCAGTTCAAATACATTGTGGCTTTTAGCGAAAATTATCTAACCGAGCTAGAATGTTTCAATGTTAATAAAATAGCGATGAGTAGTTTCCGCTTAAAATAATCGAATAATATGAAGTAATTCCAACAGGAACTCACTTTGACTCCAAGTAATCCAGAGTAATCGAAGAATTTTACAGTAATCGAGATCTCAGTTATTAGTCGGATTTTTGAAGGAATAATCTTTAAAACCATGAAGCAATCTAAGTAATTTTTTTCGGGAGTGACATGTAATCAATGCTGTCGGAAACCCCTTGCAATTTTGAATAAAATTTGATATGATAATTTTTACTCACGGTTTCACTTATTTAAATATATTCAGCTTACCTGTGGAAAGAATAAAAACTTCAATTAATAGACCGCATTTCATTTTAAATGTGTATTTTTTCTTGTGTGCATTCTCATTTTTCACCTTCTGATATGAAATTCTCGAAAATTCTAGATATTAGTTTTCGGTGCTCTAAAAATAATAAATGTACCCGTTTCGATAACTGAATCCTAAGAGCTTCATATAATGTTCACAGGGAATGACCAATCCAGCTCAAAGACTACAGAATCGAAAACAAAATTATTGACGGTGTTTACCGTCTCCATCAACTCTTCAACCATTCGGCCGGTGTTTTTCCCCCCGAATCAATACTTCTTGATAGCAAAAATCCGCACATCCGACAGTTCGTGCAGGAAATAAAAGCAAAGTGGAAAGCCAAAACCAAAAAAAAAAAAAACAAAACATTCAACATAAATTTCGAAATCTAGACCGAGACATTCAATCCACGTTGGCTGTGACTTTGAGATATTGGTTGAAGGTTGTTGCAACCTTTTGCCAGAGTCAAGGTGAGTGATTCTGAAGGTGTAGGCGAGTGCTGTTGCTTGCATATTGATTTTTGAATACATTTCAGTTGGTACATAAAAATAGAGGGTGTTAGCGGAATGAAAGTGGTGTAGAATCGTTGCTGGGAGGAAACGGTTGGTAGTGGGTGAAAACAGTAAAAACAATGTTCGATTGATTTGCTGGATATGCAACATGAATATACAACAGTATACAAAGTGGACGGACCGTTTGACGTCTACGTGGAATACTAATTGGAAGTTCAATTAAAGTGACAAAGGTAATAATAATTTCTGAAATAGTAGAAAGTTCATTTAAAACAAAAAGCAAAGGAACTTGACCTTCAATTTGGACAGACTTAGCTGCCGATTCTTAGTGTATAGGATATTACACGGCTAGCAGTGGTGTAGTGCCGGGGGGTTTAGGAACAACCTTATGTTTTAAATATTTTCGTTAAAAATGAGCCTATGCTATGCTATTCAAACGTCTAGGTTTTATTGTTAGATTTTTGTCTTGTGCTTATGGATCCAACCCTTTTTGGTCCTTCATACAGCGAAAAATTGAAAGTCGTTTGCTAGCAACATTTGGCTTTGCTGTTAAAAGCCACTAGCGTAGCCCTTGCACTGATGGTGGGTTCACTGCAGCATCGTCATCATCAATTCTCAAGCTCTTTTTTGCAAAAATCATCTTCAGAAAATATTTCATAAGTTTCCTTGTAGTGAAGAAAATTTTTTAAGTTTTGTTTTGTGAAACATTTCTATCGTATTTAGCGGCACACATTTGGTGACGTTCGAACAAGGTTTGCTTACGAATCTTGGAAATCGCTATTTCCAAGATTCGTAAGCGAATGCGGCATTACGTGGGAGAGACATACCCTCGCCTCTCTCGTGACAAAGCTGGAAGATAATTGGCTCAAGAAACTGACATATCGGTACCAAGAGAAATTCCGCCACCGGGGAACTCTCAGTTGGTGTAGGGTAATTTCACCGTCGGGAAATATTCGAGTAGATCGTGACAAATGGGATTTCGGAAACCGGAGCAAAATGGCTTGCTGCAATTTACCTCTAGGAAATATCCGCTCAAGTGCAAAGGTGTAACGGTGTAATAGGTGGACAGAATGACGGAAAGTAAGAAGTAAGCCGGGATCTAAATGGCCGAAAGGTCGAGCCATTTCATGGACCGAGTGTGGCCGAAATAACTGCGGAAAACTCGTGAGCAAAAGAAAGAGGTGCTTTAACGGCGCATAACGAGCCCCCCTGCCACACGAAGTAATACTTTGATGTAAATCCGGGATTACAGAATAAAAATAAAAAAAGTTAATTGTTTTCTTGAAAACAAAAAAGAAAATTCAGAAATTTTCAAACCAGATTGATTGCATGTATATTTATACTAAAATCATTTGTCAGAAGATGTCGATTTGGTGGACTACTTATTATTGAATCATTTGATAACTTGTTACTTAGTTTACACAGCATCAACTTCTTTTGATGATTTTTCTTGGATATATGTATAATCATGGGATTGATAGGATATACTAAACTTAGCTGCTGGAGTTAGTGGCCAAAAATGGAATTCGCTGCAAAACGTTTCGATAGAATCAATCAATTTAATAGAATATTATCAATTTAATTTAATCTCTGGTTATCGTAAATGAAATGATTTTGCTATATCAAGGTAGTGTGCGGTTATTTTCGATCAAGTGATAAACAAGATATTTCGAGTCCGTTTTTGTCACGGTAGGATCAGCATCACTCCGCATTAAGAATTAATAAAAATCAAGCGGACAATGGATGAACTTCGTTGCGATTGGTGAAGTCTACCATCGATTTCCTGTGACAGGGATTGTTTGATCTTAAGGCCATTCCACAATCCTGCGCATCTTTGAAAGCGACATCAAAAGCGTTTGGAACAGGGTTGTTAATGCGATACATTTTTCACGATAATTTATCGGCGTTACTCGTTAACGATAATGTATCGTCATCGGAAACTCCGTTAACGATAATGTATCGCCGCCTTCATCGTCATCGTCGATAATTGTATCGTCGCTTTCATCGTCATCGTCGGTTCATCGGTTATCGCGATACATTTTGCGTTACTTTCCCGTTTGTTGCAGTTGAAGTTGATGCGGTTAACTTTCAATTGTTTAGAAATAAATACCTATTGAAGGACATGTTGTTGGCAGTTGAAAATCAATAGTTTTGGACATTTTCTATGCACAGCTGGGTCTGACGATGCGTTAAAATGAAATTATTTCAACTTTTCGGGAAAATGTATTATGTTGAAGGGAAAGTTGTTGGCAATTGAAAATCAATAATTTTGTACATTTCAATACGCAGAAGGGTCCGACGATGTGTCAAAATTGAATTTTTTCAACTTTTCGAGTAAGTTGGTGCACAGAAGAGTCCCAGGTGCATAGTGTTTCCAAGCGGCAAAAAGGTGACCAAAATTGTTTTGACCATGAAGAAAAGCTATTGTGCAATTAGTAATTTTTAGCACGCAAAAACATATATTGAAAAAACTACTAAACCACTATTATTAGGCCATTCACAAATTACACTACACATTTAAATCGTGTGGTGATTAACAGATTTTATTATAAATTTAATTTAAACCAGAAGATTTCGGATTTTAAAAAGGAGAATATACATACATATTTCCAACGTTTGATTTCCTTTTCTAGTTTGGAAGCTTTTAGCCCCCTCCTCCGTTTCTTCTCTCCACTATGTAACAAGATGCTTCATGCTTCCTTCTTTTACCCTTAAATATGTAGTGTAATTTATGTACGGCGTCATAATAGTTTTATTCGTTTTTTGAATACAGTGAAGACACGTTTTTATCAACCCCTTGGCGAATTATAGGATGATAAAACGATGACATTGACAAAATCGGCACATATTTTTTCTGGTTCTGAAGAGACGAAGTCGAAACACCTGGACCAACATTTTTTTCCTTTCTTTTTAATAAACCGGAGCGGTTAAAATATTTTTCTTTAGTTCCTCGACAAAGCCTCATAACCCGTTCTGATCATTTAGCAAAAAATTCCCTTAAGGAGGTCTTACAGTACAGTATTATTATTTTTGTATATTTTGCATCTCTAAGATAAGAAAAATATGCTAAAGGAGGAATTTACTCGAATTTGACTTGAACGTAAGCTAGAGCCCACCAAACGATTTTGATAGTGTTTGTTTTACAGATTCGTATTGGTATTCGTCTGCGAAAATTTGCGGCTTCCGTACCAAAATATTGCTTTTTGGGCACTAAAACATTCGATAACTTCTAAGTTGTAAGAGATAGGGTAAGGTGGGACAAATCCGACCGTTGGGTAAACCCGACTCCCCTCTGTTATCGAAAATAGGAAGCACTACGCGAACTAATATCAATGTTATCTTGTAGAGCATCGAAAATTATCATAATGGTGGTATGATAGCATTTTATTAGTCTACATTGAGATACTCAAACGACAAAAAGTGTGTTTTTAAAACTTTTGATTTGATTTTTGTGCATCATTGACTACAGGATAGTTTTATGCTATCACTATAACAATTAGAAATTGTTATAGTGATAGCATAAAAATTGTAAGTGGATTTAAATTCTTTGATTAAAGCCCTACAAAGTGCAGAGATGAATTTAGGACTTTTTTTTCTTTTTTTTAATTGCATCGTAATGAAAAATGACGCGGTGGGGCAAAACCTCTAAATAGTGGGGTAAATCCGACCGCTTTTTTCTAAGCAAATGTTTAATTATCAAATTGAAATATATTTTTATTGTTATTATTTAATATTTTTTTGCACAATGGTTCATAATTACAAACGAAAGACACAAAAACGTGATGAATATAGTGTTCGTCGAGCAATTGCTCCGATGTAAATGGGAACATCTTTACGTGCTACTGCTCGTGATTTTGACATTCCAAGATTGACATTAAATTCCATTTTCTTCATTTTACAATTCAATAACGTAACAATCATTTATTTATCATTGAAAAACCATAAAATTTGGGTAATACCTGTACTAAATCAACCAAAAACATAGGCGGTCGGGTTTACCCCACCATTTTTGAAAACAGCAAAAATGAACGTTTTCGTACAACGCTTGAATCTCAAAATTTTCCCAAGATATGAATGAAACGCTTTACTTGGAAAGTTGCTCAGAAGTCTAACCTGTAATTTGGTATATAAAACGACTTGATCCGATGTAAAATGAGCATTTTGCAGCCAAAACCATTTACTAGGTCGGATTTGCCCCACCTTACCCTACAAATAAACTTACATTACAAAAAATCTGTATTTTCTTATGCTGAACAACATCTTGGCACATTTTGAAATTCTACAAAATTACCAGGAAAAGTATTTTGAAAAAAGCAATTTTCAGGGGTATATCAAAGAAATCTCCACAAATGTAAATTAAAATCGATAGATAGACACATAGTCTCTTCAGCGAAGTTAATACTTAAGATATTCTCAACAACTTTGCCAAAGAAAGTTTTTTTAAATTTTCATAAGCATAAGCAAAAACTTTCTTCTCAGCTTTAGAGGGATTAATCTCCCAAGTAATACTTTCTAAATGCAAAAAACATATAAATAAACTTTGCTGAAGACACTATAACTAAAAATGTTTTTCGTGGTTCAAATAATTTCTTTCACCTTTTTGCCAATTTGGATCCTCGTGTGAATTGAAAATGTCCAAAACTATCGATTTTCAACTGCCAACAACCTGCCCTTCAATATAAAAAGTTCGCAAAAAGTTGAAAAAAATTCAATTTTGATGCACCAACGGTACATTGAAAATGCCCAAAACTATTGATTTTCACTTACCAATAACTTCTTCAATATAACAAACTTTCCTCAAAAGTTGAAAAAATCCATTTTGACACATCGTCGAACCCCCTGTGTATTGAAAATGTCCAAAACTATTGATTGTCAACTGCCAATAACTTTCCCTTCAATATAAAACTCCCGAAAAGTTGACAAAAAATCCATTTTGACACATCGTCGGACCCCCCTCCTGTGCATAGAAAATGTCCAAAACTATTGATTTTCAACTGCCAACAACATGTCCTTCAATAGCTATTTATTTCTAAACAATTGAAAGTTAACCGCATCAACTTCAACCCCAATAAACCGGAAAGTAACGCAAAATGTATCGCGATAACCGATGAACCGACGATGACGATGAAAACGACGATACATTATCGTTAACGGAGTTTCCGATGACGTTGACGGGTGGTTAACGTTATCGACGATGACGATTAATTATCGATTAACAACCCTGGTTGGAAGCGCATGATATTGAACAGATACGGCATTCTGTATTTCTTTACATACCTCCAGATATTTAAATATTTCGGCAGTCAAAATTGTATGCATAAGTCATAATAAAATAGATAGTACAGTTCTGGTAAAACATATTGGACAAAATATGCATTCAATGAACCGACAAGCAGACGTTTGCGTAAAGCACGATATCTTTTGTATTTATTTATTTATTTTGTCAATCGATGTAGACTACAGATTTCCTTAATTACTAATGTGTATATATCGTGAATTTAGTATAAATGAAGCAATTTCGGCTTTCACACAATCATCCTCTTACGCGTTAGAATTTCTTTCGTGTATAAAATATTGTTTTAGTTTTAGTTTAGACATTGTAAAATCAATTGAGTCGCAATAGTGATTATAAATAGACATCATTTGATTTATGGGGCTATATTTTGCATAGTTTGTGCGAAAAGGAGTTATTGAAAATATACTTCGATTTCGCAGCTGTCGTGAAGGTGCATAAAAGTTCAATTTGGATAAAATTTCAGCTGAATCGATACGATGCGAAACGATATTATTAATGAATGAAAACATTGCAAATTCGCGACGCTCCTTTAATGTTTGAATATTGATAAGCAAGCAGCGTGCTACATAAGATGGCAGAGGGAATACTGTCCATCCTAATTTCATCCTAATTTACGAAGGGCAAATAATAAAAACTGGTTTTGTACCGATTCTATTCGCTCTTCAGGTCTGCTTGAAAAAGGGCACCAAATAATACTGCAATATTCGAATATCGACCTAACATATGCAATATATAATGTTTTTATTGTATAAGGATCTTCAAAATGATAGCTAAAGCGTTTTATAAAACTGAGCATGTTGTTAGCTTTGTGTATAATTGTGTTATAATGATCAATAAAATTTAACTTTGAATCTAATATAACACCTAAATCCCTAATTCTTTCACATTTTACTACAGTCTGATTTCCTAAGGTAATCTCAACATTCGGTGTTTGTCGTTTTCGACTAAAGGTTATTGAATTACACTTTTTCACGTTCAGTTGTAAGAGGCTTTTTTGACATCACATGTGGAAAAATTGTATTTCGTTTTGAAATGTATTAATATCCTCGGCGTTTCTTATCTCCAAATAAAGTTTCATATCGTCCGCATAAATTAGTATTTTCAGTTTTTTTGAGAATGAAGGAGATATCGTTCACGTATAAAATGAACAATAGAGGGCCTAAATGAGAGCCTTGTGGAACTCCTGAGGTGACTTTAATTGGTTTAGATTGCTTTCCTTTAAATTTAATTATTTGCTGACGTTCGGAGAGATATGATTCTAACCATGTAAGTAGCCCAGGTTCAATGCCGATCTTTGTCAATTTATAAAGTAACATTGGGATGTCAATGTGATCAAATGCTTTACTAAAGTCTGTAAAAAGTGTCTCCACGTAGTTTCCATTATCCATTGCAATCAGTGTATAATTAATAAATTCTAGTAAGTTTGTTGAGGTCGAACGACCTTTGAAGAAGCCATGCTGGAGGTTGGAAATTCTGTTTTTTATTTGAAGAAATATTTTTTCGTTAATGATTGATTCGAAAAGTTTCGGAATACAGGAGATTCTGGCTATCCCACGATAATTACGTACGTCAGATTTTTTGCCAGATTTATATATAGGCACTAAAAAAGATTTTTTCCATATTTTAGGGAACTGTCCAGATTGCAAAGACATATTAAACAGCCAGAAGAAATGGGGCAGTTAACTCGGTTGCTAGGTTTTTCATAAATAATGGTGGAATTCCATCAGGGCCAGAACCTTTTGATACATCTAAATGTTTTAGAGAATTGAAAATGTCTTCCACTATGACATGATTGACACTAATATCCAGAGGAAAATTGGAAAGAAAAGCGAAGTAATCGCGATCACTTGTTGCGTTGCGTTGCGTTGCGTTGCGTTGTGACGATGATTTTGGCGGATTGCACACTGACTTCATCATGTTTGACTGCTGATTATCTAATAAGAGTTGCTTAGGAAGTGGTAAGTAGGAATTCATACCAATCCGACCCATATTAAAACCTCAACAGCATGATAGCCATCATTGCCGGCCGCCCCCATCTCCATCGTTCACGGGGAAGGATAAAGGATAAGGTAGACAGGAAGTGTTGATGCTCCACCTACTTAACGGAAGGACGACGATTCATCAGACTCTTCCATAGGTGTCGCGGAGTTGGTGGTTTGGAAGGGTATCAGGTCTAGGATTCGCTCCAAGCAAACGATGCGACCTGTAAAGCATATTTTATTAGGTAGTTGTTTAGTTAGTCTTCGAGTGCACGATCACTCGAAAAAGAGATGATCTTGTTTAGTTTTTGGTTATTTTTAAACTCTGGGCAGCCGGCTACCGAGAGTATACTATGTTCCCTAAACAAAAACAATTTGAACTCCACACAGCCGATCGTGGGAGTATTGCCTGGAAAAGCTAATCTTATCTGCGTAATGGGCCGGATCACTATTTATTGCAACAGTATTTGGACAGAACTCGCTACTTCTTCTCTACGATATATTTATTGGCTTGAAAACTACCAAGTGACAGCATATTATACTGGCAAAAATAGCGCGAGATGTTATAAATCAAGGAAAGTATTTCTTATTTTCCATATCGGATTGTTTGTGGAATACAAGTATACGAGCGATAATACCGAACACTGAAGGGAAATATAAAGGATTGTTAATCTGATGCACGGGCTTGTTAGCAATAACGGAGCTTTAAATTAGGTTCATAAAAACAGACGCGGCGAATTTTCAATACGTATTGAGCCGTGTTCATAGATACTAGTCAGATTAGTCGTATTGGGGCTAATTTCCGATCAACTATTCATTTTTACGGCAATGTTTTCTCGACTAGATCTGTTCGCACCCTCTCATTCTGTTCGCACCCTCTCATTCTGCGGTCTAAGGACCAAATGTCATCAATAGACTTAGAATCGCGTGGAGGCATGAGATAGGAAACTTGTAAGAATTTTGCTATCCCACCGTTTGACTACCAGAATGGATGGGAGAACAGTAATACTAGCCGAAGTAATCGCGATCACTTGTTCAGAAAAAGTCGTATATATTTCTTGGAAGAATGTTGCAAATAGGTTGCAGATTTCTTCCGAGCTATCACGTACGTTGTCATCCATGTGCATTGTTGATGGGAAATTGTCTGATTTTAATTTAGTTTTGACGTAGTTGAAGAAATTCTTTGGACAAGATTTGATCTGCTGTTCCGTTTTTGAGTTATAATCCGCAAGTGCAGAATCTATGGCCATATTTAGTTTATCGCAAATGTCGAAATATTTTTCCAAGCGCTCATTATTTTGGTTTTTCTTATATAGCTTATGGGCTTTTTGTTTCCTATTTTTCAAACTCTTAATTTGTCTATTATACCAAACGGGATGCTTCGAGTTGCCGTGTCGTCTTTTTTTTCTTAATAGGCACCTCTTCATGAATTATCTTGAAAATAATTTTGTAAAATACGTCTACGGCGGTTACAATATTTCCTTCATTTCTAAGGGTATTTTGCCAGTCGACACTACTTAGCTTCCGCCTGATATTGTCATAATTGGCTTTATGGTATTCAAAGACTTCCTCAAAGTCACAATCGCTGGGTTTTTGAATTTCATGGATGAATAAGGAAAATTCAATAGCAGTATGAAATGCTTCATTTTTCCACAAAGGAGTTAGAGATTCAGATACACAGAAGTCTTCCTGAATGTTTGTAAATAAAAGATCGAGATAGCAATTCTGTCGATTTTTTACGTGATTTATTTGATTTAGTCCTATGCTAGCAGTTTTGTCGAAAATATACTGCAATGTTTCGTTTTCTCCCACGACTGGGATTAAAATATGCTCGTTTTCAGAGTCCGGAATAAAATCTGCGTTGCGTTGGTTAAAGTCTCCGTAAATGTGAACTTTAACCTCGGCTGGGAGTTCAGATAAAATTTGTTCAGCAATTTGGAAAAAAGCTTCGTACGATGTTATATTAGCATGCTCTGGTGGGAAATATACAGAGGCAAAAACATGCATTTCGCCTGCAATGTTTGATTTAACCCACACATGTTCAAATTCCTTAAACTTCACTGCGAATAGAATTTCTGAATTAAATTGAGCCGAAACACCCACAAGAACTCCCCCGCCAGGATTCTTTTGAGATTCGTGAAGATTTCGGTCGTCTCTGAATACGTTAAAACCACTGCCGAAAATTTCTTCACTTTTTACGCTATCATCCCAGCTAGTTTCAGTTACTAATATAACCAAAAATGACGAACCTAATATACGTTTATAAATTTCTGCCATTTTGGCTGGACTTTTCATCCTATTAAAATTTTGACAATACATTAATAATTCTGTCGCAGTCTTTTTTGTATTTGAAAGTCTACCATCATTATATAATTCTTGGAAAACACATTCCGTATTCACTGAATTTAATTGTTGCGATGATCTTGATGTATCACGTGCTGGGTAGGGATTCAAAATCTCGCCTCGTGTAAATTGAATCGATGGAATATAATTTGTAGATAGGCCGGAAAAACGATACTTGGCTGCTGCAAGAAGCACTCTATCCGGTGGTAGAAGATTCGTGTTGCAGCTATTATTGGGATGACGGTTTTGGTTATGACTGGAGCTCCTGGAACGATTAAAGAAGTTGCGATTGGAAAAATTGGCCGGCGGGCCATAATAACGGTTGTTTATTGTTGCAGGGGGTCTCCGATCAGGTGGACAAATATTGTTGTTGTTGTTGTTTTTAATATTAGTATTCCGGTTTCTAAATATTTGTTTCTTTTTACGCCTTCTAGACTTATCCGCCTGTTTTTGTTGATTCAATCGATTTATTTCTCGCGCATCGTGCTCACTCCAGTCAGCTTTCCATACTTTTTTCGTGCCCAAGAAACGCCATCCTGTCGTGTCTAAAGACAGCTGACTAAGCTGACTTATTTCCGCGTTCATGTCACGCAAATCAGCGGATAATTCCGAAGTAACTGTTTTTAAAGATTCGTATACACTATCTGATGTTGACTTAATTGCTGTGTCAAGCAGAGAGGTAGCGTGGTTTTTTATTGCAATAACACTGCCGGCTAGACTACTATTTTTGTTGATTGCAATCAATTCTTGTTTAACAGTGTTGAGAAGTATTTCTAGGCTTTCGAGTGCCTCATGTACTAGGTCCGGCTTGTTTTGCTGAAATGTTAGTTGATGAATCACTTCTGTATTCTCCCGTATTTGTTTTTCCGGAAGTTTTTGCTGCTCGGCGAGTCCGTGGAAATCAATTTTCCCATGTAATAGTTCCTGACACGAGTCGCAGCATGGCAGTATGTACGAGTTGACATCAACCAATCTCCTGTCCTTTCTCCTTAGTGATCCCCGCTGCACGGTAACGCCAATGCAAGCTGCATGATACTTCCTTGGACATCCAACACACGTCCACAGAATCGAATCCGCAGAGGCGTCCAAGGCACAAATTTCGCAGTTCATTTTATTATCGTTCGCACTTTTTTTAAATTCTGTCACTTGAACAAAAACTTTAGCACGCGGCGCTCGGTCAAATTAAAACAAAACAAACTTTAGCGCGCGATGCCGGGAGAGAATGCAAAACACGTCCACACTTATTGACGACTAAAAGACAACTCTCTACAAACCATCCCAATTTTTTAAACAAAAACGAATCAATTTTTTTAAGAAAGCAACGCCATTTCCATAACTATTTTTTGTTTCCAAATCCAGATTTGAGATTGAACTATTACAATAAGAAAAAACTGTTGAAAATCAATGGGTTCATCGGTTGCGGAGTAACCATACGCACTGCTAACGCTACTGCTAGTTGCTTCGGAAAAACGATCGGCAAATTTTCTATTTTAGCATGAAAAAAATAACATTTATTTGCAAAGGCTTGAGTAAGACTTAGACTGTATACCTGAAGAAATCTCAAAAAAATATCTGCATTTTACCGATTTTAATGATCATTCATCTGCAAACCAGTTGACAAAGCTTAATTTGCAATTACTACTCACTCTAAATATTTGCGGTCAACATATTTCCTTCTTTGAGAATAAATTAAAAATCTTTTCCCGGGATTCCCGAATCCCGGGAAGGAGAAAACACTCTTTTCCGGGACTCGGGAATCTCAGGAAAATCGTAAATAAATTCCTGGGATGGAAGCTCTACTAAATTAGTGCATATCGGTTAGACTTCTACGAGAATAATCAGCTTGACACGAGCACTCAGCTGACGTCATCTTGCAATGTTCGCTAGGAACTAAAGACGCTGAATATCTAGTATAACGACTCGTTACTTCAATTGCTTGTTTGTGTCAATGGGCCAATGGTATCTTACCCGATTGGAATGATACGTGGTAAACGATTGAGATGGCGTGCTTTATTAAGAGATTCTATGACATTGATAGGAATAACATGGATGAAGCTAAAGAGAAAGCTAGAAGAACAATAGATTATGATAGTTCTATATGGGACCGTTAATATACCACGTGGACAAAAAACTTTAGATTTTAACCCCCTTCGTGGACAAGCGGGGGCAATTGCTGTACCCCTACCTACTCATGATGTCCACGTGGACTATTCCGATTTTTTTTTTCATAGAAAGTGTTTCAAATTCCAGGGAAAATGCGGATTTTCCTAATGTGAAACTGATGCTGGGAGTATGTACCTGTAAGACTGAAGGAAATTTCTCAGAAGATTTGTTATACTTCTGTAAAAATATCTCACTCCTGAATAGAATAATGAATTTTATTAATTAGTATGCATGTCTTAAAGGCTCTTTTTTACACTCATCATAACACAAAATCAAAACAACGCTTTTGAATAGACTCATGGAATGTAAACAACCAATCCCAACAAGATTTAACGAAGTTACAAAAGATTGGATCAAGTGGTACTGGAATATATATTTCGGACGATGTTTGCTCCGCACGATTTTCGCTGGTTTTGTGACGGCAGTTGCAAGCGTTGTTTTCGTTTATCAAAAATGTATGTAAGCTTTATGTGTTTTATACTGTAAGATTGAGAAAAAATAATGAAGCACTTATGCCATCGTTGAGTGGTGTCCACGTGGACAATTTCAATACCTACACGAAGCGGGCGATAATACGCACAGAGTCATGTAAAGTATTCAAAAGTAAAAAAAAAAACAACAAAATCAATTTAGCAACTAAGTTTTTCAAAACAACTAGAGAAAAATTTCGTTTTGGCGGACTTTCTTATCAATCATTTCAGTCCAATATTCAAAATTAAAGAGTGTAGGGGAAACTGGTCGGTTCCCGGCACTCCTATGTAGGGGAACCCGGGGCTATTCGGACCTACCTAAGCAAAACGCCCTTTTAGGTGGATAGACGTGAAAAACTTTACCGATCCAAGATCCTAATTGTTAGTTTGAAACCTCAGCTAAATTTTGGTATTATAAAAGTTCATTTGCACCACTTCATGGCAGCGCTAGACGACGATTTGCAAAACTCTACGTTTTTCCATCCTTCTACAATGTAGGGGTAATTCGGACCTCCCTATGGGGAAATTCAGAGCGTCATTTTTTTTTTTAATTTTTTTGCGATGGTATTATGTTTACTTATGAAATATTCATTAGAGAAATTCCTTAAGAATCAAAAAATAATAAATTGCGATACAAAAACTTAATCAGGGTAATGACAGCTGTCAATTGGCGCAGTCATGTATTCTCTTTGATGTGGTGTGCGCAGTCGCGTGTGCAGCAACAAGCCCCTGAACTGTGGTTGACGGAATAGGAGGTCCGAATAGCCCCGTACGCTCATTTCGCACAAAAGAGGTGAGCGTCTTGAAAATATCAAACAAAAATCATTCCATAAAATAGGAACGTCAAGCTTTCCAAAACACTTACATGTTATTTTTTTCACTTTTATTTGTTGCTTTAATCATGGTTTTACCGTTATAATGAAATGAAACACGTTGTATCTCCTTTCTAAAAAAATCAAAGAATGAGATTCATCTGCCAAAATTAATGTTTTAGAATAACGGTTCCACGAATATGCACGACAGTCAGAAAGTCTTACGATTTTCTGAGAAATTGAAGGGGTCCCAATTACCCCCACGGGCTTAATAGCCCCGGGTTCCCCTAACTTTTGACAGAAATCAGATATGGACATTCTAATAAATATTATTTGTTTGTTATATTAGCACGTCCTTTTTGTGCCGATCGCTGAAGCAAACAGACTTGAATGTTTTGTTCTACAACCAATATATTTTTTCAACAAGTGAAACTCTACTTAAAAGTTTTTTTTATGATTTGCTTAGTGTTATAGAAAGAAGTAAATCGTTCGAAAAATTATGCGCATTGAGTATTTACGAATTGAATTTATTCTATTTTTTATTTAGCATTGATTGGCATCGAAATGTTCGTCACAATTTTTTTGTTCAGTTTTTAAAAAGGTTACTAAAATCGGTTGCAGGCACCCAAACATGGTCGGTTGTCGGTACCCCATTTTTGTGGCAAATACTCTCAATAACCTAATTAATATGGTTATTTTTGGAACGGGCTTTACGAATAGATATCAGAGATCGATCTCTGGCACCATTCTGAAAACCAGGATAGCGACTTCCGGTTTAGAGTTTTATTATTACATGAAGAAAACCCACCTGGTTGTGTTTTCACCGCTGGGTAGCACTGTACATACCATAATGTCACGATCAGGGAGACAGCTTGGTTCGAGTACTTCAAGGCGATCCAACTTAAATAGAAAAGATATTGAATTTTTAACGAAGTGGGGCTGAGTTTGTTTGGCACGGGACCTAGCCTACCATTTAACCTGTGTTTTATACGTTGTTCGTTAACCATGACCATCACTAGCGAGAAAGCGCTGCCTTGTGAAAGTTTTAATGCTAAGTCTTCTATCAAACTCATTCTACATTATACCCAATATTGTCTAGGCTATCCATGGTATACAAAACTATCGCCGAGATACACGCTTATTTAGAATTATTCGATTTTTTTTGATTCGTGATCATTTATAATTTTTCAGAACATTTGGTGGGGAGAGCGGGGTCACCCTGTAGCCCTCTCCCCCTTTGGCTACGTACCAGCGTGAACTTCTATCTGATTTGTCTGCAACTTTGGTAAAAAAATGGACTGTCTGACACTCACTCAATTGCAGTTCACCAGCAGTGCGTAATATTCGCACCAGTTTTTCAGATACACATATTGTGGTTCTGGTGAAGAATGATGTTCAAAATGGCAAAATGCTGAAATGAATAAATTTCGTTTTCCCTTTGAATCTTGATGATTTTCATTCATATTTTTTCCATTTTTAGTAAATTTTCTCAGGGTGCCGACAACCGACCACATTTTTCTAAATGCTAAAAAATATCATTTTACTAAATTGTTAATAAATTTTTTCATGTTGACAGAATAAATTGAATTCTTTCATCAGTTCTTAGCCAAGGCCTCTAGCTTTTAATTGGTATGATTATTGCCAGACTTATCGTTATCACGATAAAGAATATTGTTTTATTTTTTAAAGCAAAGAACAATCCGCTTTAGCGATGATTGTTATGATCATAATGATGGATGTCTTTTAGTATTGCAATTAGTGATATAAAATTCTCCTGATAATGAACATACCTAGAAACTACCCCCTTTTCGTGATGAACCATTGCAGGGCATTATTGAAGCCGATCCATGCAGACTGGGATCGAAATGGTCATTTCGAGCTAAACGCTTCTACCGTATTGGGTTGGAGAACGCGATGATGTATGATGAAGATAAAATATTGTGGAAATAGAATCGATAGGAACAATAGCAGTGTTAATGGAATCAGTGAGAATAGGAGACGGTAATAAATCAAACATTTGGATAAAAATAATTAAAAATAATTGGACAAAAAATTTCTGTGAAATAATCAACGAGAAAGAGAAGAAAGATCGAATTAATTGAATTTAGATTCAAAGTAAAGTAATCCAGACAAATTAGAAAGAAATGGGACAAAATAGAAATAATGCCAAAGGAATCGCCATTTATTGGTTGTTTTGAATCTTATCATTTCAGTGGTATGGATATAAATCATAAGTCTCGTTTCAACACATTCTGTGAAATAAAGAAAATGTAAAATAAATTGAAAGTGAGAAAGTAGATTTTTTGTAAGACATAGTATGCAGCCTTTTCTACACACCTAGAAAAAATAGTGTAAATTTACGTCTCCTGACCATGACATATACGAGCATCAAAAATGACTTAGTTTTACGTTTGATTTTAATTTTACATGACGTTTAATTTCGTAAATCATGTAATTTTACTCCACATACAGCGTTTGTTCTGAATGGTAGGAAGTGTAATTTTAAGTCATTGCGCATGTAAAGTATATGTTTCATGTAAAATTAAATGGAACACGGTAATGTTCTGTCATTTCGTAAATTACGGTTTGTTGAATTGTGTCATGTTTGCAATTACGTCAACTATAAAATTCAGATTTTTTTGATGTGTAGATTTGTTGTTCGAAAGCACCAAATTTAGATTCCAAACACCTAGTATCACGACGGTTTACTGAAAACTTTAGATAACAGCCTACTAAAACTATTCCGCTCAGGTACCTCTTTGACATCTACCTAAATTGATTTGATAAATATTCACCGCCTGCTTTGTGACGGGGGATAGTGTTTCCCGACCAAATCTTGACGCTCATTAGCTGCGTATCTGTTTGGTTTGGCTTCGAGGCGTCTGCGTTGGAAATGTCAGTGTGTGTGGCTTCTGACGATGCTAATGATGATGATTAGGTTGTTGTTTCACGTTAGCTGAGCTAATAAAATTCGGCATAATTAACTGATTGTATATCATTTCGTCATACACAGGGGCGAATTTTGAGCAGTTACTTGCCATCGGATGCTGGAACCTGATTTATCTTAATTTTGTTATCTGACAGGTATGGGATTTGTATATGACGTATATGAAGATTTTAGAACACACAAATCGCTAATATTCATTATTGGTTAGAATAAAGATATTGCAATTAACTGACTAGTACAAAAAATTGCTAATTGGTTTTTCCTAAATGCTCTTCGAAAATAATGTTCATCCTACAGGAGAGTACACAGGGAAACAAACCTTCATCTAGTTCCTTTTCGGAAAAAAGATTCCCACCGGTCCCAAAAGATAAAATTGTTTCGAAACTTTTCCGCAGACTTCTGCCATTTCATGTCCTGTCACGAGCGAAGCCCAAAATTGTGTTAACTAAACAAAAGGTAATTAAAATTTCAATGAATTTTCCTCCTTCCTGGGCTAGGTACCGATATTAGCAAACTTCCAACCTCGACGTCATTTCCATTATTGTTACTGCTACTGACATTTTCCTTATTTTTACCGTCTCGTTCGGGGCTGGCTAGCTGACTGACTGACTGGGGGGCACAATATCAGCTCATTTAAACCGAAAGCAAGGCAAAGTGCAAATATTGAGTGAGGCCCCAATTTAGCAACAAGCGCCGAAAAAGTCACCAAGATTAGCGCGACGAGATAACGTTTAATCTTGCTGCCTTGGCAGTTGTATTTGAGCGGGGGGTTGTTTGGCGTTTCGCGAGCACAATTAAATAATAACTGGAAGGCAGTTGTAGTGACTCCAGGGAAGAACCAAGCAGGCGGGTCAGCAGAATATACAAGTTCAGTCGCTGTAATTAGGCGCGCCACACTCTCTCTCTCTCTAGATGACAGTTTTGAGAGGCCAGCAAATGAAACTTCCACTTCATTGAGTCGCGGAAAATATTCGCTGAAGCAGTAGGCCACGGCGGCGGCGAGATTGGGCAATGTTTACTTCGAATTGCGCACTGAAAAGTTAATGAGAATGAAGCAATTAGGGTTCCATTGTATCGTGGCAATCGGAAAATTTAGCAGGCGATGTGCTGGTGCTGTTTTTGGGTACTGGGTAAATATTGTTAATTTTAGCTTTAAGATGGCTAAGAATTGTGCTTTAAATGTACTGGTGTTAGATGTTGAATATTTTCAATTAACCACGGGAAATTATTGGAAATTTACATAATTCAATTGAAATTAGCTTAATGTAATATTTTAATAAACAGCAAAACTATGTAATCTTTATAGTTTTCACCTTTTGTACTACACTTTTGTTCCAAACATGACCAAAAGAGGTCCCTAGATAGGAAAATAAACAAAAAAGTCACATTTGGAAAAAAAAATCTTGTTAGGCCAGCAATTTGTTATTATTGATGTTAATGTAGCTTCAATCCGGAGAGGGCATTTGTCTGGTTACCTATGGATCAAAATAAATGTTTTTAACTAATTTAATCTGGGAGTTTTGTTGACCTCTCGTTGAATTTTTTCCATGTATAAATACGGATGTCAGTTTTCTTTGATAAAACCGATAAAACAAAAGAATATGAAAAGAAAAACATAAACAAATGACGCAGTGGGCTTTTCTGTGGTCAGAGTCTATGTTTCGGTTCGGTCATAATTATTTTTATCGGTAGTTTACAGATAAAAAGTTATCCTAAGTGTTCGAATCAGAACCAACGTACGTTATAACCTTCTAACATCGCTTTGAGTGGAGTTTCAGCAATACAAGGGGCTTATCGTCTATAATTAACAAGACTCCTAATATGAAACAAGGAACGCGGGGAAAAATTTCACGAAGAATGCAACGAGATAGTAACGAACTTCAATGCGAAAATTATACTGAATTCTGATTTGAAAACATGCGCCAAGTCAGTTATGGCTTCTTAATCTAAGACAACATTAAGATAGGACAGGAAGTGTCAACCCCGAAGAGTATATATCACTTAGAACGTGGCGCCATAGCTACATTCTCCGTGAGGAATTTAAGTATCAAATAAGTGCAATTAAATCTATTCTTAACGAAGCTTCAGAATTTGGAGAATATTTATTTCTCCTGTCTCGAAAAACTCTAATAAAATAATTAATAAGATGACGCTGAAAAAATCTATCCAAAAAGAATATTTAAACGCTGAGGTGTAGGAGAAACTTCTCAATTTTCTGGGAAAGTATTCTGAGGTGTTACACGACAACGAAGACAAACTAAATTGGATAAGGACAATATAACACAATATAAGCGTAACTATTTTTGTCGATCGCTTCGCGCTGACTCGAGCAGAACAGAAAGCACACTGGGTATCTTGGCCATTGACTTTGGTGGTTGGAAATAGCAATCTTCTTCAACATTTTCTCATCAATTTCAAACCAAACGAAACACAAAAATTGTTTACAGCGAACAATTTTTCCTTCAAGGGTAAAGAAACATTGTTTAAGAAAAATTGTTGTGGAGGTACAGATAGTGTTAGCATATTCAATGTTCATACAATAATATCAGCCACTTTGTCGAAAACTTGTTTCGCGGTGTACATCATAACTCAAAATTTACTGAACTCATTGTTTTGAAATTTTGCACAGTTTTTCTTCACATCATTCTCTAAATAATTATGAGAGCCTTTATTTTTTTCCTCGATTTTTGAATTTTCCACAGCACTTTGAAGCCAAAATACGACCATCGCAAACAAAAAATCGGGTAACAAGTTATTGTAAAAATGATAATAATAATTATTTTGTAAAAGACTCCTGTAGTTACATGGACAATGATGTGAAGAAGAACTGTGAGACATTTCAAAGCGGTTGGTCCAGAAGATTTTGAGTTATGGTGTACAACGCATTTCGTCGAGGTACCTCCTGAAGATTCACTGTCAGTTAACCAATTTTCAATATTTTGCAATGATAGTTCGGGAAACTATTGTTCAAATGTTGTATTGTGTTGTAGCCCTACTTTCAAGAGTGAAGTGTCTCTGGTCCTCGTCGATTCCCTGCCATCGGTGGAAGGCACTCAGTTCGCACAGTGACAGTCAGGAAATAAAATGCATGCGTCGGTGTATCATAAAGATTTGCTCGTAATAGTAATAGTAATAGTAATAGTAATAGTAATAGTAATAGTAATAGTAATAGTAATAGTAATAGTAATAGTAATAGTAATAGTAATAGTAATAGTAATAGTAATAGTAATAGTAATAGTAATAGTAATAGTAATAGTAATAGTAATAGTAATAGTAATAGTAATAGTAATAGTAATAGTAATAGTAATAGTAATAGTAATAGTAATAGTAATAGTAATAGTAATAGTAATAGTAATAGTAATAGTAATAGTAATAGTAATAGTAATAGTAATAGTAATAGTAATAGTAATAGTAATAGTAATAGTAATAGTAATAGTAATAGTAATAGTAATAGTAATAGTAATAGTAATAGTAATAGTAATAGTAATAGTAATAGTAATAGTAATAGTAATAGTAATAGTAATAGTAATAGTAATAGTAATAGTAATAGTAATAGTAATAGTAATAGTAATAGTAATAGTAATAGTAATAGTAATAGTAATAGTAATAGTATTAAATAGTGCATGATAACTGTACTTTGGTAGTTCGCCCGGGAATTGCTATTTCTCACAAGGGACATCACGAAGGCTGGCTTCTATCCGAAAAGTGTTTTGAAAATAATTTGCAGATGCCATTGATTGAGCTAGAGCTTTCGTTTGCTAGGGTCGTGGTAGTAGGAAGTCCACTCTCTTTACGTTTTCCATTGGTAAAGGAATAGAAACGTTTTGGGTTTCGCTTAAGATCTTGTAAGTGTTGCTCGCCAAAATGAACTCCTGCTTAGTGATGAAATTCCGTCGATCGGTATAGTGTCTGAGCGCCGCTAGTCTTTGTCGTTTAAGTTCACGGAGTCGTCGGTTGGACCAGGTGATTTCGGTCTAGGACGCGGGGCGGGAACATGTGTTTTGAATAGACTTTTTAGGACAAAGGAAAATAGTTCTGGTGCATCATTCACATTGTTCGCGTTATTCAGCATAGTCACCCAATCTATAGTATAGAATCTGGGGGGGGGGGGTATACAACACCTACACAGATATTTGATTCATGGCTATCGATCTTCACCCAGAGTTGTCCAAGACCATTGTTGTGACTTATTTTGTGTTTGGACACTAGCCGATTTGAAACAGCGATCAGAACACCACCAACCCTTGTTGTCGATCTTCGTGCGCAGTCCTCTCAAATTTTGGTAGTATATTGGTAGTAGCTGTCACCATCGGACGGTCTGGCAGCCGAAACGGTCATGATGTCATAAGGGTTTGAGTTGTTGATTACTAAACGAGTGGCGGTAGCGGAACCGGAGCCGTATCGTTCATCGGTTAACTGGAAGCAGAGATTTCTTCGAGGGGGAGCAGTATCGAGTGTAGCTTCGGGGGGACATATATCCTCCCAGGTATTTCCTGGAGAAACAGTCGTGGTGTCATCAGAATTTGGGTTGCTCATCGTTAGATCAGTGACGATAGTGGAACTGGAGCTAGGTTGTCCATGAATTGATTCCAAAGAAAATTAGCAACATTTTCTTCTTGGTTTTAATATTCTTGTCTATATAAAAATCCAGTTAATAACTTTTCCATTGCAATTAGAGCTATCTTCACCTGTTAAAACATGTTAAGATATGTCTATTTATTTATTTATTTACATTTGGTCGGCCACCAGCTCTACGAGGGCTATATGGGCCGTTGGTTTATAATATTACTACATAATTACATTATATATACACAAAATAAATATAAATATAGCGAGTATAACAATTTAGATTATACACAAGGAGGTATTTAGACATATTTTACATAAAGAGCTCTAGGCAGATTAATAATATGTTTGGTTCAAATTAGTTTATATAAATCAGTTTGTTTGACGAAACTTAATACATTTCTGATATTAACTAAGTCATCCTTGAGCGTATCTGTACTTTGAATGAAAAATTTGTTTCTCATAGCAGAGTATTTGGAGCAATGTTCGAATATATGCTTAATAGATATGATTTGTTTACAAGAATCACAAATTGGAGGGTTTTCTTTAGACATTAAGTGCGAGTGGGTGTAATGAGTATGGCCTAGTCGTAATCTTGTTAGAACTACCGCATCTTTTTTCCCAAGGAGATTAACACACTGCCAATGAGAAGTTGATTCACGTATTTGCCGGTATTTGTTGTTCTCAGTAGTAATCCAGATATTTTCCCAAGACTGGGCAACTTGTATTTTTGCATAGTTTTAAAAGTCTCTGGCCAATAGTTTACCTTGTGGTGTTGACTCAAGTAATGCATCTTTAGCCACTTGGTCTACAATTTCATTACCAGCAATGCCTATGTGACTTGGAACAAAGTAGAATTTAATTATTTTAAGTTTCTGTTGGCCTATATAATTTTTTTCAAAAATGTTTTGTATTAACTGATGGTTTGAGAAAGGATCAGAGAGTGCTAGTAGAGCACTTAAGGAGTCAGATATTATGATGTATTTGTCAAAGCGGCTACTTAAAATTTGGTCTATTGCCTGTTGGATTGCTGATAATTCAGCATTGTAAATTGAACAGTTGCCCGGAAGTCTTAAGCTCCTCATTTTTTTTGCACTTTCATCAAATATTCCACAAGAGGTAACCGAGTTACATTTTGATCCATCAGTATATACAAAACGATAAGCAGTGTGCTCATGACGAAACATAGTTTTATACACAGCTGGATTTGTAGAGTTTTTAGGGAAAGCGCTTTGTTCAGTATTCAGGTTTAGGAAGCAGCCAAGGGGCGGTTTTGCTATAGTTTTCTGTTTTTATTTTTGGCAATTCAAGATTTAATCTATTCAATATTCTAGAACACTTCGAAGGAAATGTTTGGTTTTTATCTGCACGGTTTATAGGCAATTGTAGTATTGATTTCCTCATTGGATGGATCGGGTTTCGGAGGATTCTGGACATTTCGAGTAAGATATGATTATCTCTTCTAGCGTTTAAAGGGAGGGAATTGGTGTCAACTAAGATGGTCATTACCGGAGAGGAGCGAAATGCTCCGCTTGCTAAACGTAGGCCCTGGTGGTGGAGGGATTCAAAAGTTTTTAGAAATCCATAAGATGCTGATGAGTATACACCCTCCCCATACTCCAAACGTGATAGTATAAGGGTATAATGTAACTTAATCAATGTTTTTCGGTCAGAGCCCCACTTGTTGTTCGATAGTGTTTTGATGATATTCATAGCTTTTAGAGATCTTTTCTTTGCTTGCTCGATATGAGTCCGCCACGACAATCTTTTATCAAAAATCATACCGAGGAACCTCACTTCTTCCACTTCCTGGATACTTTCGTCGTTTACTTTAAATAAAAAGGTTGTGCTATGCTTCTTCCTTCTACAGAAGTGCATGCAAGAGGTTTTAGCTATTGATATTCTAAATCCGTGGTCGGATAGCCACTTATGCATTTTGTTGATTGACAATTGAATTCGTTTCTTAATTGAGTTTAGGAAGTTTGATGGCATGTATAGTACAATATCATCGGAGTAAAGCAAAATTTTACATTTAGGATCAATTTGCTTAGTGATGTCATCAATTGCTAGGAGGAAAAGTGTTACACTGAGAACGGCACCTTGGGGGATCCCATTCTCTAATTCGTGTGTAGATGAAAGTGTGTTTCCTTGTAGAACCCGAAATTTACGATTTTCAATGAAATTCTTTATAAAACTAAGCAACTATTTCGATCGATTTCAATTTGTTTAAAATTTGGCGGCGCCACGTTAGGTCATACGCTTTCTCTAAATCAAAGAATATTGCATAGGTGTGTTGTTTTCTTAGGAAAGCCTCTTGTATATCAGACTCAAAGATAGATAAAGTGTCAATCGTAGAACGACCGCGGCGAAAGCCGAATTGATAGTTGGATAGAATGTTGTTAGTTTCAATGTACCAGATCAACCTTTTGTTTATCATTCGTTCAAGGAGCTTACAAAGGCAGCTTGTTAGGGATATTGGACGATAACTGGATGCTATAGAAGGGTCTTTGCCAGGTTTTACGATAGGGATCAATATAGCAAGGCGCCATTCGGCGGGAAAAACTTGTTGTATCCATATACGGTCGTAGAATTGCAGTAAATAGGTTTTAGCATCTTGAGACAAGTGCTTAAGCATTTCATAATGGATCATGTCTGTTCCTGGTGAAGAGCCTTTAGTCGAATTAAGGGCTGCTTGGAACTCAAGTGAGGTGAATGATTTATTATAGGTTTCACAGTTATTTGTGATTATTAGTGGAGTTTTTTCAGTCATTGCTTTATGTCGTCGGAACGATGAAGTGTAATTTTCGGATGAAGATACATTGGAGAAGTGTTTTGCCTTTAGCTCTATGATATCGAGCGGGTTCGAGGTAATCGAATTTTTTGTTTTAAGGATGAAATGACATTTGTTTGATGTCTCCCACTAATACTCCGGATTTGTTTCCAAATTCGAGATTGCGGAACATTTGAGTTGATTGAGGTTACCATTTTTCTCCATGATTGTTTGCTATGGTATCGCATTAGAGCCCTGGTTTTAGATTTAAGTATTTTGTAACGCTTTTCATTATCAGAGGTTGGGTGTTTTTTGAAAAAATTTAAACTATGATTTCTATTTTTCAATGCTTGTGATGTGGAACTGTACCACCATGGCACGGATTTGCGTCCGATTTTAGAAGAAGATTTTCTAATAGTTTGGTTTGCAACATTGATTATCGTGCTAACAATGTGGGTATTTTGATCGTCGATTGATTTGTTAAAGAAAATTTCGTCAAATTGAACGAGATCAGAGAATTTTTCCCAGTCAGCTGTCTTTAGAATCCAGTGTGGTCGTTTTTCATCTACTACGCGAGAATTATGAAAATAGGGTAGTGGTCGCTATTACAAACGTCGTCATGGACGTTCCACGAGAAAAAGGTGCTCATATAAGCTGAACAGATGGCCAAATCAATACATGTTTCACTGCTGTTAGTTGGATTCAAACGTGTTCCTTTCCCGTTATTGAAAACATTGAGGTCGAAATTTGAAATTAATTTTGCTATCATTTTTCCTCGGGTTGAAGTGAATTTCGATCCCCAAAAATAATGATGAGCATTAAAATCTCCGAGAATAATGAACGGTTCGGGCAATTGTTTTATTAGATTAGCGAGGTCGTCAAAGAAAATGTTTTCATTTGGAGGAAGATAAATGTTACATAAAGTGAATTTAAATGGATATAATAACTCTACAACTATAGCTTGCAATCGTGTATCCACTCGCACATTGCGTGAAACAAATTGAGATCTAACCAACGTCAATACACTACCGCGTGCTCTATCGTTTTCAGATACAAAATCACGTCTGTAAAGATCGAAATTTTTAAAAGAAGCTTGGTTTCTATGCTTTAAATGTGATTCTTGTATGCAAATTATCATTGGCTTATATTGTGCATCCAAAAGTTTAATTTCTTGAAAACTATTAAAAACTCCATTGCAATTCCACTGCAAAATTGAGTTTTTATAATCCATTACTAGAGAGAGAAGCTCTATCAGCAGATACAATACTACTACCACTCAAGGATGATTGGGTATTTCTCATTCTCTTGATATCATTTTCATACTCGTTGAGATCACCCGTGTCTGGCGACAGGAGACGAGAAATCTTTGCTATTTGATAGTCCATGCTAGTTGCTCTATTATTATCATCGACAACTGGACCAGAGTCCATTGTACTTGTCGATGCAGACTGAGTGTCCATTTGTTGTAGTGGTAAGAGGGGATTTAAAGATGGAACTACTGGCATGTCATCTGTACATTTAAGATTTGAGTTCTTTTCCTGGCTGTTGCTGACTACTTCACTGTATGTGCTGGTGTGATTGAGGAATCTGATTTTGTACAACTGACGAGCTTCCCTGACACTCACGTTTTCGGTTACCTTAATTCTCGTGATCTCCTGTTCGGTTTCAAAAACCTTGCATTTAAGGGACCATGATGCATGTTCTAAAGATCAACAGTTTCGACACAGTGTTCCTCCTGAGTAATGATCGGATGTGTGACCTACCTTACAACAGTTACTACATACCTCTTCTTTTGAACAAAACTTGGATGAATGACCGAAGTACTGGCACTTGTAGCATCTCAGCGGTCGGGGAATAAAAAGACGAACACTCAGAACGAGATATCCGACTTTCACGCTTTCAGGGATTTCATTGGACTTAAATGTGAGAACATAGCTGTTTGTAGATATTAATATACCGTCCTTCTTCCGCTTCATGACTTCTACATTGCATACTCCTTGTTCTTGCAGTTCTTTCAGGATTTCCTCTTCTGTTGCGTATTTTAGATCAGCACACGTGACAATCCCTTTTGTCTGATTTAATTTGATGTTTTCTTCGACTGTAATCTCCATTTCAAACATCATCTTGCAGCGAAGAAGTTGGTTGGCCTGGTTTATATTTTTGGTTTTTACTAGCAGCGTTCCGTCCCTTAGTTTGATGGTATTTAGTGGTTCTCCGCAGATGGTTTTGATCCCTTTATGAATGATGATTGGACTGACCTTTTCGAAAGATCCATCCACGCGTTTGAGGATTATGAACTTTGGACCTTCATGGTGACCCTCAAGCTTTGGAAGTAAATCATTTGGTTTTTTCTTCCGAGCTCCTCCCTTTGGAGGAGCCATTTTGTTTCAACCAATCCTCTTCGGTAAGGTTGGTAATATACACAATACCACCGAAAAAAAATACAATAGACTTTTGTGATTACGAGAAAAGACGATAAAACTGTCGACTATTTTGAAGAGCACACTTTATAGACGTCCTACTCGAACTAGAGATAAACTGCGAATGAAGATATGTCTAAAGAACAACCTTTAATGATATGTGGACATGCAGGGCCTATTAAATCAGAGTGTAAGTGATCTTACTATGGAAATATAGCAAAAACACGATTTTTGATTGGAGACACCTCTATATCATGTCGAAATTAAATCATTTTTGGCAAAAGTTCTTAAATTAACACCTAGAACAAAAATCTGAGCTGTATATTTCAAAACTTTTTCAAAATGTGGAGAGGAATCTTTCTATAGCTTATCGGCGTCCATAGCTTGTTGGTGTACGTTAGCATATCAGATTTATGTTTGCAACTTTCTTTGCGAAGCCATGCGAGTTAAAGAATTAACAACTAGCGGCTTGAGTTCATGAACTAGTGAAATCATTCTTTGGTTTATAACTCTCAAAATCTCTCGTTATTTTGTTCCATACATTTTGGAAGTGATTCTATTGGAACAATGCTACCCAGAACCTTCGATAAGATAACATATTCAAAAGATATATTTTCCGAAACGAGACATTTTAATTGGAATACTATAGAGGCCAGCATTTCTCTGAATAAACAAGCTAATTTGTTGATATTAAAACAAACGTCAAGTGCTATCATTCTGCATTACAAAACACATTCGAATTGGCATCTCACCTTCAGCATTGCTAACCCATCACGAAACCAACCCATTCTTCTGCTAACAAGCGGCATAATCATGTCTGATCCCAGGATCATCGAGACCAAGTAAGACAGAGGTAGACCATAAAACGAATAAAGCGACCACCAAGCGGTAGCCGAGATTCCCAACCCATCCATGGTTGTGGGCCCTCACCGGTCACCCCATCAACTGATGTATGGTGCTCTGATCCCCATCCGGCGTTCGCCGGCTTTCCTCAGGGCCTGCCATTGTCCACTTCCTAAAACGTCAATTTGACCGGAAGATTTTCTAATCCTATGGAACATTAAATTTAAACAGCTATCGTAGAAATTGAATAGCAGAAAAATCTATTGTACAACTTAATCTGCAACAAGGGAAGCATCGCAACCGACAACCGATGCAGTATACATTGTTGCAGTTTTGCCTTCTGCATTCAGATTCACTACTGACAACTTACGAGAGGGTCTGGAAGGCTGTTGCTATGCATTGGGCACACCGAGAAAAAAAAATTGTTAGCAGAATTAAAACAAAAACTCGATGTTCAAAATTCTGCTGATTCCTGGAACGAATCTTTTTCGTGTTTATTATATATCTGTTTTCCAAGAATTGAAGTTTGGAGAAGTTGGCTGACAGTTAGGATCTGATATATATTTTTTTAAATTTGTTTAAAGATATTTTAACCATTACGGGATTCGTAAAAAAATATGCGCAATACGAATAACCCTTAGTTACAAAATAATTAAAATAATGAGTCTTTTAAGCTGCACATATTTCATTGCAGTTTTGTACTAATGTTGCTTAGTTGCCCTCTATAGAATAATGAATAATGATAAGTGTTTTTTGTAATTTAATAATCATAAAATGTGTAAGTTTAGAACAACTTTTCATATTCTTCATATATACGAATAGTCATATGTTTCATAAAAGCACTATTAGCGGACAAGTTTGTAGCGACTATATTCTCTCAGTGCATGCTGCATACTTACCAACCAGTTATCCAACGACGATTCACTGTGTATGTTACGAACAGATAGAGTCGCAATAGAAGAGCTACAACTATTTTAGCTTGAATCAATAACTTTGCCGAAGACCGCTCATCGTTAGTACAGACAGACCACATTTGCATTAGATGCAAGTTCAAAAAACAGCTCAAAATAAACATTTAAATTCAAACTACTCTAATGCAGACATGTAACATGTCTATCCCGAACAGTTTACGGTGCATTCGAGAGAGCGGTCGGAGATGTGTCGTCTTTTCCATAGCCTACTTGTGCTATTTTCCTCGATGGTGACTGTTGTACTCGCCTGCCGAATATTGCATCGACGCAATACAGTGAAGCGCGTTGTACCCGACGAAACAGAGCTACCAAAAAAGTTTTGAAAGCCCTTAGTTCAATCGTAAATTAACCAAATTTTTAAATATCCTCATACAAGTGTTGCTTTCGATTGGAAATTTCTTTGATTTTTTTGAGTTTAGAGACATTATTCTAAATGTATAAGCGATATATTTATAAATTAAAATTAATTAAAACTTACAACTTTTGTTTCTTTAGCAGCCCTGTTAAACCTCTATCTAATATGAAACCGTTTGACTCCAGCCTGTATCCACATACCTACTTGACACGCAGCAGCCAGAAAAGAACCTATCTGTCACACGCAAAAAATAGCTCTATAGAATCCGGCATTATCTCACAAGGTCCGACAACAAAAACCTTTAGCTACAGCGAGGTCGGTTGGTGAAGGGTAACCGAAGAGCATCCACAACAATGCATTCCTCTTGGACAAATGGTCCACAGACGGTCAGCCCGTAGAATTCTAAGTTCAAGCAGACACACGAACGATCCGGCTCTGGCTCTGGCTGGTGGGTATTTCATCTTTATTCTGCTTCCTGATGGCTAAACAACATGAACCAGTAGCTGCAGGTCGAAGAAGGCGGCGCCGTCCTGCTGGTGGTGGAGGGTTACCAGCAAATCCAGTAAACAAAACACTGTTATCCGTTCGTACATAGCATGAATTATTCATTGTTTCTATCTGATTTCTGATGCTGGGACTTCTTTAGCTTTCGTTTTCGCGTTGTGCCCCGCATTCAATCCTAAAACATACATACAGACATGCCACAACAAATGCCAACGGTATGAAGTCGTCTTTGCTTGGGTGCGAGGTGTGCGTGGGAGAAACTAGCGGCCGGATGAGACAACAGCAGTTTATTCCGTGTCCACTCTTGGCTGGGCGGTAGGTAGTTTATATGCGACGACATAAAGATGTCCCCGGCTAGGGCGTTTTGCCGAATGGAGTTTTTCACCATCCAGTGGATACTAGTGGCCGGTATAGCGATAGGTTCACACGCAATTCAAGTAGCGCTCGTTAGAGGTTGAAAAAAAATGTTAAACAATACGGAGTTCTTTAGTCTAAATGTTGGAAGCAAATCAATCCAACAATTTTGTTTTCGGCTGCATCCCATTTGTGCGTTTGGGATCAGGCACACAGTAGGCCTCGCCAAGCGCCGATGAAAAAATTGATTCATGCCAATTGTTCATCGCCAAATTAATTCGTCCAACTGTTGATTCCTTTGAGTTGCTCGACAATCAGGGATTCACCCTGCTCACACTGACGATTCCATATTTCGGACCCAGAAGTTTGTCAATGAGATGAATTCATTAATGTCATTAAACGCTCACGACACCGTCGTGAGCAAGTATTACACTGTTCGACAAAAAAAAACAAATAGCACCAATTTCGAAACTGTAAATTTTGGAGGTTGAATATCCTCTGAGAAGTTTTATAATACAGTGCAGTGCATCATTTGAAAACAATGTTGATCAGGGTCGGCGTAATAATTTCTTCCCGAGTGGGTAGTAAGACATCCCCTCTTCTCAATGGAGGCCGATTTGGATATTTCATCGTTAGCAAAAATAATACCAATGGTCTACGGACCAAAGATAAACCATTTAACATCATCGATATATGCGTTAACTAAGTAGATAATACTTGACCGTGTACGAAGAAGTATCTTGTCTACGTACCCCTTTAAGATCGGTGAAAATTCTGAATTGGTTTGCAATTGCTTTCAGCAAAAATCGAGGAGTATAAGAAAACAACTTATCCAAAAGGGAGTAACCCACAATTCACTCGTCCTTTCCTTATCTTTCGTTTTAGAGTTATGGTGTCTTTGGCAAAGTTGTTGCATGGCATCTAGCGCTTTATTTGATCATTTTATAATAGTTCGGAATTTAGTCGCAAGAGCGGCGCGGTCATCAACTTTTTAATGGAACGAGATAGAAAGATGGTAGCTACGACAAAGTTGTATGTCAGGTGATTATAAGTATATTTTCTGAAGGTAAGGTAAGGTGGGGCAAATCCGACCTAGTAAATGGATTTAACTGTAAAATGCTCATTTTACATCGGATCAAGTCGTTTTATATACCAAAATAAAGATTAGACTTCTAGGCAACTTTCTAGATATAGCACTTTATTCATATCTTGGGAATATTTTAAAATACAAGCATTTTACGACAAAGTTCATTTTTGCTATTTTCAAAAAGGGTGGGGTAAACCCGACCGCCTATGTTTTTGGTTTATTTGGTACAGATATTACCCAAATTTTATGGGTTTTCAATGATAAATCAATGAATGTTATGTTATTGAACTGTAACATGAAAAAAAAAAAAATGGGATTCAATGTCAATCTTGGATTGTCAAAATCACGAGCAGAAGCACGTAAAGATATTCCCATTTGCATCGGAGCAATTGCCCAACGAATACTATATTCATCACGTGTTTGTGTCATTCGTTTGTAATTATGAACCATTGTGCAAAAAATTATAAATAATAACAATAAAAATATATTTCAATTTGGCAAATAAACATTTTCTCGGTCGGATTTGCCCCACCGCGTCAGTTTTCATTACGATACAAAAAAAATATGAAAAAAGTTGGACTAAATTCATCAATACACTTTGTAGGACTTTAATCAAAGAATTTAAATCCTCTTACATTTTTTATGCGATCACTTTAACAATCAGTAATATCCTTGTTGCGTGTAGACTCGCTAAACGCGCACCTACCGTCCTACTACCTTGGGCGACAGACATTCTTGGCAGCTGTTACGAGTGACAGTTGGAAGCAGAGAAGGAGGACAGAAAAATAGAAGTAGTGAGTGGATGATGCAGCAGATTTTTTTGCCTTCTTAAAATATAAAATTATTATTTGCCTAACTTAGTTTAAACTTATTGCTAACTTATCTAAGTGGATTGAATCGATACTATAGTTTAAATCTAAACCGAGTGTTAACACGGCATGAGCACATGCTCAATTAATTTACTTATAGTTACATTTGGTAAGATGTTTGATGCTCTAAAATGCTACCTAAATACGTTAATACTAAATATTATAGACTGCACTGGGGCCGATTGATCGATAAGTAACTGGAAACTAATAATGGTTAACAAGGTATGCAAAACGTGAGTTCCTAACCTAAATTATCACGCTATATTATTAGAATCAGTTATTAGGTGGTTAAAATATTGTGTTTCTTTCATTATGCAGGAGAATTATAATCTCTCTCTCTTCGTTATACCCAACAATACGATCCGACTTTCACTTGATTGGGAAACAAGCCGGAGATTATAATCGCGGACGAACCCTTTTCGACCTGTTGGCTAATTTCCAGCAGTTTATAATTCTCGTTTTTTACGAGCAACTAGCAACTCGGCCATGCCAAATCGAAATTTACGGTCAAAACGGTCGGGCAAGTCTGGTACAGTGGCCAATAAACGAAAGGCAAATAAGGACGAACATGGCAGGTGTGTCGCGAGGAAGATACTGACGAGATGGTGAGATGTGACGATTGTTTGAAATGGCATCATTTCCAATGCGTCGGTGTCACGCAGGAGGTCGAGAATTTTCCCTGGAGTTGTACCAAATGCGAAGATACATGAAAAATTCATTCTTCATTGTCAACGTAAACTGTCCCTGGCAGCACTGCTCCATCGGAATCTAATGAGACGAATTGCAATAACTTCCGTTCCAGAGCTGATCCTTGCAACTGTTAATATTCAAATGAAAGACAATAGTCACATTTATCAGCCTTATTTGTTTTCGTGAGAAAATCTTACCTCAATCAAAAATAATAGCTGTTCAAAAAAGTTGTTGTCCACAAACAACATGGGCATGAATGGGTTAATAAAAGTTTCATCAGTTCGTCCAACAGTTCATCACAAGCTCTTTAGATCCGGAAGTTGATGTTCGATCCGATGCTAACAGACGTTCTACCAGTGTACAACAGAGAGGTTCACTAAGTGCGCAGATTGACAGCAACCATTCGACACTGTCAGAACCTAATCCTCCGGAACCGTTCCCAGAGCCAGGTTCCTTATCAACGTTGTCTGTAGACCAAGATGGTGCGTCAAATCAGACATTCAAAGTAAATCGCGGCCTGATTCCAAATGATATACTAAGGAATCCTAGCTTAGGACCTCCACGAAGGGTTTCTATTACACAACTTCCACGATCGTATGCAAATACAAAATCTTTACCACCTACTAGAGGGGTTGAACCCAACGCAACCGAGATTGAGTCTACGGTGCGAACAGCCTACATCAAATTTTGTACCACGGCATTCCGTACCTATTCCAGATCGTCGGTCACGATTCGCTCCTAACCAGGAGTGCTTAAGTGGATTAAATTTTCCGCAAGCTAAGCAACGAAGCCAACCACATTCTTGAACTATGCGGGCCAGTGGCATTTACGATCACGAGCAAGATGATTGGGATCCATTTTCGATTTCCCGAAATAACCTAGCCGCTCGTCAAGCTATTTCGAAAGATCTGCCAACGTTCTCTGGGAACCCCGAAGAATGGTCTCTCTTTTTGTCAACCTTTAACAGTATGACAGCAATGTGTGGTTTCACTAATGAAGATAACATCGTCCGTTTGCAACGGAGTCTGAAGGGCCGTCCTTATGAGGCAGTCAAGTGCAGACTAATGCACCCGTCCAACGTAAACGGGGTGCTGTCAACACTCAAGATGTTGTTTGGACAACCGGAAGTGATTGTTAATTCGATGATATCAAAGATTGCCGCTCTACCTGCGTTGAAAGAGGATAAATTAAAAACTCTTGTGGACTTCGCCGTCAGTGTAGAAATTTTTTGTGCGACAGTGGATGCGTGCGGGCTTGAAGAATACTTTTGTAACGTAACTTTTCTTCATCACCTCGTTAGTAAGCTGCCATGGTCAATAAAGCTCAACCGGGCACAATACAGGCAATCACTTCCGACGGTCAATCTGCCATCCTTCAGCAACTGGCTGTACTCTTTGGCAGAAGCCGCTAGCGCTGTCACCTTCCCAAGCATCGCTTTCGAAGACAAGCCAGCTCGAAGTGAGTCACGTACAACTAGGAAAGGGAATTCATACGTTAACGCACATTATCAGGAACCCCCTGTGTATCATCGGTCGACAGGGCCATCCAACGCGAAGGTGGTAGCCGACTGCTGCCCAGTATGCAAGGGAAACTGCAAATTGATCGCCAAATAGAAGCGTTTCTTAGAGTTTTCTCGTGATTCACGCTAGGTAACCGTTCGAGACTTAGGGCTATGTCACAGATGTCTACGTCAACACAAAGGTGGATGTCAAGTTAAGTTATGCGGAAGAAATGGTTGCCAGCTCAAACACCACGAAATGCTGCACAATGACCAGAAGTGTGTACCATCGACTTCGACCGCCACTGCGAGTGTCATGAACACAACTTTACCAACTCCACGCAACGATTCTTCTCCACCAAAATCTAGTTCATCTGAGCACGGATGCCACGCACATCAGGTCCCCTCTAGTAAGCTTTTGTTCCGATACATACCAGTTGTGCTTCATGGGAAGCATAGGTCGGTTCAGACGTTCGCCTTCCTGGATGACGGATCGGAACTCACATTACTCGACAGCGAATTGGCAGATGAGTTGCAGCTTGAAGGGGAAACAATGCCGTTATGCTTACTTTGGACGAGCGGAACGAAACGTCGTGAAGAATGTTCGAGGAACGTTAGGCAAGAAGTGGCCGCGGAATGCAACCGTTCTAGGAAGTACAGTCTGAATGGGGTACGTACTGTGAAGGAGCTGCTTCTTCCACCACAAACACTAAACATGAAAGAACTATGTGAACAGTATCCGCATCTCAGAGATCTGCCGATCACATCATATCAAAATGTTCGCCCAAGGATTATGATCGGAATCAAGGATCAACACCTGAGTTTAGTTCAGAAGAGTCGCGAAGGAGACCAACACCAGCCCGTCGCTGTGAAAACTCGTCTAGGATGGACAGTGTGCGGAGGAAATCTAGAAAATACTGCAGACCTCGTTCACCCAGTTTTCCACGTGTGCGATCACGAATCTTCGTCCTACACAAAGCAATGAAGGAGTATTTTACAATAGAAAGCTTTGGGGTTTCACAACCAAAGGAAATGCTTCTCTCCACTGGAGAAGAGCACGCTCAGTCCCTGCTTCAAACCCACACGGTGTTCAAGGGAAACCGATACGAAACCGGCCTCCTGTGGCGCTACGAGAATGTTTGTCTGCCAGATAGCCACTTCATGGCTTTGCGACGTCTGCAGTGCCTCAAAAAGCGAATGGACAAGGACCCAAGATTTGCTGAAGCTCTGAACCAGAAAATCACAGACCTTGCCACAAAGGGATACGCTAGGAAGCTCACAAATAAAGAGCAAAATCAATCGTTTTCACGTGTTTGGTATGTGCCGATATTTCCGGTTACAAATATCAACAAACCTGGAAAAATTCGGATGTTATGGGAGGCGGCCGCATTAGCCCACGGAGTATGACGTTCGGGAAATGTTTCTGCAAATACACATGCGATTCGAAGATCTACAATGCCAACGTTTCCTCTGGTACGATGAAAGTGGAAACATCGTCGTCTACGTTCTTCAGGTTAGGGTTCATCGCGGTGCGGATGTGGGCGATAAAAGGATTGTCCGCACCGCAACCGCAAAAAAAGCTCAGACATCAATCTGAGAGGCTCTGAACTGATGGAGTACATAAGTAGTACAAATCTCCATATTCTGAATGTGGGAAACCGACCAACTTTTGCGAGGTCTGGGAGGGAGGAGGTGTTAGACATAACACTTTGCTCTGATAGAATTTTGCATGAACTGGGAAATTGGCAGGTTCCAAATGAAACTGAACCGTCTCTATCCGATCATAAATATATATTTTTCGATCATTTTGATGTCACCTTCAATGTGGTGACATATCGTAATCCTAAATCTACAAACTGGGACCTCTTTTTGGAAAACTTGGCGACTAACTTTCATGGATATTTTCCAACAATTAGTCAACTAGACGACTTAGATGACGTCGTGGATACGACAAACTCATTCTTATTATCATCCTACGAAGAAGCTTGTCCACTTCGTACTGTTAAATCGACTAGGGGAACCCCTTGGTGGAGGGCTGAGCTTGAAAGAATGAAGAAAGTTATGAGAAGAGGATGGAACCGGCGTCAGCGTGATGACTCCAGGGCTTTCAGTTCAGCTCGTAGTGCATATAAGAAATGTCTTAGATCTGCAGAACGGGCTGGCTGGCAAAGCCTATGCACTAATGTCTCTAGTCTGAACGAGGCTAGCAGATTAAATAAAATTCTCTCCAAATTGAATGATTTTCAGATGAACTCCTTGGAAACCAGAGATGGTGTTTATGTGACGGACGAAAAAGATGTTCTTAATTGTCTCTTCGACACACACTTTCCAGGTTGTATCGATCCGGAGTTGAACAATGTTCACAGATCTCATTCTGGTGATTCGGACTCGTGGGCGCTAGCACGCACATTGGTTTCCACTGAATCGGTCAAGTGGGCAGTTGACAGCTTTGCTCCATACAAATCACCCGGAAAAGATGGAATACTTCCCGTGCTACTGCAAAAGCGATTTGATATTCTTAAACATGTCTTGAAAAAGATTTTGCTTTCCAGTCTTGCTACCGGGTATATCCCGAAAGCATGGCGAGAAATAACTGTTAGATTTATTCCCAAAGGGGGGCGCTCAAGCTATGAAGAAGCCAAGAGTTTTAGGCCTATCAGCTTAAGTTCTTTTCTTCTGAAAGCTTTAGAACGGATAATCGATCATCACATCAGGAACGTTAGTTTAGTTGAATTCCCACTGCACAAAATGCAACATGCATATCAGTGTGGGAAATCCACGATCACTTTGCTTCACGATGTTGTTTACAACATTGAGAAGGCCTTCTCGCTCAAGCAATCTAGCTTGGGTGTATTCCTAGATATTGAGGGTGCTTTTGACAATGTGTCCTTCCAGTCTATTCTGTAAGCGACGCGCGGTCATGGGATACCTGCATGTATCTCAGGTTGGATAAACGCAATGCTTAGTAACCGCATACTTTTCTCGTCACTGCGACAGGCTGAGATACGGAAGTTGAGTATTTGCGGTTGTCCTCAGGGCGGCGTTCTGTCACCTTTGTTATGGAACTTGGTAGCTGACGGCTTGTTGAAGAAACTCAATGAGCTTGGATTTCCAACCTACGGGTTTGCTGACGATTACCAAATACTAATTACTGGATTTTGCATCGGAACAATCTTTGACTTAATGCAACAGGCATTAAGAGCCGTCGAACAGTGGTGTCGACAGGTTAAACTATCAGTTAACCCAAGCAAAACTTCAATGGTTCTTTTCACGAAGAAGCGAATAACAACCGGGGTTCGTCCCTTGCAGTTCTTTGATAGTGAGCTACTGTGTGCAGATCAAGTCAAATACGTTGGAGTCATATTGGATTCCAAACTGAATTGGTCTGCTCACATTGAGTTCAGAGTCAAGAAAGCGTGCATGGCTTTCGGGCAGTGCAGACGAACTTTTGGAAAGACCTGGGGTCTCAAACCTAAATACATCTATTGGATTTACACGACAATTGTACGTCCAATACTGTCATACGGATGCCTTGTGTGGTGGCAGAGGGGAGAGGTGGTGACAGTCCAGTCAAAGCTAAACCATCTGCAAAGAATGGCGCTCATGGCGTTGACTGGTGCTTTCACCACGACTCCGACTACTGCTCTTGAGGCACTTCTAAATATCAAACCATTACACATACACTTAAAACAAGAAGCACTATCATGTGCATACAGACTGCAGGTTACTGGGCTTTGGAACAGTAATCATGTTGATCTTGCTACCAGTCATACACGATTGTGGTCACAAATGGTTACATGGGGTGAAGATATTCTTGCTCCCAGCGATATTACACTCACTTGTAGTTTTCCTTACAGGACATTCCATGTGAAGATTCCCTCTCGAGAGGAGTGGTTGTCTGGCTTTAAGGAAAGACAACAACAAACGCAAGTAGTCTGTTATACTGACGGTTCTCTGATGGAGGGACGTGCTGGTGTCTACTGTCGTGAAATGAGATTGGAACAATCTCACTCACTAGGTAGATACTGTACTGTATTCCAAGCAGAAATCTTTGCGATTATGTGCGGGGTGCAATCGGCCCTTCAACTGAGTTTGTCCGGCAGAGTTATAAACTTCTGCTCCGATAGTCAGGCTGCAATCAAGGCCCTTAGCTCAGACAAATCTCGGACCAAGCTAGTGATCGCGTGCCGAACCCAAATCGAAGAACTAAGCATTGTCAACACTATCTACCTTATCTGGGTGCCCGGACATTGCGGTATTACTGGAAATGAATGGGCTGACGAATTGGCCAGGGCAGGTTCAGCGATTGACTTCGTTGGTCCTAAGCCCGCGCTCCCAATTTCGACAAGTTGGATTAGGGAAAAAATACGGTCCTGGGCTTCGTCCGAGCACCGCAATTATTGGAGAAATCTACAAACGTGTCGCCAAACAAAGGCGTTTCTAGAACAACCATGCCCAGTGGTTACGAAAAATCTCTTACATTTTTCGAAGCTCCACTGCGGCATGTTGACCAGGGCTTTAACCGGCCACTGCAAACTCAATTATCACATGGCAACTATTCAGCGCGCTGCGTCTTTTTCATGTGATCTTTGTGAATCCGACTACGGAACCTCATATCATCTGATATGCAACTGTCCAGCGGTAGCGCAATTGCGATTTCGAGTCTTCTTCTTCCTCCTTGTCCTTTCCTTCCGCTCAGGAAATGATGAAAACACACGGCAAGGCACAAATCCCCGACTATGTACGGGGAACGTGCCATTTGAGCCAATATATTCTGATTCCTGATTCCTCTGGTACGATGAAAGTGGAAACATCGTCGTCTACGTTCTTCAGGTTAGGGTTCGTCGCGGTGCGGATGTGGGCGATAAAAGGATTGTCCGCACCGCAACCGCAACCGCAAAAAAATAATAAAACTGCACTGCTTACCGCAACCGCACTTTATTTACCGCACCGCACCGCGCGGTAATGCAGTAAATGCGGTAAAATACTGTTGAACATGTACATGTACAATTTCATTTGTGTAACCATATATAATAAAATGTTATTCTTATTCACACGAAATTTAACTTTAAGAGACTCCTCAGAATGTAATGTTTATGAAAAAATCAACTTTGGCATTTTCTATTAATAAAATTCCGTAGATTTTAAGGCAAACATTATACATTCAAAAACGTTCTACTGCAGTAATTAGTTAATTGAAAAATGTGGAATAAAAATGTAATAAGAAATGAAGTTGCATATTTTTTTCTTTAAATTTTCATATTTTCAATGTTTTTGACATATGAAAATGAAACGGATGATTTTCGCATTTACGTAGTAAACCACCCTTCATTCTCAAAGAAATTTCACTAAAAAAAAATTAAGTCGAAATACCAGTACTTCTATATAGTAGGGCATATATTCCAATACAGTGAAATAAAAACATATTGTATTTCATCAATAAGAACGACGCCATATTTGACGAAAAAATTGCTCTATACATTACATCTAATCAGAAGTCCGGTCTCAACCAGTACAGAATTATTGAACATTAGAAAAACTGCAAAAAAATGTATGATTTGTAGCATACAGCAGAAATGATTTTTAAAAATAGGGGGTTTTACGGACAAAATATCCCAAAACCTCTAACTTCCACATTCTTCCAGAAACAGATGTATTCTCATTCAAAAACCAAGATTGCTCCCTTTAAAAATGTATGAAGCGTAATTTCCTTAAGGCTAGTTCGAAAGTTCTAGCATTTAATGTATTTTCCTCTAATATTTTCCCAAAGAGCCAATGGCAAAAACTTCAATTGAAGTCAACGGGAGTCAAACTATGTGGTACTTGACAAAAAAGCTACAAAATAGTCTTAACTGAAAAATATTAGGACTTAATTTGGTAGAAAATTATAATAAATTTGAATGGAAGCACGCGAAAAAAAAGTTATGTAGCATACTTTTTGAGAAAGAGTCCAATAAAATTGACTGCAGATACAAATCACATTGAATTTACACAGCAATCAAAGAAGATAGAAATACGATGTTGATGAATGAATGATAGAATAATCATCCTAATTTGGACCCCTCCTTATTTTGGACGCTTTCATACATTTGTATCCTTTAATGCCAATTACTCCAAATTCGTTTGGTTTGATGAAGATAATTATATTCTTTGGGTTGTGTTTAAGTCCCAGCATAATTAGTTCATCTCTAATTCCTTTAAATTAGTTAAAATTCACAGTTGAAAAATTGATATCGAAAACGATTCATAATTCCACGATTTTCAACAGAAATCGAGAGAAGTGATGCAATTTTAAATTGGATTTAAGAGCACAAATTTATTGTTTTTAATGATCTAATAATTTTGTCTCTATTTGGATCTTGCATTTTACGTATTTGAAATGGTTAGTTGTTTGTGAAGTTTTACATAGAAGTATAAAATAACTAGTCCAAAATATGTCGTAAAAATAATAGCGTCAAAATATTTCGGACACAGCTAAATTTTCTTTCGTTATAGCAGTCTGTTTATCAATTTAGAATAATCAAAATTATCACTTTATCTTTTTTTTGCGGTGCGACGTTTAAAGATCGCCCATGTTTTTTTCTGGACTTCAAAATAAAAATTTGTAATTTTGTAGCTTCAAATTAAAAAATGAAACTCAAAATCTTTTCAGTATTTTGCAATTTATTCCCCAAAAACAGGCCAATTTCGGATCTGAAGAGTAGAAGATGTTGTAGGGAGTAGAGATTTCGTTTCGTGACGATTCAAGTTTTTAGTCGATGTATAACCACGTTTTATTCTGGCACTTGTGCAGCATTATCAGGATAAATCAAGATAACGATGACAAATAATCTTAACATTGAAAATTGCTGACCTATAACGCCACATAAACTGCTATATGACAAGAGAGGTAAGTTAACCACTGCTGATTGTCTTCCATCCGAAATACATGAAAATTTCAAAACAATTCCATTCAACCAGTTTATTGAAATAAATTGCAAAACGCATGTAAACGTTGTCGTTACGTCTCATCATAATCATAACCATCATCCTCATCATAATCCAATACCCACCGACAATCCATTTCCGCGCAGCAACAGAAAAACGAAAAAACCCAACGGAGTCACAGAACAGCATCAGCATTATTGTCACAAAATCACGTGCATAAATTGCTCACACTCTTCAACAATTGCAGCCATTCGTGGAAGCTCCCCCGCCCGGAGTACGGTCTGCTAGAACCGAGACTTGTTGTAATTGTTCAGGCTTGGCTTCACCCAATTGAAACCGACGCAGACTCTTTCCTGCCTTGCAACACATTTTTTTCGGCATCATGCATTCCTCTAGCAATGATCTGTTTTCAGACAGTCAGCACTCCGACCGACGACGCGACGCGGAAAAATTCATGCCTGCTCCGCACCTCAAACTTGCTTCAAACTATGTACCTACTAGCATCGATGATGATGGCGGGATTCAGTTTCACAGCCGTCGCCGCCGCCGCCGCCTAGATTATCATCATAATTTTTGGCCACCGCTTTTTGGTTGGATCTGAATCGGAACAAAAAAGCAACCATCGAACAAAACCAGCAGGCCGTGGGGCGGTAGGTAGGTAGGTGGGTAAGTGAAATTTATGAATATCGTCTACCGAAAGGATGCGCTTTTTTGTGAATGGTTCAACGATTCCGAATGGTGTTGGTTGTTAAACGGTTATCCATCGTAGTCTAGTGATCGTCCGACGACCGTGTTTTACGTGTTTTATGGAAGCATAATGCGAAAATGGAACATCTAACAAAAGACATTACAGCACATGCTTAAGTAGAAAAAGGACTACTTCCTAAAAGCAAAAATCTCACCCATATTGTAGTCAACATTTCAATTGTTACGTAAAATTCTTTGCCAAATACCCGAAATTGATATTCAAATCTGCTGCTTCCACTTTACGATCCGAGTGTTCTTCCATCTGATCCTATTGCCAAATTCGCAGAATCCATTTTCGGATCCACTTTACCTTCAAGCTTCCTGCCTTCACTTTTCGCCATGACCGTGGAGTAAAACATCTTTACGAAAGGAATCGGGGCTTTCTCCCACATTGGGTAAAAAGAAAAACAAACCCTTTGAAGCATTTCCCCCCTTCGAACGAGAACGAAAAGCAAAAAAAAAATGCAAAGAAATCGAAACGAAAAGACAACAGCGAACCGTCTTAAACCCCTTTCTGAATGTTTCAATGTCTGCCGGTTTCTGTATGTTGTTTGTTCAGTCCCGAATGCCATCCCGAGCATCAAAATGGTGGAATCCGAACGGAAGCGGCCACTGCCAGCCTTTCAATTATGGATGGAAGACACAGTTTGAATATTTAAAATTCGTTTTTCCGAGAGTGATTTTACGCGCGCGACAATCGAGGTTAAGCCCCTAGACCGAAGCGTAACCGGAAGGATTTGCAGTACGCTTCTGCTTTTGATCCCGAACCGGGTGAGCGGGGCAGGTCAAATGCGCTTCTAAATGAGAATGATGAATTTCTCAAAAGTTTCCCGAGCGTGCACCCTGCCCGGCGGTGACGGTGGTGACATCTATCATTTACACTGATTGTCGTCGTTGGTCGTCTATTAGGGATGGTACGAAGCTGTCACTACTCATCAGTGATTCAACGAGCTTTCACCTTACTGCTGCTGGTGCTGTGACGGTGGATTTGCAAAGGATTAGCGCAGGGAAAAACGATGAAAAGTTTACCTGCAAGGCTGGGAAAAATCAATGACTGGTTGGGTTGCTTCAAAGTCAGCGAAATTAATCCAGTAGCAATGTCTTCTGTCTTGGGTAGATTGTTTTATATCTAATCAGTCAAGTGTTGAAACTCGTATGAGTCCTTCGAGAAGCGCTTGTTCGTTTATGAAAAATTTCGCTTTTATCATTCAACAGTCGTCTAGAACGAAACATTATGCAGGTTTTTTGAGCAATTATGCACAAAAGCTAAACATCTTAGCCTTAGTACGACTTTGGGCGGGTTCCGTAGTTTGTGAGTCAAATATTTTTATTCTATTTCTACCAAGATAAAAAATAACTTTTCAATCATTCTAAATGGAGCCATACTACCTTCAATGACGTTGTACAACGACTACTTTCAGAAAAGTTTGCTGAAGACATATTAGCTCTATCTGTCATACTTTTCATTTTGAAAGAAATTTAAAATCAAAGTTTAGGGTGTTAAATGGTTTTACTCATATAACTTTTGCGGTATTGATAAACAAATTGAATTACAATTTACCTACAGGAGACACTAGTACAGCACGCACGCGAACATTAGCACAGGAGAGCTCGTGAATTTGGAGGAGGCCAAATGTGCGCCATGTAGCTTCGGTCAGTACCTGTGTAATACGACACTTTTGTTTGTCGCGCCACTTGAAATCTTCGATCTGATTTATGCATATAAATCAGTTCGATGACCAACGAAGGTATGTGAATTGCTGACATATAAGATGCCCATGGCATACTCTTGCGAATTAGAAGCATTCAGAACCCTAAGTTTAACAGGAGAACAGCACTGCACGGACGACTCCGATGAACTTGTTGCGCCCTTCGATACGTGGACACAAGCTTCACCTCGATCACAGAAGCGGACCCGAAGCAGACTGGGCAAAATCGTTCTGAGGCTCCCTTACCCAGAGGATTTGCTGATAATCAGGCCTGTAGAAACCGTAAACGATCCCGCATAAAATACTATAATCGCGAAAACTACTCCGCCACCCAGTTTACACTCGCTTTACAGTGCAACATGAAAGAACATAGACTTTCTTGGGTAATCCACAGCTGCTAACTGTTCATTTTCAACTAATATACTTGGTACTCCATAAAAAATCTACATTTGGGACAGGACTATTCGCGAACCGTGGCTGAGTAACCGGTACAACTTGATACCAAACTTATGGCCATGACGCGTACCATATCCTACCCGGCCAAATGTACGATGGTCTCCTTCTAAATCCCCACTGAGTGCGAAACATAGGTGAAGAATATGCTGCAGCAGCTATATACCCCCCTTCTTGTTGTTGGGGACTTCAATGTCCATCAGCCGTTGCGGAGATCTGGCTGAAGCAGCTATCGTCATCGTCTTCAGCAGGCAATCTAGGACTCTCTTGCACCAAACAGTGATTACACACCCGACCAACTATTGACCAAACTCATCCAATCAGTATTCCTCGTGCAATGGATAAGAACAAAGAGTGGCAAAATTTTGCAGAGCTCGAAACTTGCCCAGGGAAGCCATTGAAGCTTCGAAGACCATGAGCTAGAACGCGTTTCTCCAAGGGTTATTACCCGACGCTTCCACGCCGGATTTTGAAGGAGAGTTAACGTTCTCAGCGACAAAAAGAAACAAGTCGGCTCCTTCCTCGTAGTCAACAGGACCATAATCGTTGAACCTCAGGAAATTACTGAAACAAACACTTCAACTCACTATACTCGGACGTTACCCCCTACCAACTTCCTTAGCACGATGTAAAAGACTTGGAAGAACACCGAAATTCTTCCCACCGGACTCAGACCAAGAGTTTACCAGAGCATTCTCCGGTAAAGACTAACCTTCGCTACCGCCCATGAAAAATCAACCGGAACGGATGACCTTGGCTATCCTATGCTACGACATCCTGTTAAAAACGGCCCATGTAATCCCTATACAAAAGATAAGCTACGCTTGCCGTACGACAAACTACTTTCAACCTATTAGTCCGCTACCCCTCCAACGTGAATGTGTTTCATACTTCCAGGTTATTCGATCTTTGACCTCCAGACTCGAATCTCCGTCTGGGCCGTTCTCAAATCTGTATTGTATCGCCGAGTATTCGCAGAACTCTGTTTCCTTTCACAATCATGTCGTATGACCGTGCAGAAAGAACTATTCGAATCCGCAATATGTATTTTTAGGTTGCAGCTAACAACAGTATCACATGTCACTAGTGTCCAAGATATATAAATTCGTCAATAATTTCGTACTGTACCCATTCGGAAATGAATGTCTTTTTAGAGTTTGTAGTTGGTCCGATTCTCGCAGCTTTCATTTCAAAAACCACAAACATCTCTTGCACTGCCCGGCGATCAACTCCAATGGTGTCAATATCGTCAACGAAGCCAAAAAGCATATGAGACCTCGTGATGAAAATTCCGTTCCATGGCACATCATATGTTTCTTTCGTTGTTCTGATCTCTATGGTGAACAAAAAAATTGGGCGATCGTCGGGTTTATTAAACCGATCTAACGTCGAATGTCTCTCCGGTTATTCAGTCGCTTTGTAGTACTACGCTATGAATGTAGATATCGAGCGGCCCCTCGAATTACTGGTTCGCTCAACATTGGTAAAAGCTTCAGTAATTTCTCCCGAAATGTGAATGAGAGTGAGTGGTGGTTGGCTGGACCCGGGGTTTGGTGGTAGAAGATCGGGGTCTGGGGATATTCAAAAGGAATTGAAGCCGTATACAGAAAGGCTTTGGGAAAACTTACGCAATTTCGTGAACGATTGCGTAGTTCCGGTAACGAAGATATCACTCATTTCACTTTGTTCTAGATCGTGGAAGAGGCAGGAGTAGTTTTAGGTTTTATTCGCATCTCGGTGTGACCATCCGGAGGAGCGACGACCGTCAAACTAGCGCTAGCTACGTCCGTCTGCTGGGCAGCGACAATCTATCAACTCACGTGGGAAAATGTAATGCAGTGACCTTCCTCAGGTCAGACTCTTCCAGCAGACGATCGGGCAAATCGTTTGTGGCAACCGGATTAGCATCTCCAGCGGACTGGATCTTCGAGCGACCCACGTAAACCCATTGTTTAAACCCGCAATTGCCGGTTCAGTGAGCTAAATGACAGCCTTTTCTTGACCAGCTCGAAAGTTCCAGGTTCGAAACCCGATTATCAATATTTTGTTCGGCGGTTGAACTTCTCCCGCCCCGTGAAAATCCTAGGTCAGCGATGAAATCGCTCTAGTATACGCAAGCACACCGACTGTAAATGCACGCACCGTAGCCACTAATTTTCGGAAGAACACCATGCTCTAACTACCTAGATATTTTGCTATGCTTTAGGAAGAGAGAAAGACATGTTGGTTAACGCGCTGCACGGAACGAATCAGCTGGCAAATTGGAAGACCTGGTTTCGAAACCCAAAATGTGAAATATTTTTTTTTTTTTTTTTGTAAGAGAATTATGAGTTGAAGTGATTTAACAGTTTTTTTTGCAGTAAACTATTTTTACTGGTGTAGGTGGTTTCCGTTTGTAGCGAGCAGAGTAGTTGGCTCTATTCCCTTCGACTCCACCTCTCTTAAATCGGTTACGATTAGCGATCTTGTGTTTGAGAAGATCTTTGCCCGTGCCTATCAAGGGACCAGTTGGACCATTCTGGAGCCAGAACTCAGAAACAAATAGTACCCGCTCGTAGGAGGGATCTCAATAGCTTGGCAAACCGAACAAGGCGAATTGTCTTCTTCGGGAGTGACGCAGAATCCATCCGCCAAATATTGATTTAGGCTCCGGTTCCAACTGTCTTGGGTTACAGCTTGATTTTCACACATCCAGTGTCATTCGAATCAACTTAATGAGTTCTGTTGAAAATCTTGTTCACGTGTTGTCTGCCGTCTCGCTTCACCGAATCGTACGCCGCTATGAAATCCACGAAGATTATGGGTCCGTAATTTGTATTTGGTCCGTCGTCGATCGTCCTTCTTGAAATACGCTTGGATATTTTCGGTCAAACGATGCAGTCAATGGGCGCAGTTGATTGCGATGTTGAGAATTGTTATGTCTCGATAGGTATTATTCTACGTTTCTTGTAGATAGGATATGAGCCAATCCAACCAATTCGAAAGCGTTTCAGATACCTTGGTATTAAGATCGGATACGAAATTGCGACGTTTGGATTGTGGAGCAGGACTTACTACTCGGAACTATTTTAATTACTATAAGTGTGGCAATATTTCGTAATCATTTTATCTTCAAGTAGAGATACTCTATCCCGATAAACATTCGCCATATATACAGCAATCTCATTTCAAAGATGTGAGATAAGTCGTAAGTAATTTCGCAAAATCGTTTTTCTTATATGTTGTGATATATTAAGTCGTATCCAACTTTTTGAAGTCATTGTGATGTATATCAAAAGTCGTTCATTTGTTTACGCTGCTTACTGACTATCCCCGCAAATAGGAACGACCACAATGACTTTATTAAGTTGTTAATCCGACATTGATCGAAGTGAAATACAATCAAATGTGAGCAAAAATACGATTTTTAATGATTCAAATATTGGTAGCTATATGAATATAAGTTGTTATTTATTCCGACAGACGTGTTGTGCATTCATTTATTGTGACCGGTTCGGGGAGGCGTAGCATTTAAAGTAATAATAATAGTATCCCTACTCAACAAATTTGTGTTTTGAAGACTGCTCTGGTGGTTGAGCGGCAAGCCGGAATGTGGTACTGGGTTCATCCCCAGTACAAGCCGTTGAGATCCTTTGATTTGAAAATTCTCTGGCTACCTACCTGGGAGAAGTAAAACCGACCGATGTGATATCTAGGGTTCAGTTAGTGGAATCGCTTCCCAGTGCGGAGAGGGACCGATGGAAAAGAAATGTGAATATTAACATTAGTTAGTTAGTTTTTAGCGTTTTGGATTCTCCTCGTCAGTAACTAGCACCATCTTGGTGCCAGTTAGATGATTAATCTAGACTAGCACCAAAATTGGCACAGGTTAGATGATAAAACCATCTCACTGACACCAACATTATGCTAGTTACTGATGAGGAGAATCCCAAACGTTAAAAACTAACTTTAAGTTAGGTATGGTTCCGTTCGTACAAAACAATTCGGATCTACAAAAAACTTTTTTCTGCGTCTCAACATTTTCACTATTCAGTGTTAGAAGTGTTCAATACTTTAATTTCGTTCGCTTAAAATTGCGTTCTAAACGAAACACAAAAATACTCGAATCTATCAATATCATCTGTATAATTCGTTTCAATGCTTTCGTCGTTTTTCCATTAACTGAGGCTTTAAATTTAGCAAGGAAATACTGAATTTTAAAAATTAAATTATTTTATTTCAACAGCACAAGAATGTTCTACTTGTCTGAAACATACTTTGAGGACACACCAAAATACTACAATATTTTTAAAAATATTGACGCTACTATATGTCTAAGATTCTACAAATATCCTTAAATGCACGCACATTTACAGTGCCACATTGAGTCAAATCTAGGATAAAGCTAGGTTTGATACATGTAGATGCTGTCACAAGGGCATTTTAAACTTCTTTTTTTGGGATTTCATGAACGTTTGTCTTCAAAATAGATTAAAATGTTTGTGATCGGGCGGAGTATAGTGCAAAAACAACATTATTGGTTCTGTGCCAGTCTAAGACTGATTGGGCAGAGGGAAACATGCCGAATCCGACCAAAAAGTGTTGATTCTTCGTAAGACCTCGAGAAGTCTCTTTTGGATGCTTCCATGTGGATTTGTCCGTTGACAGACTCAGATGTAACGAAGAAATATAATTAATATTTTGCCACATCCACAGATCGCTTACCAAACAAGATTTTCTGGTTGGTTGGCTAACGTCCGCTGCCTTCCAAACGTTTCATTGCTGTTGTTGAAAATAAATTGAAACTTGAATAGAAATGTTGGATTGACGTTTGAATTGGTTCAATAGTCATGCAGTGCCTCGTTTCCTTCTGCTCTGATGCTAAACATCTTGATCACCTAGAATACAGTACAATGTGCGATCGAACGCAATGAACAATTGAGTGCGTCTTTTCTTTGACATATAGTCCACAGAAGGATTATATATTCATCTTAGGTCCTGGGGCCCCTGGCCCTGGCCCAGTGCGCCCATGCGTAAAGACGGTACTGCTTGTTTGCAGCTGCTTTACGGGAAAACCATCTTCCTACCGTATATACACCGCGAACACTAACAATAATCAATGAAAATGCGAAAAAAATATTATTATTTTATTAGATTTCAACCAATTAGAAAAAAATTTTACAGACAAAAGAAAAATTGAAAAAAGTTGATAATCATAAAAGTGTTACACAGATGTCGCAATGCACGATTATCTTTAGCGAACGGTATTTTGTAAAAATGTATAGGCGGTCGCAAATAAGCGCAGACCATGCTTCGTATGAACCCTTCAATTCCTTTTTTATTACCGAAGAAGAGTGAGTCAATTTCCCTTTTTTATGTATTTAACGACATTAAATTAACAAGGGACTGGAAGGTGAAGTATATTTTTCAATATTAAGAGCCATAGTACTCAAGGTAGATCGATGGGTAGAAGAAAGAAAGTTCAGAAAAGCGTGGAATAGGGTCATATGAGCAAGCTTAGAGTTTCCCGGCAACTTAACCCTTTATCTGCTACCGCAGGAGTCAGGATCTTTTGGCATTAGAAATGCGAATGTCTGCGGCACGTCCGGACGAGCGTAAAGTATCTTTGTACTGCATGCTGTCAGAACCGACAAAAATTTAAGTCACGGTAAACTTCCACACTAAGCTTTTTACGACTATGGCTCTTAATATTGAAAAATATACTTCACCTTCCAGTTCCTTGCTAATTAAATGTCTTTAAAAACATAAAACACCCTTTATTTCTATAATAGTATTGACTGAACACGTGAAACTAGGACTGGGGTCGTTCGGCATAAATCTCCTTTGAAAAGTAGGCTAGGATAAACCTCCAGTGTAAAAATCGGTTAAAGATCAGTTTTTCTCAGACAGAAACATTAATATAAAACTGAAATCATCGCTGTAATTCAGCCAAAAAAAACTTCACAAACTTCTCGTTTGCTCATATGTACTTGACGTAATTTTATTGCGGCCTCATCATTTCACTTGTGATTTAGTTAAAAACCTAACCCAATTTCTGACCGACCCTTGAGTCTTGAGTAAGAAAGTAGTATGCATTCAACTGTTTCGATCAAGCAATGTTGTATCTGTTACCGTAGATCTTATTATTTTAGTATATAGTGACTTATAATTATAATTCATTGTATAAAAATTTAATAAGGCTCTAGTATGAATACCGGAATTTTACTTCCAACGTCTATCCTTTCAGTTTTATTTTCGAGTAAAAATGTGGCTCCACAGCTAAGGCTCGCGCCTCGGGGCGGTTGATCCTGCTGACCCCATTCAATTCTCATCGGCCCTGATTGGTGGCATCCTCGATCAAAAATGCGCCAAATCGACTTCCCGTAGATTTCATCTACGGATCCTTGGATCTGACATCGCTGCTCAGTATTGCGCTACTTATAACCATCCATGGTAGCCAATTTACCAATTTAACCGCCTACTTTGATCCATCGTCCCCACCACTTTGAATAATTATCTTGATTGTCTTCAATGATGTACTGATTGGCACTTCTATATCATTTATATTGAAACGATTATTGGTATTTATGGTGTCAGTTATCGCGGGCTTCCAAACCCTAGATATTTGGCAAAAAGTGATAGATGGGTTAAATCAAAAGAAGTACCACCCTGTAAAGATAATCATGTATGCAAAATTGTAGGAGAACAGTCCAGAAATTAAGGAAACGTCTTGTATGACCATCTGATGTCTGATGATATTCAAATCAGTGGTATTAGAACGTTACAAGAAAAAATTTCTGAGATTGATGGACTAGTTTCCAATTCGAGCTTCTGAAGACTATTGAGTTTTCCAAGCTACACCATTAAATACATTCTTATAACATTGATTTTAAAATAAAATTCAATGATTATTAATTTTTAGCCCACATACACGAAAGCTGTTTGATCATCTCAACATGTTAAAGATGTGTTGCCACCTAGCTGGTTCTAAGGTCGTCAATTTTCTTCCACAACCCTTCGCCGAACATGTCCCCCCTCCGGCAGTATCATTTTCTCGGTGAGCTTAACAAATTGAAGTGTCAGACTCGTGTCTATTACCCTTGAAAAAGCCAATTATGAAGACGTCTACTTCGCCTTTAGACATGGGGGTGCGAGTCAGGCAGAGTGTATCACTTCATCCTACTATCAGCTCTCTTCAAAACACACCCCGACACCCAACCAACTCGATTCAGTCTCCGGTGTCAGTCTCAGCCACAGCAACCATCGCAAGTCAGTCGATTTCTTTCAAGTACATTAATCGATTTTTCAACTTTTCCAGCTTATAGACGCGTCTTCGGCATCGTCATCGTCACCGCGCTTCAATAGCTTCCAATAGCTGCTGGTTGATGAGGAAAAACTCCCGTCGCGTTGCAGCCACCCCATCCTGTCAGTCATATATCGTTTGAGACAGTGGATAACACAGAAAATGAAGCGATTTATGAGCGTTTCTGTTTCCGGCGTGGACCAACATGGGCTCTCTCTCTCTCTCGTAAAAAACAAAAGTGCACCCTTAAGGAACTTGCCGCCAACACCAACCTCACCACTCCACAGTACCTATACGTAGCTGATTGCAATTGGGTGACACCAGCCCTTCGTATCCGCCGGCGCCTACTCGGATGCAGTACGTATTGGGGCAACACGGAGAAGGAAACTCCAGTATAAATATTAAATGTAAACATAATTTTACGAGCGAAAAATAAATTTACGAGTTAATCAAAATCGAATTTATGTACCTTGGATCGTACGGGAAGCGGCGGCGCCGTCGGTTCGATTGCGACTTCGCCATATCAAAGTGAGATGATTCCGTATGTTGTATTAAAGGACTTTTTTGATGTACAGTCAATTTTTTATGATGGTCACATTCTTCCATCTTTTATGAGACACGGAGAGACAATTTACAGCGTTTATTTCCGAGACAATGTAACGATTTGTATAGATTGTTAACAAAAAAATTCTTAAACTGTATTAACCACAGTTTAACTACGATCATAGCGTGAGCTCAATGTAATACATAAACAAAACACTCACGCCGCACATATTTTCATACTTAAATTCCCTTTAAACATTAAAGCTCACCTCCCCGGGGAGTAGGCCGCAATCAGTGAAACACGCACTCGTCCGGCTTCCAGTTTCCGCACGCGGTCAAATAAATTAGATGATGTTACGGTTAATTGCATGTTAATTTGCAACGCAAAGTAATTGACGTTTGCTGATTTTTTGTTTTTCCCGTTCACAATTCCACTATACGTGTGGATGTGTTTGTATGTGTGTGTATGTGTGTGCATGTCTATGTTCGTGTTCGCGTAGGAACACTCAATTTGCCCACCACAAGTGTTGGCCGTCATGGATGACATTTTTCCAACGGTTAATGAGTGTTTACATAATGTAATTTGTCGATGGGTTCACGTCCACTTCAATTCCGTTGCTGATGGTTTCGATCCGGGTTTTGCAAACGAGTTCCGGTCCGCTTAGTCGAAGCGTGTAATCGGGCTGATTCGGTGAATTGATGCTTTGTATGTGTGTGTGTGGTTCGCGGGCGGGTGGCTTTGTTTTAATTTCTTGGAAAGGATTTTTTTCAACCTTTTGTCTGGTTTCGGAATTTAAAAATTGAGCATGTGTGTTTCAGAATGATTCCACGTACAATCAACCGGTTTTTAAATCATTAAAGGTCTTGAAATTCTCCAGAATAACTAAGGTTAAAAGTAAATTCTGGAAAAAGTAGGCGAACACGTGCAAAATAATATATTACCTGATGCACGAAACTCGGAATATTATTTATGGAAACATTCATGCCGCTGGTCCATGATTACTAGTATATTGGTCACGATTCATCATTCGTACTCGTAAAATAGCTCACAAAATCAAAATATTATTGATGAATTCGTTAACTGATTTTTGATTCATAATATATTATTCACAAATGTTCCGTCAAATGCTACATGAAATATAACATACTTGTGTCAAGCTGTTAGCGATTACTATCGCTATTTATTGTCGTGACTAACGACTTACATTTCAATATAGGGGTCCCTTTTCAAAATTTCGGAAGCAACATGATGTAAGGTTTTGAACGCTTATATCTTTTGTTGTACTGAATGGATTTAATCAATTTCTTCGGCATTTTGTCCAAAATATTTGTACCAATGTTGTATCGAATTTTGGAATATGTAGAACATTCATTATTAATGAAAAAATAGTGTTACGGAAAATCTTTCGAAAACAACTCGGAAAAGTGAAAATTTTCAGCCCATCCCGCACAGAACCGTCAATATGGTGCACCAACCAAACAATAAAATAATGAAAAGTTTTAAATATAGGTCCACTACATGTTCGTTCCTATGATTATTCGTATAGGGTTGCTTGACGAGAGCAGTTGGTGGTGGAAAGCCGGCATATTAGGTTTGGTTATGCTATCAGAAGCCGGACGGAAAGGAAAGGCTCATGCACGGCACGAGAACGAGCGAGAAAGCGAAAATAGTGAATATTAGCGAAAGCGTTACGTACATTTTGTACCTTAATATCTTTCCTTCTACTAAACGGATTGCTAATCTTGTTTCATAAATCGGAAGGAAAACGTTCAACACTTGCTACCGATACGTTGTTTGCTATATAAAATTTGTTTAAATAGGTTAAAAAACTACTTTAAATGAGAATCAACATTAATGATAAAACCTATAAATAGGGGTGACGCAGCTTTTCTCAAAACCAGACGTGTGTAAGACGCAGTGCATAACGAACGTGCGTGCTAGGTGTTAGGTCGTCCATTGAGAAGCTGCATCGGACGACCAATCAAATCAGAGAAGAAGAAAAACCTGTTTTAATCCACCTAGCGGTGCAATTGTGCCTTTCTCATTTCTCTAAACTATGACACGGAGGCTTTTAATGTTCAACATAATTGTGGAAATGTCCATTACATTCTTAGTACACTTTGCACCTTTACACAATGGCATGCCAGCCACGAACTTGATGAGCTACGTGTCGACGGTGAAACACTTGAAACAAAAAAATATCATACTCCATTAGCCTAATCAGCATTAGATCAATGTTATCTGCTTGCTAGCTCATTTTGTCATGCGGGGGTGGGTATGTGAGGAGGGCGAAAGTCCCATGAACGAACGACTTCCCAGCTTAAATTGGTATGCTTTGTAATATAGTGGTGGTTTAAAGATGATGGGGTTGAAAGGGGTATGAGGGCTGGATGGGGTGGTGGTCTGAGGGGTGATTTAAGAAGATTTTTAAAGGAGGGGAGTGAACAGTAGAGGGGGGGGGGGTGTAACCCCTCTCCGTAAACCATCAACTACGCCCCTGTTAAAATCCAGAAACCTTATGCGAGTCGAAAAAAAAAATTGGCCGGGATTAGGTTGACGTTTTTCAGAGTGATTGCATAACCTTTCTATATGAGAAAGGCAAAACGTTGGTGAAGGTGACGACGGTGAAAAAGCCAAAAAAGCCAAAGGCTGCTGCTAAGAAACGCAGTCACTGAAAAGACGGTAGCAACTGCCACTAAAAATGCCACCAAAACATCGAAAGCTGCAGCGAAGAAGCCGAAGACCCCAAAGCCAAAGAAGGCCGCCAAACCTACCAAGAAAGCTGCCCGAAGAAGATAAGTAAATTCGCGCGTCTCTCATGTTGCCAACAGCCCTTTTCAGGACTAACAAAATACTTGTAAAGAAATAGTGGTGCTTATTTTCCGTTAGCACTGTTAAATGTAGATGGATTTGTGTCATAGTTATATGCAAACCGTCCTTAGGATGAATATATAATGGAAAAAGAATTTTATTAGGAAGTTCCTTTTATTAATTTGTATAATTAAAAATAATTATATAAGAAAATATTTTTCAAATTAATCTACAAACCCGAAGATTTTTGCAATTCCTTCCAAGAAAATCAGTGAATGTGGCAACTTTGTCACTAAGCGAAAGCTACACCAAAACGAATGATGAAAATATGTTCACAAAAGGATGGCCTTCCATCTGCACCGAAAAGTTAATAAATTGGAACGCCTTGATGCATAGCATGCTCATTCGGTATGAGCTGCGAAAGGGAATTGTTCGTATGTGTGTACGCAGTAGAAACAAATCGTCGACCAGGTTTGAATCGTTTCAAAAGATTCTCGTCTTGCATCACCATAGTTATCTACAAACCGTTCTTATTAGGACAGATGCATAATGGAAAAAGATGGGTTGGTAATGTATATGACATAACAGGGGTGTCGTGACCACACTTCGAAGTTATTTCAAATCTTGCAAAGCATAAATTGACATAATTTCAACGATTGTTCCTATATGGATGAAATGACAAATTTTCAGGTTAACACGGCAATAACTTTGCAATTTATAGAACAATTTTATATTTTTAGTTATCATATAATAACTGTCATCTCTTCCAAATAACTTAACCCTCTGCTACCAACCTCGTGGTTTTGCAGGGTTAATGAGTATCATTGTAAAATGTCCTCCATCACCTCCATTAAAACCACTTCAAAATACTCCCACCTGTCACACAAGTATATTGTCTGCTTGTTGAAATTATTATATGAAATTATTGACCTGTATTCAATACGGTGAACTCTGTAATAAAATTGTTTTACTGAATAGATAAACGAGCGGAAAAATTTCGCTGAGCCCGGTGAATCGAACTTAATGCTTAATTTTAAGAATATGATCATCGCGGTTATGTTCCGGACATTACCCGCCCCTAGTTTTTCGCTAAGCGTGATTCATTTCTGTACGCTAGGAAAAAGATTCCGATGGTTGTTTCGAGAGATTTTGATATTTCAAAGCAAGAAAATATGAAATTTGTTCATTTCATGAATGAATGTCTCAACGAGCTTAGAATCCAGCACAACCCCTGCCAACGCAGACGCTAACAACAAAGGTTCTTTTCAGAACCACCATAATTATTATAAAGAATAACTTGAAACATTCCCACATATTTCATTGAGTATCATTCGATTTGAATTACAAGTCAAACGAGTAGTCACGACACTCCGGTTATGTCCTACACATTACCCACCCATCTTTTTTTGGTAAGGTTTGTTACGCCTTCTTGATCCAGTTCATATTGTCACGTGACTCAACGTAAAAAATACGATTCAAAATTCATGATAAAAATATCACGATAACGTACATAGAATTTACGAAAATAGTGACTATCGTGAAACTGTGAACGTCTTCAAATGCTCAGATATTTTAGTCGATAAACTTAATACAAATCAATGTAACCACATCAAGCTACGAACCAAATCAATAATCAGGGCCGATCCGAGATTCATTGGACAATATTTTTCTTTGCTATATATAGTGCATAGAAACTTTACAGTTATGCACTAGTTTTTGCCACTGTTTGCAATGGACCAGAATCTCCATTTATGAACCAAACCGGGAGTAAATTGAATTTGTTCGTAAAAAGTGTACGTTATTTGGGATTCAGTTCGTAAAAAAAGTTCATTTCACATTCTCATTTCGATTCATTGATTGGGCAATATTCGCGACAACCCTAACAGTATGAATATTTTTGGAACGGACTTTACAAGTAAATGATAAAAATGGACGTTTCCTGCCATTTTATTATCTAAAATGGCAACTTACGGTTCAGCAATATTCTTGACAACCCTAACAATATGGGTATTTTCGGAACGGGTCTGACAAGTAGAAATGAAAATGGAAACTTTTTGAAATACAAGATAGTGGCTTCCGGTGGAACAGTTGAGCGAAGTTTTGTATATCCGTAACCATAAGAGTATTTTTGGCTTGATGAGTAGATGACGGTAATCGATGAGTGACGCCATTTTCACGGCCAAGATAACAACTTTCGGTTGAGCATCTTCTATGCCCAAATCATCACTAAATACTATATCTATAGCTACTCTACGATTGTCTTATTCTGAAAATACCCATATTGTTGAGATTATAGATAATTTATTTAAACCGGAAGTCGCCATCTTGGGTTTCAAAATGGTTGCAGACATTGATTTCCGTCATGTACTTGTCAGCCCCATTCCGGAAGTACTCGACTTTTATTAGTAACAGTTAGCTAAGAATATGATAAATTGTTTACAATTGTATACTGCACTGTATGCACATAAACTTTTTTTGCGAACTTGATTCGTAAAAAATAGTTTGTTATTTTAATTTTGTTCGTAAAAAAGTTGTGTAAATCAAATGTTGCGTTAGAAAGAGTTTGTAAATGGATGTTTCAGTGTATAGTGTATTAGTGCAAGCACCAGATTTGCATAAACCTAGGATTGTTAATTTATTAACGTATTTTCAACACCTCTTCATGAGCATAAGTCTGAGAAACTCAATGGAAATTACTCCCAATCTGTCCATAATTTTGTGAACTAAATGAATAATCCGTAACTTTTGTGAAGTGGCAATATATTTTTTCGATTTTCTCATAATTGAAGCAATTTAAAATAGCTTATCAAAACAAAATAAAATTTTCGAGAAAGAAGAGTTAAAAATGGAAAGATTGGAAAAAGCAAAAATATCAATTGAAGTAAAAAATATCAAGAAATCAGTCAAAAAGGTATCAATATCAAAAGTAGAAGGCTTTATCTAGGAGACTGAGAATAAGAGAGGGCTGAAATTTTCTTCCGAGCAAAAGTGGGTTAACATATTATATTAGATCATCATCATAAGCGAAAAAATGGTTGGATAATCTCCTCAGGGCAAGAAAGGTATATAATATTAACCCATTTTTGTGCTAAGAAAATAATACATAGGTTCATAGTAGGGGCTATGAATATCGCTTATTCGGACCTGTGTGTAATGAAATTTTGGCAATTTTTTTTGCACCCTGGAAATCGTGCGATATTACATCAGTATAAATCAGTAGCTAATCGGAATTGTGAATTGACGTCACAGTGAAAATCAGGATGGCGACATCCGGTTACCAAAAAACCGTGAAAACTATCTTCAATATCGGTGTCATTTGAAAACAATGGTCAGTATACACCGAAAATTTATAATTAACGCCATTTCAAAATCCAAGATGGTGACTTTCGGTTACCAGAAAAGAGATAAAGAGGACCATCATCAAAATGGATGCCATTTAAAAGGGGGTGGTCAGAAGACGACGGAAATGAATGATTAATGTCGTTTTGAGATAGCGTCATCCGCTTACAACAAAACAGTGAAAATAATTATCAATATGGGTGTCATTTGAAAGCGGGTGGTCAATAGATATCAGAAATTGATGATTAACGCCATTTCGCAATCCAATACGGTGGCTTCCGGTTACAACAAAACTGTGAAAACCGTCATCTCCATATTGAATCCATGTGTCATTTGAAAGACGGTGGTTAGTACACACATCGGAAATTGATGATTAACGCTGTTTTGAAATCCAATATGGTGACTTCCCGTTAGTCTTACTTACCTTACCGTTCAGGCTAGAGCCTTTTTGTCTCTTGCTGTATGCAGAAGCCGTCTCCACTCCACTCGGTCCATTGCTGTTTGTCGCCAGCCTCGCAGTCTTCGAAGGTTTCGTAGGTCGTCCTCTATCGGGTCGATCTACCGTGCTCGCTGTGCGCCCCATCTTCTTGTTCCTGTAGGGTCGCCCTCAAGAACCATCTTCACCGGGTCGTCGTCTGACATTCTTACGACGTGTCCAGCCCACCACAAACGTCCTATTTTTGCGGTATGCGCGATGGATGATGCGGTATGCGCGATGGGCAGTTCCAGCAGCTGATGCAACTCATGGTCCATTCGTCTGCGCCACGTTCCATCTTCCATCTGCGCGCCACCATAGATGGTGCGCAAAACCTTTCATTTGAAAACTCCAAGGGCGCGTTGGTCCTCCACGAGCATAGTCCAGGTCTCGTGGTCGTAGAGGACCAGCGTTTTAATCAGCGTCTTGTAGATAATCAACTTCGTGCGGCGGCAAATTTTGTTCGACCGGAGCCTCCGGTGTCAAAAGTAAGCACGATTTCCCGTCTCTGAATTTCTCTGCTATCATTGTCATTGTAGCATTGTCGGCGGTTACCAGTCAGCTCAAATACACGAATTCGTCGACCATCTTGATCTCGTCACCGTCAATCGGAACTCGGGATGAGAGGTTCACATTGTCGTCTCTAGAACCTCTGCCTCTCATGTATTTTGTCTTCGAATCATTGAAGCCAGCCCAAGTCCAAGCCATTTCGAAATCCAAGAAGTTCCGGGTAGTCACCTTCTTGGATTTCAAAATGGTGTTAATCATCAATTTCCGATGTCTACCAACCATCCCCTTTTAAGTAACACCCATATTAATGACGGTTTTCAAAGATTTGTTTTAAATTATTTCTGGAATTTGGAACATTTTTCCTCTCATGGCAAAAGTGTTACATCTTTTCGACCAGTTTTTGCGCTAAGGTTTTTTCATACCATTTCTTCTTTGACTAGTACGTAAACCGATTATGCTCTTAATAAAACATATACCATTTTTGCTAGCAGTATATCTTCAACCCACTCTCAGCCTAAGCTTAGAATAAGGAATGTGAAAAGTCGTACACATTAAAACAATTGAATAATGAATAATATCCAAGATGGCGACTTCCGGTTATCAGAAAATAAGGGATGACATTTGAAAGGTGGTGGTCAGTATACATCGGAAATCACTGATTGACGCCATTTTAAAACCCAATATGGCGACTTTCGTTTACCAATCGGCCTGTGTTAAGCCAAAGGGAACCAAGCGTCATTTTGAGATACATGTCTGAAAAACGGGATCACATTCAATGTAATGCTAGTAACACCCACATCAAATTATTTTTGAGAACTCCGATAGTAATTGAAAGCAAACTAGTGTCCCTCAACTTTCCCCGGGTACCCACAATTATAAATGCTCATAACTTTGGCTGCCTTCAACCTATTTGGACACTTTTAGATGTTTTGGATTCAGGATTCTGTTAAATTGAACCGGATGAATGGATCTGGTTCTTGGTAATCCGGATTTTCCGGGGTAATGTACCAGTACTAGAGTATGAATTATAAATTTTAATATTGTCCCAGAAATATGAGTATCAAAACTCTTCAAGTTGTCTCCGAAGTCTGCTATTTATTGTTAGGGGACCTTATGGCAGTTTGAAAAATGCCATTGGAATGAAATGGCCATTCACGGCCCCACGGGAACCTACTCCGAAATGTCCGTTCCGAGGTCAAAACCAACCACCAGATATAGCCTACTGGTGCAAGTCCAAGAATTTTGATACCCATATTTCTATTATTGCATTGAAATTCAAAAATAGTGTCCCAGCACTGGAACATGCTTCCGGAAATCCGGACCCTTGGGAACCGAATGAAGTGGCTCGATTCATTTTTACCAAGTCCAAAAGCGGATGAGTTTCTGAATCCAAAACACCAAAAAGTATCAAAATCGGTTGGAAATTACCTTAGCTATTTGTATTTCAGTTTTGTGGGTACCCGGATACCCACTTCGGCCTGTTACGTAATAAAAAAAAATTCAGGAGCCGCTCCTCACTCTTCCACTTACTATATCAACAATATTATTAACCCAAAAGCTTGACTCAGTGATGTTCTAAGATGTCACAAAGTTTTAATCTCCAGCTATGGATAAAACATGGAAATTTCATTAATTGAAACCTAAAAAGGTACCCGGGTACCGCGTCCGACACATAATGGTGAACGCAGGCCAATTAAAAGACGAAAAAATTGTCATAGTATTACGTAGCTCTTCAAATAATCTTAAAATATAAAAATCCACAAAAATTGTTTTCAAAACAGATAAAACAGATTGTACGTGTGATATGCGCTTAAAAGTGCTGCAAGTATAATCTTTCTAGCAGACTTCCCAGGAACATCGACAAGTTTGTACCTGTGTACAAAATTTCGCGCACGCGTTCAACTTAAGCATGGTTCGTCCCGATATACATGTTCGCCTCGAACATCGTACCCAAGCGAACGATGTACAAACTCTAGTTCAAACGTCCGTGTACATACAACGGGTGCGTACACGAGAACGATTCGCGCAAGGCAAAAAAGATTTAACGCTAGTGATTATGAGAGTGAGAAAGAGAAAAATAGTGCCATGAACCTATGTGTGCGCACATCGTCTAAGTACATGGGGTTCGGTTGTACAGGCGAACATATGCACGTGTTTTGGTAGGAAACAGTGTGTTTGAGTTTGTATACGAAGTGTGGGTTTAATATGAGTACAGAACCAGAGCGAACATTGTGTGCGATGTTCATTTGGGAAGGCTGTTTTCTAGGCATCTAATTGAGAAAATTTATTCCTCTGCTTAACAAGGAGTTCTGTGATAAAAAGTTTAGAGTTCTTTCCTCGGACACGCTTCTAGAGTTGTGCCTATGACAGCATTTCTTTCAATTCAACCACACAAACATAAAGGCAGCTCATGATTTTATTAAACACCAATGTCAAGTTTCAAATTGTTTACTTCACAGAAAACTATTGTTATGAATCCAAAGGAAGTGTATCTGTCAGATTTTAAAATTATGCATATGATTCTGACCATGATTCATTATGATGGTTTACACTGTTTTATAGTAAGTGAAAGTCGCCATCTTGAATTTGATACAGCGTTAATCATCGATTTCCGATGTCCTTTGACCAGTTTTGCGGAAACCGGAATTCCCCATCTTACATTTCAAAATGGCGTTAATCATCAATTTCCGATGTGTACCAGCCACCCCCTTTTAAGTGACACTCATATTGATGATGGTTCCTTTTGTATTCAGGTAACCGGAAGGCGTCATCTTGGATTTGAAAATGGCGTTAATCATTGGTTTCCGAGGTCTGCTAACTACCCCTTTTCGAATGACATTCATAATGATGATGATTTTCAAAGATTTGTGATAAATAATTTCTGACACAATTCATGGGTTAGAATATTTCTTTTCTCAGGACCAATGTTGTATTTTTGGACTCAGTTTCGCGCTAAGGTTTTTCATCCCATTTCCGCTCCTACTAGTCCATAAACCGATTTTGCTGTTAACAAAGTGTATACAATTTTTGCTTCCTGTGAATTTTTAACCCACTCTTGCGCTCAGCCTAAGCTTAGAATAATGCAATGTAAAAATCGAAAAAATGAATTACTAAAATTTAAGAAACTGAATAAAATTAAACTTTTAAAAAAATACAGAAAAAAAAACAGCAAACGTTGGAAAAATAAACAGAACAATAAAAAATGCAAGAAAAAAATCAAAAAAATGAACAAAGATTGGTATATAAAACCACTGAATATAAATAAGAACTTTAATGAATCTAGAATAAGAAAAATGTTTAATAGCGAGTATATCGTAGGTTTGTAAATCGATTACCCTGGGTTCGGTTTCAACTCTATATAAGGGTCAGAGATCTTTTTAACACTAAAAAGAGGCGAATTACCTTAAGGTTAACACTCTCTAACCGAAACAAAAAAATGAAGAAACTGGGTTTATAAACCATTTATTAATTTTAAATTTAATTTAGTGAGATAGTTGAAGTGTATGAAATTAGTTGAAATAATATTAGACAAGTAGTAAAAATAAAGCAAAATAGAAAACATAAAAAATAAACAAAATGGCCAACTTAAAAAAAAGAATCCTACGCTTGTGAAATGCAAAAAATACGGCGAACGAAAAATATATAAATATGGCAATTTGAAATAAAAGAAATACGAAATAGGTAGAAATCTGGATGTTATGCTATTAACAAAAATATAAATAAATAATCAAATAGTAAAATGGAACACGTGAAAAAGTGAAGAAAATTCAAAATAATATGGTTCGAAAAAAATGAAAAGAAGGAAATGGAAAAAATAGTAACAAAAATTGAAGACAACTAAATATTTTAAAAAATAGAAAAAAACTTGTGAAATGGAAAATAAAATTATATTGAATTATACACTACACTTGTATGCATTTAAAAACGATAAATATGAAATAAATTTAATATTTAAAAAGGTACATAATTGGAATAAATAAGCAAATGGAAAAGTGGAATAATAATATATGAAGCAGTTAAATAAATAGAATAAGAACAAAACAAAGGATATAAAATTTTCCACAGCGAATAATACTAAATAATGAGATAACGTGAATAAAATAAAAGAAAGGAAAAAAGATAAAATGAAAAAGTAAACAGAATAAAATAACAATATGGCAATAATAAAAAATGGTAATAATTGAATGAATTGAACAAAATAAGATTCAAAACATATTTGTTGTTTGGGTTTTGCGTCATGGTGTCCGGCCATTTGGCCGAAGGTTACTAGGACGGAGGTCATTCGGCCGAATGGACAATGGGTCAAATGCATATTAGACCGAATAGACATTAGTAGGTCCAATGGATATTAGGCCAAATGGGCATTAGACCGAAGGCCAAGAAGCCGAATGTTTAACAGTGAGGGGGGAAAATCGAAGCTTATCCTGTCAAGCTTTCAAAGATTCTCGGTTATTATTTGCCTCGTTTCCATCTCAATTATTTGCTGGTATCCTTTTTTTATCATGAGCTGTTCTTCGAATTATATATCATGTAGACAATATTCCAATCAACCCAATTACCTAACAGCTAAATGACCTAATGACCAAACGGCCTAATGATCCAGTATCGTGCGACATGCTGATTCTAAAAACAGAGATTGTGCGTTCTTCGTGTGCATTTTGGAATGTATTACCAGAATGTTTTAACTTTGGAACAAGAGATCCTTACATTCAGGTAGCGAAAATTATTAAAGTTCAAAATCTGACGCTGCTTCAGGTGCGAAAATTTTGAAACAGGCAATTACTTTTATTTCGCTATGATTTTCTGGCTAATTATAGACCACCAAACCGAAAATCATTGCTGTTAGTGTTTTCGAATTTAATAAAAAGTTTTCAAAAGTCAAAAACCCGAATGATCTGGCAGTGCACATGTAGCGATTGAGAAATGATAATAGGATGACTGGAATTTCCGGCAAAAATGTTACCATTGAGGGGCAAGCATTTGAATTGATCATCTAAGAAGTTTCAAAAATATTGCCAAATATTTTTAGCGTTGTTTTGTGGAACAGAAATAATTTCATGAATACAAGATTTATTATTCGTAATTTTGGTGCTTGGTAACGGTTTTTGTAAACGATGCAGTTTACGAAATCGTGATTATTTTCAAGAATTTATTAACGGATGTTGTCCATGCACACAACAGATTTTTTTTCAAGTATTCCAAGATAGTTTACGCTAGTTTATTGAAACAGAATAAGACTAATTCACTTCTCCGCAGCATGTAAATTCAGAGCCTTGAAACGGCATACCTGTTACGTCTAAACTGCTATCAGATTCTACACCACAGATATACGAATTTCGAAACCAATGAAGTGAAACGCTTAGTACCTAACATAGAACCGATTCAGACGATCAAACTCACACCCACACAAACGGCGATAAAATCTGGATAAGAACTAGCTTGACAGACTCATTATCATCGGTCACCTGAGTGGGATGATCCATGGCACATGCTTTCCGGTCTCTATACCATTCTCGTCACACCCTCACCTTGTTCTATCAACAAACTGGCCCCAGCAGCAGAGTATGTAGAAGCTATCAACTAATTTGTTCACATAATTCACAACAATTATCAGTGGCACATGATTACACGCCAACTCTTTCTCCTTCTCCTAAATGGTACTACACACTCTACTTACACCTTCACCGTTGCAAGGGGGTAGCTCTGGATAGAAGCCTGGAGATCTCAACCGGTAGATATCAGCACATGACATGACATGAATAACAATTACTTTTTATTACAACTGACACATACACAACTAGCAGAGCAGTTCGGCTCGGTGGGGTTGTAAAAGGAAAAGTTGCATGTCAGTACGCACTTTCGGGTGGGTGTCAAATGCCGCCGCCGCCGCTGCCGCCGCCGTGTGTGCAGAAGAAGACCGATAATAAATAGTGTAATAAAGCAATTAAAAGCTGTACTTGTCTGTAACAGTCATTCTCAGCACGGAAAGGTGCAAAAAGTCAAATGATTTACAAATCAAAGGGGGTTTATTGCGGGTTAATTGCTTTATTGTGATTGCCTTCCTGCAGACCACATGTGCTAGAATGTGTTTTACAGTTTTACGAAAGAATAGAACTCAAACACAGTTATGGAAAACTCTATCAATTGAACTCAAAGCGAATAAATTATCCAAATCAATTCAACTTGTTTACTTTGTCAATGTGGAGAGAAACAGCTCGTCCATTGCTTTATCTGCTGTTCTCGTTTCGAACCCCGGTAATGTTTGCATTACCTCCCACAGAAAGCCCTTGTCAAAGTGTCTGAATTTATAATATTTGCTCTGCACTTTGCTCGTCCGTATTTATTTTTCAAATAAACACATTTACCCACATGAAGCACATTATACAGACAAGCACGCATACACATACACATCAACGCGCTTCAATAAAACACTAGAACCGGCAGCTGCTGATGAAGTGGATTCGTCCGGCCGTCCGCACTTGAAGAAACTAGCGCAAATCAATAAATCCTGTCCGTTTCCTGGTACTGCATTAATTACTGGCATCTGCTCATAAATTAATTTAGTACCTGCATACCTACCTGTGTGTGCCTACGTATGTATGCACGCTAGCAGAGAGGCATAACTTTCCCTCCAACCAGAGTAGGCGAACCGCGGATTGTGAGGCATCAGCCAACATTGACTGCCACCTGAACCTACTCGCGGCGCCACATATCGCAGCGCATCCTTTGATGAAATTCAATCACCGGTTGCGCCGTTTGTCGTCCTTTGGCAGATGACGTGGCCGATGAGTGTATGCTTCTTGCGTTTCTCTATATGCAAAGCATAGGCTGTGGTTTCGTACTACAACATCAATGTCACCGTGGCGGGTGGTTTGAAGGCGGCGGTCGTCGCATTGCAGGAAGGAAGTGACTTCTAATTGTGTCGATAAATCTATCGGTGCCCATGTATGTCCCGGCCACTACAGACCGATAGGGTTGCTGGTTTGTTGCCCACAGGATGATGAGTGCATAAAAAGACGTATGCCCGTGCGGGTAAGGAACGATAAGAGGGATGACTTAAGGTCAAGAAAAAAAAAACGGATAATTTGGAAATCAATATAATTGTTTTAAAGTTTGACGCAAATTGTACTGCTTTAACATCTTTGTTTTACATTCTTCAAGCTTTTTATCTGTACCTACGAAAGAACAGATATTGACAAGTTTGCATTAAATATAGGTCAATGAAAGCAAGCTTTCATCACTATTAAACAACTAAGGATTTTTTTCTCGGCTGCAGTCTCTGGTAGTCGACGGACTAGCACAATTTCGACTTCAACTCCTTCAGTGTCGATGAAGATTCCGCAGCCTTTGATATTGCTGACTGGTGACTTGATCTGGATACTATAGACAGGGCCGTCGAGAGCCGCGCCGGGCCCCGGGGTTTGAAGTACTGACGGGCCTTACCATATATGACTTCTTATTTCAATATCGATTAGAGAAACTATACGGATGCAACCGTTTCAATTAAACTATTTGTTATGAAAATTGTTTATTTGACACGATTCAACGCGTTAGCTTAACAGAGTCGTCAGTATTTTAAACATGTAATAGATGGAAAAAATAAAAATTAATAAAGGAATATTTGTGTCTGGCCATTAGAATGACTTACATCCGATTTACCATTCCAATTGGAAACCTTTTTTGTGGCATTGCCATACAGTCCATATCGGCATTGTTCATGCTCCCTTGACGCACAATAATGCTGCCCAGAATCAGAGCTTAGAAAAATTGACATCCCTTCGTGAGCTTGAAAGAGAAACAAAATTCAATTCATGCCCGCCGCGATGAATCGAATGTTTGGTTTGTTTCCCTCGTCCTTTGCTTTTCGGTACAACGCATTCATGTTCGCATATGTTCGGTTTCAGGAGCAAACTGAATCTTGTTTCTATGCTAGCTCGTCGCTGTTGTGCTATCTTATGACAAGCGCCATTTAGCACATTTCGAGAAAAACGATTTTTAAAGTTTGAGATTGAATATCTTGAAGCTTAGAAATTGCACAAACAATTCAAAGAAGGCAATTGATGCTTCTATCTATTCTGTATTAATCTCTCAAATATTACGAAGATCGGTTGACTATGTTGCGAGTTTTCACTATAAATGTGAACAAAAGTCACACTTACACGTGCCATAGGCGTGTATTGATGACAAAATTTGTAGGGTGTCATAATCGTGCATGGAAAATTTTCCATAGAAAAAAATCAGCAATTATTAACTTTTATTCATATCTTTGGCTTCATTTGGTCTATGAACAATCGATGAGATGCATTTTGAAGGAAATGAGTGAGGGAATCTAGAAAAAATAGTTATTTTTGGTTACAGTGTTGCCAAATATGCTACATTTCCAGTTTAAAACTTAACTTGCATTTTTCTCACAATTCGTGCATTTTTGTTTTGAAAATGAGTATGCCATTGTGTTTCTCAGATAGTTTTACATATAAAAACATCTTTTACATCAAGATAATTTGAGCCAATCCCTATACACAGTCAATTGAAGTAAAAAATGAAAAATTTCTCAGCACGTTTCTCGCTATATCTCAGTAACCAAGCAGGTTGTCAAAATTCTGTAAACGCCACTTTGCACAGTGGCTCAAAACAGCGTTTTGAGGTACTTAATTCACTGGAGTCAAAACTGTCCATATTAGTGATTTCACATATCCTACTATGTTTGTGTGTGTAAAAAGCGCCATCTTTTGGTGATATTATCTTTTTAAAAAAATGATCATAGTAGGCTATAGAAAATTTAACTTTTGAACCGAAAGAGATAGTGCTTGGCTGTCTTCGACAAAGTTGTAGAGGAGAGTATTTTTATAAATTTTGCAGAAGACATGTTGTCTCTGTCACTCATAGTAATCGAGTTATGAGAAGTTCTCTATGGTGAACTCCTTCATTTCCTATTTTTACTCATAACTTTTTTATTTCTAATTTTTCGCATTAACAATGTTCTAAGGTATTTTTTATCATCATAAAACACACAACTTTTCCGAAGAGACCAGATAGCTGTGAATGCTGTGTAAAGACTTATAACTGATTTTGATTTAATTTTGGCCTGTTTTTGAACCCGTGTGACTTCACTATCGGCAAAAATTGTAATTATACTATCAATTATTCTAATAGGACTAGGTTTCACCTACAAAACAAAGGTAAAATTGTTTGTCCATAAGCACCCGTTCAAAAGTTATACACTTTATGTCTGGCCTTCCTTAATGTCTGGCCTTCCTGAAGTCGCGTGCATGGCTCACTGAACGAGTAGGCGCTGGTGTTCAAAGACGCTTTCACGGTGTCTTTTTTTAACAACTTTATGCAAAAAAATTCAGCATCTCTGAAACTTCAGGTTATGAAAGAATGGGCTTTCCCCTTTCATTTGAAACCAAAATCAAAATAATCCGTCGGGGGGTCTAGAGCAACTTTTTTTTTGAAGTTTTTTTTTCTTGAAAACATAGATTTTACGATGGAACTAGTTCATATTTCTGCCCCTAGATGGTGTTTTAGACATTCGAACAACATTAAAAGTGAAAATCTGATAGATTATTTAATTGTCTACAACTTTGTTACCAACTAAAAACCGATTTGAAATTATCCCGAAAAGTAGTTTAATATTTTAACGAATTCTAAGTCTAAGTTAGTTTCACAGAAGACCTAGTGGTTTGTTAATTCACAAGCACTTTTTTTTATTTGCCAAATAGTTGTGTTTAGTTCAATAGTGAATTCAGCGGAATTTGAGAGCTTGGAAAGTCATCTTTTAGCTGAAAATTATAATTCCCTGATACAGGGCACCATTCATATTTTTGGGATGAGAAGTTATAGATAAGTGTTGACCAAACTAGTATGATATTAATATTTTTTTCATGATGGTAAGTGATTCCTCCCGCAGAAACAGCCTTTTCAATTATGTATGCCATCTTCTTCATTTTTTCGATTGTTTTCAGGGATGACTGATAACTATTCTTACATGAATCTCCTACTCTGTTAGCATCTTCGTATAAAATTGACTTGTTCTGAACTTCAACCTTTATATTTGAACAAACTCAATGAAACATTTAACGCACCATTGCAATATTTCGCGGATTTCATTGCAACACTTGGTTCAAAACGCTTATTATCCGTTTTCAAAATTAACTCAATGTGACAAACAGTGAACAAAAAACTTTGAGTTTTTGGATCAAGATATTTTTTTTGGGATATATTCTAGGTCTTCTATGTATATAAGGTTATTGTTGTTCTCAAATCATATTTTGTTTTCAAAAGTAATACATATCGCATAATCTAGGATCAATTTAGTAACGATATCTCGCATAATTGATAGGAAATGGCCGTAAAATCCAACTGCCACAATATGCTTTGCGGAGAAAATTTGAATAAATCATTTCACACTAGCCACTAATTTGGACAGTTACTGCTATGGTTTGCGTTAAACTAGAAACGGTGTGTCCCAACATTTCGTCTTGAACGGAATTATAACAGCTGACTTAAGCGATCATAACCTAAATTATACGATGTATGGTCCTTTCTAAAACACCCGTGTAACAAAACATAAATGTAAGCAAACCCTTGTAACCAAGCAATTCCTTCCGATGAATGGTAGTCCCTTCGAACCTATCGGGAAAGATTACAAACCAAAAGCACAAATAGTTTTCTGACTCTGTCAAACATCCTAATTTTCAGAAGTTCAATTAGAATTGTCAACATAATGAATCCCGTCTAATATTTTTATGCCACTAAACCCAATTATTTTTTTGGTAATATAATAAGTGCGAGAAAACATATTTCCAAACCACTAGGCCTCGTGTGAAACTATCTTAGATATAACTTTGTTAAAAACTTAAACAACTTTTCCGGATGATTTCAGATCAATTTTTAGTGGTCAACAAACTTGTAGACAATTAAATTTTCTATCAAATTCTCACTTTTAGTGTTGTTCGAATGTATAAAGCACCATCTAGGGACAGAAATATGAACTATCTCCAGTAGTAAAACTTATATTGTTACGAAAAAAACTTCAAAAAAAAAAGTTGCTCTGGACCCCCCGACGGATTATTTTGATCTTAGTTTCAAATGAAAGGGGAAAGCCCATTCTTTCATATTCCGAAGTTTCAGAGATGCTGAATTTTTTTGCATAAAATTGTTCTAATAAATACACCGTGCTTTCGCTTGATTTCCTGAGTGACGCGCACTCTGTGTACTAGTGCGTCTACCGGAAGGTTAACACTGATATTGAATGATTTTCCAATGGGTGCATAACCCGCTGGATATTTTCAAATATTTCAGACTGTGGTGAAGGCAGCAATTTTATGCATAATCTTTTTTGCCCTGAAGCTAACTTTCATACGATAATCTGGACTGAGATGAAATTGTATGTCACCCATTGGAAATCGGTTTTGGAATCAGTTGTTACATTTACGCTGACATTCAGAGAGAAAACATTCCGAATGCGATGACTGGGATCCAACAGCGAAATCTGCTGTTAAAAGACTGATACAGAGAGTTGTGAGAGAAAGAATTTCAACTTTTGGTGGAAACTAATGGGTAGAATAAGTATCTAGTTAAATTCCCATATTTTCTGCATCAAATGTGTACACTGCAACCTCCATTTACGAACCAAGCCAAGGGTTCGTAAATTAAATTAGTTCGTTTTTTGGGATTTAGATCGTAAAAAAAGTTCGCTTCACATTCTTATTAAAATTCGTTGGTTGAGCAATATTATCGATAACCCTAACAATCCAGAACGGGCTTGACAAGTACATGATGAAAATGGATATTTGGTACCTTTTTGAAATCCAGGATGGAGACTTCCGATTGAACAATAATCTCGATAACCCTAACAATTTGGGAATTTTTGAAAAGGGCTTGACGAGTAGATGATAGAAACGGTAGCTTGGAGCTATTTCGAACAATATCTGTATAAACTATGAGGGTATTTTTAAGCGGGTTTGATGAGTAGATGAGCGATGCCCTTTTGAAGGCCAATATAGCGTCTTCTGGTTGAGAAAAGTTTTCTATAATCATATCATTCGCATCACAAATCACTATACCTATATCGATTATATGATTATCTTATTTCAAAAACGTCAATATTTTAGGTTATAATGATGTCTTAACTGGAATTCGCCATCTTGATTTTCAAAATACATTGATTTTCATCATCTACTCATCAATCCTATTCCGAGAATATCCAACTTTTATTAGTGACAGTTAGCTAGGAATATGATAAATTGTATACTACTTCATACTGCACACTTTGAAAAACACTTGCGATAAATGAAACCAGAATGGTTCAATTGCACTGTTAAATGAATCTGATTGGGTTACGTTCACCTACTTCAGAAAACCATTGGAACGTATTTGATTGTAATATATTTGCAGTGTCAACAGAAACAATAAACTTCAACAATTAAATTAAAATAAATTTAATTCGGTTAAAAATGCGGGCTCCCAAAACAGACCCGGGCCCCAGGGTAGGTGCCCCCCCCCTGACCCCCCCTCTCGTCGGGCCTGACTATAGATACGGTGTTCTACAAGGTCCGGCAACCGAAGTGTGACCAATTAAACGCAGAATATTATTTTTGTTTTCTTCAGAATGTGAGAAACTATAGAAAATTCAGAATCAATCCACCTTTGCTCGATATGGTCGTCTTTCACCTTGATTCAGATTAAAAAACGAATCGCAAGCTGCCCGATTGTGACTTTCCAGTATTCTGGCCCACGCACTGACAATGGCTTTCTTCAACGTCTCGTCGCTATTGGACAATTCCAATATTTTCCAAGAATTTTTGGTTGGCCATTTCAACAAATTTTGAACCTCTGAGATTTTACGATTGTACCGCTTTATATTAGAAATTATTACGTGATCGCAATAATCAACCTGTAGCTCCGGAACCAAAAAACTGAGTTGAATGAAATTTGACAGCAAGCAATGATAATATTGTATTTTTCATTTGAAATCAAGTTTGTTGAAATCGGTCAAGACTTCGCTAGGAAATAGGGGTGATACTAGCTGGAAGACTTTGCGAGATCCTCGGGGGCATTAAAACCGTCATAGGTGGCCAATATGTACAACGCCACTTTGAATGGTGATTAGTGATATATAGAGACTTGCAAATTCAAGTAATATTTTACACATTTCAATATGTATTACATCATTCGGACATCACGGTGTTAACAGTTTGAATTTGGAATTTGAAGATTCACTCTACCTTAACAACTGAAAAAATCATAACACATGAACCGTTAGAGGTTAGCGTTTATTTAGCGAAGATACTTGGAAATAATTTAGTCCCCTAACCACAAGCGTGGCCCTAATTTAATCAATATAAAAAATCAGCAAACAAGTGCTAAGAAAGTTTGCCGAAAACACTGTATGTCAAAAACTGGCGGTTTGGACTAAAACAGTTTTGTCCACCGAAATAGGGCCATAGCGCTGGCTTGGGTTGCAGCAGATGGTACACTGGTATCGTGACCGACGTCTTTGGTGGCTGCGAATAAACTGATAGTTGAAGCTTATTTTGGGCCGCTCAAAATTATTTCATGTTCTAGTAACGAAAACAATCGATAATATTTTGTTATATTTTCAATTTGTTTATTACGTATTTTCGCCGTTTTTATTTCGCTAATTTGTTTTCTGTAAAAATAATATTTGAATTAAGCTTGCTTCTAGAAATTTTCTCGCTATTCACCTTACGAGATTTTGGGCACCTAATGAGCCTCCTGGTGGCCAGAGGCCCAGATACTCTTAAAATCTTGAACTACGTGAGAAAATCCCTACTTTTTTTTTGTTGGATACGAACCACTGCGACAATACTTTTTCTCCAGGGACACTTATCGGGTGCGCAGTAGTAAAGGGTGTTTTTAATCATTTTTTTCAAGTGAGAATTTCCAACAACTCAGTTGACGTATGATCTTAATCCTTTTTGAATTACTTGAGTTTTCTTTGCAATTTAATCATGCAAAAATATACGCATGAATAAGCTGACCAACTGTGGACTAAGAAAAATCCGTACACATTTCATTTCAAAATTTAGAACACAGAGGTTAATTTCTAGGACTGTTTAGTATTGCTCTTGTTTTTCTATATTTTACTACAGGCAATGGAATTTTTAACAATGATTTTAGGGGTTGGCATAGCGTAGTTGGTAAATCGATTGGTTTACCATCTAAGTCTAGTTCGACCATTCCGAGACATCGTTTCGTTCTTCGCATTATGTTTTTAAAAAATCCAGAAAAAATACCTTCTTTTTAACATTCTTCATGTTAAGTTCACAACGAACTGAAATTTCTTGCCATGCAGGAAGGTTCTTTGAAATTATATGGGTTTCTGTTCATAACAGACTGTTGCTCAGCACATTGGATCCAAAATAATTTGGTTTCGAATTTAAATATCCAATCCCGGGATTATGCATTTTGATTAGAATCTTAGTACAGAGACCAAAGCCCCGAAACGTGCACAGATATTTTTTTCAAATTCAAATTTTGGAATAAAAAGGATGTATTCTATACTTCAAATTCACAAAAACAGCTGTTCGTATGAACAGAGTTCTATACAAATCGACAAATTAAAAATAAAATGCTTATGCGTTTCGAATTCATCTCATCAGTACATGCACGGTTGGATCTTCTTTCTTTCTTCGTCCCAACTGAGAACTCTGGCTTTTGATTTGAAGTTACACACAGTTTTTACGGTTTTGCAGTTGCCGTTATTGCCTGAACAAGTGTCACAAAGTTAGCAATCATTTGGGGATCAGGCAACGGAATTAACGACTGTGTATTGGTATTAATTGTCAGAGATGAGTTTTCTTAACGACTGCTGTTACGGTTTATGATAGTGAGCCGTTTCATCATAGGATATGGAGGTAGGAATCTGTCATTGATAACTGCAAAGCATTATTTGTAAAATAATACTGTTGTGTTTTGTATTGTCGGATCAGGTAGGAAGGACGCAATCTTACCGCGTAATCACCATTGAAATATCTAGGCATTATTAGTTTTTTCATGTATCCTTTGTGACGATTCCACTTTTCTGTACAGCGATAATTTTAAAGACCGTATCACAAGTTCGAGGTGCCGTATCGGGCAGTTGAATCTTGATTTTATCCATAAACACGAGGATATTGAATTTTATTATAGTGCTTCACGATCAACGACATGTTGTAGATTGTTCTGCAAAATGATTTTGTTTGCCTGGCGCAATCTATCGAAAATTATCATTATTGAATGCCTGATATGATGGCATCTGATAGAGGTGACTTTCTCAAGGTTAGGCTATGAAACCTGTAACTAAATATTCCAAAAACTCGGGCTAATACGGAAAGACTCGAAGTCCGTTCTTTGACCAGAGTTCCACCTTTGTTTTTAATATTCACATATCTCGACACTAAACGATCACTTCGGCAAGAATTAAAATATTACAGCGATTGTTGGTCAAATTGGCACTTCCCGACAGATTTTACAACACAGTAATTCCTCCAAGATTCACCCAAAAATCTTTGAAATCGCGAACGACCATCTTCGATACGGTTGAAACATTAGACGTTTTACCAGCATGGGTTCTGAGCATTTTGCACGATTCAAGAGCAATACTTTCAAAGGGCCTAAAATTTTATGCAGGCCTCGTTTAAAAAAAATGTGGTTCGAGATCTGTATTTTGCACAGCAAAACACTCCGAGAAAAAATTGCAGGGAATAATCTCTTCTTCGCAAAAAACAAATGCTGTATAAAAAGTTGTGAATTTACCAAAAAATTAAAAAAAAATTAATATAAACTAAAACTACAAAAAAACTCATTTTTTAAAAAGTTTTATTTTTTGGCAACGAAAGTCTGAAGAGAATGAAAATATATTTAATGTGATTGCATCGCGGAGAAGTAATTGGTAAAAATGTTTTTCTTGCAACTGCCTTAAATATGTTCCCAAATTTCATACTAACTAGCAGACAAAAACATAATTTTATTACAGAATACGATTCTCATAGATATTTTAAATTTTATCTTTCTTTCTATTTCGAGAGTTTTCCTACTGGAGCTGTAGAGCTGAGTTCACGGAAGGGCTCCCGATCAGAATCACTCATCACTGCTTCAGTCCAATTGCAGCAGGCCGTGATTCCGATTGTGATATCGACTGTACGGTTCAGTTGTGCAGTGGAATGAACTTGACGATCGCGTTGGAATGAGCGTGTATTTGTGTGCGCTTGAGACCGCGTTAATCGGATTAGAAGTGCTGTAGGGGTTACTAAAGCATAGGGGTCGTTTTTGTGATTATGAAATCTTGGACGTAGTTGTACATGGATGATCGCGATTGTATGTTCGTCTTTGTGTACCCTCGCGAAGGGCTCGAGCGTTCGGATGTTATTGTGTTCGATTGCGTGGGCGTTTGTTTGTCGCGTAGATGTTTGTGTGCCGCGTGTGCTAGCGTGTCACTTCGCATGCTTAAATTCAATTTTAAAACCGGGTGTCCATTTGCATATTTGCGTGTGTTCTTGGATGATCGCACGGACTGTTAATATAATACTTAATTTTCAGTTTATGATTCAGATGCTAGAAGAGAGTGAGTTCTCTATCACTATCAACTCTATCACTAGAGTTCCCTGTCATGTCGCCATGGAACGTATTGTCTAGTAGATATTAGCGTCATTTTTCTGATTAGTCCATCTGAGAGCGTGGACCTAGGCGGCTAGGGCCGAGAGGAATAATTTCCGGACATAACCAATTCATGATCGCGCGAACACAAGCGTATGTAGGCTCATTCTTCAGACCGCGTTTGTAAATTTATAAGTGCTAGAACGTTCACTTAGTCACCGGAGTGTTATCCTGTTTGCTAGATCGTAAGCGTAGGTATGCGTGGATGATCGCGAAGGCCTCAAGCGTTTGTATGTGAACGTGTTTGTCGCGTGTGCTAGCGTGTATGTAACTTCTCGTGCATAAATTCGGTTTTATAACCGTGTGGCTAGTCGCATATTTGCGTGCATTCTTGAACGATCGCGCGCAGATTCTGAATCTGATATTTAATTTGCAATGTATGCTTCATATCCTAGAAGAGAGTGAGTTCTCCCATATTACTAGAGTTTCCGGTTATGGCCAAAGAGGCATCCACGTAATATAAAATCACCCCAAAAACTGAAATAGAAGTACCAAATCTCATCACAACTTACAGCAGTAAATATGAACGGTTTTTGATACAAACGAACCTGATATATAACACAATTCCTATTATGCCGCTATTCTATTATGTATCGCTGAGGTTTCTATTTTTGGGTTGTAACCGGGTTTTTCCCAAATCATTTTAACCCGGCCGAAACCTGTTTTTTTTCGATTGATCGACTACAGAATGTTTGTTTAGCGTTTTTTTAAGAATCTTGTATTTAGATTTGAGCGACCGAAAATTAAAGTCGCAAGGATAGAACATGCTTTGTAAAACCCATTTCAACTATCTTAAAATGTAAAATCGAATATTTAACATTCTAATATATTTAAAGCGGATTTTATGAAGCATGTTCTGTTCTTACGACATTTATTTTCGGTCACTCATTTAGTCCGCAGCCAAAAATTTCAGCTCATTTTTTATAATACATCGAACAATAGTCATAGTTACCCTAATAAAAAGCAGAATAATCCTTAGCCACTTTTATCCTGCTTGTTACTCATTTTAGAAGTTGTTTCACTTTTATCGAAGTTAGATAATTTTTCACCCAAAATTTACTCCTTCCCAAAATTTACTAAAAATTTACCCAAAATTTACTAAAAATTTACCCAAAATTTACTAAATACTTCATTCGGTGAAATGTAAAAATGAGTAATATGCACAAAAACATCGCACCGCAATCAGAACTCTCACAAATTGCAATCGGAATTCTTTCGGCTGGTGGTTGATTCGCAGCAAAAAACGCAATCGACTTAGCTCAGCTTGTGTTGGAAAACTATTTAAATACAAAATTGGTAAATAAATGTTGGATCAGCGATCAGACAATGATTATATCGAGAAAGGCTTATCAAAATTTTCAGATTCAAACCAATCGTAATGACAATAATGCTCATAAATCAAAAAAATACATTAATTTTCTATTATTAAAACATCAAAAACTCAAAAAACCTAAACTTCCCATGAAAAAAACCGTTTTAACCGGGAAAGAAACCTTGGTTTTTTTCCCCCGAAAATTATAAAAACCCGATTTGGTACATCACTGTACGCCATAATTTTATAAACGCACAACATTATACTACGTTCACACTACGAGTTAAAGCGTATTTTAACGCTATTTATGACATCTATGACATTTTTCTTGTTGCTAATTATAATAACGTATTTTAACTTTGTAGTGTGAACATAGTATTAAAGTCAAAAAAGCGCTTCTTTGCACAAGAAGAAATTGATTACGGAATATAAAAATGAGTGTACACGCATTTAGCACTTATACTCATCATGTTCCTTGTGTGTATCAAGCTATCCAATCAGTTTATCTGGCTGAAAATCTAACGTAAATATAAATACTCTATTGTACTTAACAGTCTCGTTTCTGTATCTAATGTTCTTCGAGTATGATTAAATTTTTGGTTCAACCTTTCAAATGAAATTAAAGGAAAATGTTAGAGAGTTCCAGAATCCACTGCATATTTTAATTGTATTATATCTCAGAACTACAGAATACAATCGAACTGCAGTAGTAATAATTTGGTTCCGAAAAAGATTAAAAATAGAAATTGTATAATTCGGATCATATTGAGATACCTTCATAGGAGGCAAATTGAGTTGAACCAAATGTGTACATCGAGCACTATATTTTTCATAACGGAAATTAATCGGGTAAATTGCGTTTCGACTTAGATAGAACGACTTGGCGGCTGCTAGACACTGATTTTCAAAATTCCACCCAACTTGGGAGAACGACTTAAACAACTAGTCGAGGCGGATAGTGAGACACATAAAAGTTAATTTTTTTCTTTTATGTTAGAAAAAATCGCCAAGTTTGCTTAGTTCCACAGCTTATGAGAAAATTTAGAAAAATCAAGTTTTTAGCACTCTTCTTGTTCACCGGTTTCCATTTGCCAACAAAAATTGCATTTGTGGAAGAGTTTTTTTTTGTCCCGGGAGTACTTCCACTTCCATTAATGTTGGAAATTCCGTACAAATTCCGGACAAATCCGTACAAGTATTTTTTTCCGGACACACGACCAAAAATCCGTACTGTCCTCCCAAATTCCGTACGGTTGGTCAGCTTACGCATGAACAACATTTACAAATCTTGAATTTTTTTTTCTCGAAAGTTGTCCTAATGGAACTGTAGAGCAAAGGTCTCGAAAGGGTTCCCCGTCAGAATCACTCAGTACAATTGTAGACGTGACGGAAAATGTCACACAGTAAACTACTACTTGAGACGAATTGCAGCCGTCCGTAACTCTGAATGTGATATTCATTGTACGGTTCAGATATATGCGGGCGTAGGGACACGCGTGTATCATTACGAAGGGCTCGAGCGTTCGATCGCTTTGGCGTTTGTATGTCGCGTGTGCTGGCGTGTATAAATGCGATTTGATAACTCTGTGTCCATTCGTATATTCACTTGTGTTCTTGAATGATCACGCACGGACCGTGAAGATGATACTTTATTTTCTGTGTACGCTTCAGGTGCTAAAAGAGAGTGAGTTCTTCCAGTTCCCGGTAATGTCACCATGTAACGTGGTGTCTAGTGAACATGAGTGTCATTTTTTCATTGGTCCAACTGTAGGCATAGACCTATCCATCTAAGACCGAAGGAAGTGATTTCCTGACGTGACCCACGCATTATCGCGCGAACATGGATGTTTGTAAATTCTAGTTTTAATTTTAAAGTAGCAACCCCTCATTTCATACTCCTACCTAAGCCTTTATAGGTCAAAAAATTATTAGGGATTAGGTTGACGATTTTTAGAGTGATTGCATAGCCTTTCTATATGAGAAAGGCAAAAATATAATCCTGGATAAATGTCGGAAGTACAACTTGCGGACCTATAATCTTCGTGGATTTCATAGCAGCGTACGAAACAGTGAAGCAAAGCGGCAGACAACACGTGAACATGATTTTCATCAAAACTAAATAAATGGATTTGGATGACACTGGGTGCTTAAAAATCAAGCGACAGAATAATCGGCGAAACATCCGACATTTGATCGATTGAATGCACCTTATGAACATCCGAATGTGTTGTTGAACATAGCGCTCGGAGGAGCAATATAAATATTGGGTGTGCCATGCAATGGAACTATCATCACGAGGCCTCACATGCTTATTGGCTTCGCAGACGACATTGACATCATTGGAGTCGATCGCAGAGCAGTGGAAGTTGTGTTTGTGTCTTTTTAAATGAAAGATACGAGAATTGGACTGACTATACACTGAGATAAGAATCTAGTTCCAGGTGTCTACGGTACGAAGTTGTCGACGAATTTATATTTATAATTTATATTGCAGTTTTAAATAAGATTTGTTCACAACAAAATTTGGACACAAAAAAAAATATTACACATTTGCATCGTATTAAATCCAATACATTCTGAGAAGAATTGGTGAAAAACGGTCGCACTGGTTTCGTACGGTTATTCTAACTGTTTTCAGTCGATTTCCGGGACATTTTTACATATAGGAATTACTACCCTAGGTCAGCTTCATTCAGTTTTCTTTTAAGTTGCATAACCAGTCTTGAATGTTAACTTAAACGTCAAGGGGAATATGAGTAAAACGAGCATGATAGTGTACCGTGCGGTTATTGTGAATACCAGTAATTATTTTTGAGTCTTTTTACACGAATACACACTTGTTGTGTACACTTTGGAAAACCTTTTACAAATAGCTGCGTTGGTTGGCTGCAATTAACCTTCCTTACACTCGAACGAACGAGGCAAAGGGCCAGTAGGGTTTTCTATATATTATTTTGGGGCGCAGCGTCTCTCGAGAATGAGATAAGTGTCTCATCACTTATTGTGTCGTTAGCCAGAATGGCTTGAATTGGAGACAGCAGATGATGGACGTTCCGAATATATAGAAACTTAGAACAATCAATCAGAAGGTATCACGTGATAAGCCCGGACAGAGAAGCGGGTCAGGTCGAGTAGTTATGAGTACATGGGTTATCTTGGTGTGTCCAACGGTGGTATCTGCTTGAGCCTGTTACCTCGGTTGATCCATCATCCAGGTCCTCGCTTGATTTTTTGAAAGTGGCCGGGATGCTTCCTCCAGTGACTAATTGCCCTTCGTCGGAAACGATATCCGCCGATGAGACCAATTCGAGTCCGTTTTCTTATTCCAGTTGATTCTGCAGTGATCAGGCACTTCACAGATCGTCGTCAGCGGATCACAAGTATCCTCTAAAATCTGAATAAAAAGGTGGTGTGACGTTCCTGTTTCCAGTACGGTTATAACAGACGTGGAACCAGATATAATGATGATTGAAATTTCTTCGGGTTTCCTTTCAATCGTAAGACTGATGGCCGAAGCGTCTGCCGAAACAAGGGAGCAGCTTGGCGGTAGTCGGTAAGCCAGGCCATGTCCTGTTCCGCAGACGCTCACGAAACTCTGACCCGTTCTTTCAGCTTGAACGTATCCGGACGTGGTGTAAGGGGGCTTAGGGGTCCTTAAATTCTCGGCTTCGCGCCAGACGACGGAGTCGTCTGCCAAGAACTCCGGTCAAAAATGCCCAGCTAGCGATGTCTTGACCCACCAACGAAAAAAACACCTCAACTTCCTTCCCAACGACACAAACAATGTTCCCAAGTCCAATCCCAATAACTTCCCAAATGCTCCCAATCACTTACTGATTCTATCTTTCTAGTTGTTCATCCAATTGATTTTAATTAAAAGAAATTACTTAGAGGAAAATACTAGTTTATTGAAGGTAAATAAAAAAAGAATTAAACACTAATGAAAATGAAAAGTACGTTTTAATAAATTTAAAAATTGGCGAGACTTCGTTTGTTTTTTTTTCGAAACGGTTATTTACAACCGCCCCCCCCCCCCGATCTCTGCGAGACCGATGGTTGCTGCTAATGATGCGTCGACAATGTTCGCCCACAGGTAGCAAACGGTGGTGAGTGGCGATGATGGGGGAAATTCACTTACGGTGGGGTTTTCTGGGTTGTGATCGAACGCTCGATGCCTATCGGCGTGATTTCCTTGCCGAGCTGAGCTCACGGGGTGGTATCATACGGAGGGCCTCCGATTTCGGGACGTGAGCCGGGCTGATCACTCTGGCGTTGGTAGTCTTTCCCCTAGAGGACCATGCCACGAATCTGGATTTGATCCTGCACGGACGGAAAATGATCAAAATCGCACTCGCTCGATTTTCCGGGTTTCGATCCCGCAGCGGTAAAACCCCAAGATGGCTTCGCCACCGGAATGTGGCTGTATAAAATACAAACTGCATAAGAACCTGACACACGATTTCATTGCTACACATTTACCTGTTATTATCACAACTCCTTTCACAGTCTATTTTTTCTAACGACTCACTTTTTTAACCTTACTGCTCTCTAGAATAATTTTATTTAAATTAATCCGTAGGTTTTATTAGTTTTAAATATATTTACTTTTTTTAAAATACATTTCACTGCATGACTCACGATTTTTTGTAAAGCATTTTAATTATATTTTTAATCTGAAATCAAACCAATTTTAAAACATTATATTCCTTTTTCACTTTTTAACTGCACACGTACTTCAATTATACTATGATTTACCTCACTGCTTTTTACAACTGTTCATCTAACTTTTCTACTCGGCGGTCCAAAAGGGAAAGATCGAGTTGATTCTCCTGACCGACCAAGAAACTTATCCTTTTAACTAATTCTTCTTTCTTCTATCACTCAAGGGTTTCCGGTTTTCAATTTCAGAGTTTCCGGTTCTCTCTTGATTTTTATTTTCCCTATTACAGTTTTCCCGTTATTATTTATCTTCTGTACTAGGTTTCCTGTTCACCTCTGTTTCACCCACTTCCCTCCTCAATACCCACCACCCATGAACTAGATAAATGATTCGAGCACTTTTAATATTGCCTTTAGCTAAGGCGCAAACACTGCTAACGCTACATTTTTGAAACGGCAGATTCTACACCGATCTGCTCGTTTCAGTGGTTCGGGAATAGTTGATTCATCTGCTGTTGGTATTTAACATGAGTAACCTCGGACGGAGGGCCTGCTCGTAGTGACCTGGATAGGTTGGTGCAGATGTTCGGGATTCTCACGTACCAGGGACGGTCTGGAGCCTTATGGATACGGGTTAGTTCTAGGGTACCTGGGCCTATGTATTCTCGAATTATTTTTCGATCCATTTTAAGGCGGTACTCTTGCTTGAAAGGCGCGTCTAAGTATGATGTTAGCGGCCGCCTGCATGCGTGGAAGTATAGGGTCGGGTAGCCGACGCGTTCCGTTATTCATGAGAGCAAGGTTACTCATAAGTCCGTCCAAGTTTTGGCTGATTATTTCAATCTAGTAAAAGATGTTACGGTTATTGAATACTACTGGTCGGATGTCGCGCACTGATGGTAGAATATCTTGATTCTAGACGGAAAGAGATAGGTGCACCTGTGTTTAATTGGTTTATTAATGGCTTAGTACTAGGAATTGTAATAGTAAGATATTGATCACTCACTTTGTTGAGCCTCGCCGCATTGGTTCATCTTACGATGGCGATCGCACTATCGATCTCCCCACCACGACGAATATGATGTCGTCAGCTTAGACGAAGGCATAAGCTTCTTCATGCTGACAATGAACAGGAACCGTCCACTGCCACTTGGAAGACACGGTTGTTAGATAACCCTTGATGTATTTCTTTGGGCTTCCTGTGACTCCAGCTAACTAACCAGCTGACGGAAAACCCCCTCATGGTAAATTATGTTGTAGACCTTGGCGATGTCCAGTGTTGCTGCTGATCGTCTACCGTTTCCTTCCAGACGATTTCTCCAAAGGCTCCGAGATAAGTTGCAGTAAAAAGGATTTGTCGCTTTAACTTCGATCTCTGTATTTATAGTTCTGGTAGTCATAAGATCATATCATTACCATTTTAACACTTTCCGATCAAACTTCTTTACTTGAATCGACCTTCCTCTCCAACGACGGCGGTTTAATATTGTAGACTTGAAATATTTTTTGAATTCTCTTTCATATAGATGTTGTCGCTCATTAAAATGCATACATCCGCTCGCTGCACAATTCGCGAATTCAATTTTCGGTCATTTGTTGCATCACGTCGCTTTTGTTCTGTACTTTGTTTGCTCTAATTCTTAAAAAAAAAGCATTTTTTTGACATTAGTTCAAATTCTAGGGTTTCTCCAGTCGTTTCTTTTTTTTTTCAATGAGGTAAATGAATATAAATATATATCAATGACCATTTTTTTCGCATGAGGTTTTAAAATTTTTGTTCAATCTAATCCCACATCTTTCTTTCAGTACCAGGTAAACTTGGTTCTAAGTCCGAGAGTGGAGACTTCAGAACGTGAGCGATAGATTATCGCGCGAACATGGGCAAATTTATAGGTTCACGTTTGTGATCGCGTTTTTAAATTTATAAGTGCTAGAAGTTCAAGTTTAAAAGAACCCCAAAACTGAGTTCATCGTCAAGCTCAGCGCACCTCTAGAGGGTAGTTGGCCGTAAACCCAATATGTATATTATTTCGACCATGGCCAAGGTCGCCAAGTAAAGTACTAAACAATTCTATTCTTTTCTATTCTAACCCTTACACAGCCAGTATTGAAAAGCATCCTGGAAAACACTGCCGGTATTCTGTAGTGTTTTTCTTGTCAATATTAATATTTGAAGCATATTTTCACAAGTCGCAAATATTAAAACGGCCAGGCCTACTGTGCAGAGTTGAGTTTGAAGATGTTTCAAAATTGGGCGGCAATTAAATTAATCATTTAATGAATAATTCAATTAACGAATTGTTTTGAATCTTAAAAGAGGAAGAACCGAGGACAACCGTACCGACCGTTTCAGTTTGAAGGGGATATAATAAATCGTTGGGAGTGACTTGGCTAAGAAGGTTAATGTGACTCCTTTGTGATGGGACAGAGGTATTTACACCATGCCCTGGCTGAAAAGCCTCGGTTAAAGCGCCTTTTCTCGCTCTCATTGTTGACCAGAACCAATTGAGATTGCAAAACGTTCATTGAAACAGCATGTTTGGGAATAACATGATAAGCCACATCGTACAATTTATACTGATTCCTGCACGCTACTCAATACTGACGCCGACCACGTCAGAAAGCACATCTTCTGGGAAAGAAAGAAATGTTAATCCGATATATGTCGCTGCTAGAGACCAAGGATATGATATGATTGAGCAAATAATCAACTTTAACTCCAGATAGCCGGCTATGCGGAGCATTAATTATGCTTTAATAAAACTGTGTCGTTCACTTTTCTATCGGGCGACAAATTTTTCGTGGTGCGTCGTGTTGATGCTAATTTTACCCGGCGATTGTTTGAATAAAAATCGGAATCATATACAATAGGTATTTGAGTACGTCTTAATTTTTTATCGTGTCAGGTACTACTTTTATAAATAGTGAGAATTACACATGTATAATGATTTCGTAGTAAGAAGCAATATTATTAAACTGCAAATCAAATTAATAACTTACATCAAATTAGTTCAGTATATTTATTGACAATGATAATTTTTTTTCAAATTTAATTAAATAATTAAATTAAATTGTTTCAAACTAACGAATTCGATTAAAAGAATAGCAAGAATAAATCAAATAAAATAAAAAATTAAATTAAAAAATTAAATAAACAAAACAAATAAAATGAATAAAAAGTATAATTGAAATAAAATAAATCAAATAAATGATCTAAATAAAATAATCGAACATCAATAATGAATAAAATCAATAAAATGAATTAAATAGACAAAATAAGTAGAACTGGTAAAATGAATAAAGCGAAGAAAAAGCAACAAAGCAAAATGAATTCAATGATTTAATTGAAAACCCAAGCGATACCATATGACATCTAATGCTGATTTCGTTCCTAGAACCAAGCCGCTCTAGGTTCGCTCTGAGCTGTCACTTTTGTATGCATTTGGTAAATATTAGAGTGAACCCAGAGCGACTCTGATCCAAAACCGAAATCAGCATAAGCCGACTCTGTGCGGAAAATGTCAACTGAGTCAAAATTTCTTAAGCAGGCCACCCAAACTAGAAGACATCACAATTTCGGTAGAATATTCAATTTTTCGATAATATTCATATTGACATTCAAAGCTTTTAGCCCCTTCCTTTAAAAAATTTCTACAATAGATCGATTTTAACGAACTAAACAGAAATGGATCCTTCCTGATCCGGAATGTTGCCATTTTGTATATCCTTAAACAAACCGTCCACAACAAAATGAAACAAAAGATGTCCTGGACTTCCTTTTTGGCTGACAAAAAAATATATGTTATTTTCAGTACCTAACAACAAGTCGTCGAGAAAAAGTTACGGACCTCCAACAACGGGCTGAAGGCATAAACAACCTGTGCTGCCGCTACACCCTATGGACTCGTTTTCGTTGCATCATCAAACGATAATGACTGGAAGCGCGGCAAGCAAGCAACACGTATTCACCCACAACTCCGAAACCAAAGTGACACATATTTATACATTAATATTTGCACATATTTATACAATAATATTCACATTTAATGTAGGCCACAATTTATGGAAGAAAGTATTTTTGAAATTCATTGACAATTTAAATGTTCACTACTGATGACATCGAACATTTTTCACAGCCTCTGAATACTTTTTTCGCAAAATTCAATGAATTTTGCAATATTTCTCAATTTACAAGATGTCAAAAACTTTTCAAACGATTAAACACTACTGAATCGAGAAAAAATATATCAAAATAAAACGAAATAAACTTACTGTAATACTGCTGCAAAAGCAGTACGTCAAGGTACAATATCATGCCGAGGGAAAAAGTTACTATTGAAACATTTTTTCTATCAAAAATGATCTATACATCAGCAATACAAACAACTTCAGGAACACACTAAGGTCCCATCTACAACATTTAAGAAATTATGTTTAAAAAAAGTTTTTTATTTGTTTATTTGTCACGGCTCATACCGGTAGCTTGACGGAGTCGTGGATCTTTTATGTTTTGCATTTTTCTTTGCATCTTCCGCGCAAGGTGGTCCATGATGTGCATTCTGATTACAATACTTGCACGTAGGAGTTTGCCTCTCATGGGCGCATGGTGTAGTTTGTTTAACTGTAGTTCCGTGAGATTAGATTTTTATTGTCAAGTAGGAGAGTATAGGCCTTTCAATCCACATCTTCACTGCAAAACTTCACAAATACTCAGTCGTGTTGAATAACATTTATAGTCAACGACCGCGGCGTTGGGTTGGAGTAGAGCTTTTTCGTCAACTTTACTCATGATGACAAGAATAATACGATGTTTCCTTTGTTCTCGAGACAATGCACACTTGAGCGAGAGGCCTAGAAAAATCTTAGGTCCAGGCCCGTAGCCAGGATTTTGTTTCGGGAGGGGCTTAAAAAAAATTGCATAAAGCTTTTAATTCTGACAATTTAATATAGTCACTAGAAACTAAATTAAATTTTGAAAAGCTCATAATGAAATGAATTTCAAATCTAAGACAATCCTAAAAATATGTTCATTGTCACAAGAAAGGTTATAGTACTTACTCTCGTTACAACAAAGTATATTCTAGAGTTCACAGTGTTTATGCGCTAACCGAATATGACAATGCTTGACGGTGCTGGAAAACACTAGGTGTTCCAAGCTACACCTTTAAAAGGCGTAGAAGATGCTAAACCGAAATGAGTAGAAAAATATCCATAAAATGTTCGAACGAAGAGAATGTCGAAATTCGCACAAAATCTTCTGATTTAGCGAGCGATTTGTAGATGCTCAGAGACGGTTCAACTTCTATTTTCTTTGTCTTGCGTTCTGCGAGTATTACCAGTTCTATTTAAATGAAACTATTTTCAAGACTAGCCTTGGTCTGGTAGATTAGAGCCCCAGTTAAGAAGGATTTTTGTTGATCAATAGGATCAAAATATAAATTTAAATGATTAAATAAACTGAAGGAAACTGCCCACAATTTAATTTATTAAAGAAAATTGTCTACAAATCGAACGAAAACACTGATTACTAATATCTTCTAATTTTCCTTCAAGTCGCCAGTCGCCGTGCATGTTTCGTTCACCGTGCTGTTTCAAAATCACGAAATTTAAAGAACTAGCTCCCTGAATCAATCGGAGAGATCCAGATCCCAAATCCTCTCGTTTCATCGTTTTATTGAAACATTCCAACTAAAGTTGAATCAAAATTTTAAATACATGGTAAGTTGATCATATAACGTGCACTGGTTATTCTCGTTTTGTTGCTAATAGTTTTATATTATTTCTAAATTGTGACGTATTTAGATAGGTATTTTTACGGTGACTATGAGAGCGGTTTTCATTTTGATAAAAAACAGAGTTGGAAGTCACGTCAAATCCACCTAAACGCACGGTAACTGGTGACTTGAGGGTACGTGAAATTTGTTAAATGTATTACCAAAAGAACTAGAATGTCTATCTTCTGACGTCGCAAAAAGCAGAAGCAAAAAAAATCGCTACGCTTTAGCAGGCTATAGGCACCAGTGAATCAAGCTAGCTATTGTTCTATATCAGTGCACATACAAATTGTATCGTTGCTCCTGGCTGCGGAGTGAAATGAGTTTGCCAAATGAAGCAAAAGTGTCTGTGCTACGGGATAACACGAACAGTTCAGGAAGTGGAACAATTAGTTAAAGTGAAAATGGAGCTTAATCTCGCTGAAGTTACCTACATTCAGCTACATCACGTAAAAAACTGTGTTTTGATCACGTTTAGAAGCTTAGCACAGGCCGAAAACTTCATTGCAAAGAGCAACATGCAACACGAGGTCGAATTTAATAACACCAGAATCAAGATCCCCGTGCATATGGAAAACGACATGGTGGACGTGCGTATCCATGATTTGGCCCCGCGCACGAAGGAAGATTTCATCAAACGAATCATGTCGCAAATGGAGAAGTAGAATTTATTACGAATGATACCTAGAAATTTTTTTTCACCAGCATTCCCAACGGCGTTCGTATTGTGAGAATGCGAGTGACTAAACCAATACCTTCTTACATGACCATCGAATGCAAATCACCGAAGGATGGCGTGACCTATAAGCAAACAACGCTAATGACATATCCCGGGCAGACCCCAACATGCCAATTCTGTAACTATACAGCCTACTACGGAAAAACATGCGCCGAAGCAACTAGTCAAAACTCATCTACTACAGCCAACTCTAATTACCCAATAATGCAGGTACAACGCCCACGACAACCGCTCCCAAACCAACAACTAGCATCGCCAATAAAGAAGCAAATACCGATGAAGACGGATATAGAACAGCGACCCATAAGAACAAGAAACAAATAAGAACCTCTGATCGTGAACAGCAAGAAAGCAGTACCGATGACGACATGGACGGGAACGATAACGCGAGAGAAGGCAGACTGAATGACCCCCAAGCGGCCTCACCACCAAGGAAAAGGATCTCAACACGCAGCAGCAAACTGCGTCAACAAGATCTGGCAGACCGACATTCTTAGATTTTTTTTTAATTTTTACTTATTGACCCACGGCTCAGTTGTGCTAACGCATTGAGCCGTTTCAAATAAAACTTTAGATTGGAAAAAAGAACTAGATATTATAAATATGAACAAGCTCAATAATTTCAGCATCTTTTTATTCCGACACATGGACGGGTATACATCGCACTTACTTCACCTCTGCCGAAGAGTAACGTAAGGCCAACTTTCTTTGATGATTTCTGTTGTTCTGTAGTTGAGTGCCCAGAAAATATAGAACAGCTGCTCTTGGGTCGATTTCAATTTATTTATTATTTTCTCTCTCTTTTTCTTCGTGATCTCTGCTCATCTCTCTCATTTTATTTCATAACGAACACAAATAAAACGAAAACATGAAATCGAAACATTAATCCCAACTTATTGACTGTAGACTCAACTAGTTACAACATTTTAGTCGCTCTCCGTGAAAGGCTACTGATGTTTGTTCACTTTATCGTCACGTCGTTTTTAGACTTACATGGACATTAATTGGAAGCCATCGAAAGAAACAGAAATGCTACTGCTTACAACATTAAGTTTATTATGATTGATTGACTAATATGTGGTTTAGCATCAATTGACATCCGTTGGAAAGTAAGGATAAAATTACAACAGATAGTCCTACCGCTACTATGTACGTTTCTGTATATCAACAACATTAGTAATATACGACGGTATACAATTCGTGGGTTGATGAACACCTCAGAAAAACCACTGTTTTACCACTTTTTGGCTTGTTTATTTTTTGGCGTTTTTCTTACTTATTGTTCGATTGTTTAAAATATCACTACTCTGCGGACTAATAATGTTTAAATACGGACCGCATTCTCCGCATAAAATGAAATTGAGTGTCAACCGAAATACTTTACTATTGCATTAAAATGACGCGAAAACAAAAACTGTCTTCTCGACTATATTGTCATCAACTAACGGAAATGTTTTTGTCTAGCACGCTTGAGTGAGATGCCTGATGTTTCTACTAAGTGTACAGTGCACTAACCTATTACAGAAATTCAATTTGCTTATGCTTTAACTAACTTTAAACTGGCTAATATATAACATGATATCTGAGTTTTGTTAGACACAACCACTAGCGATAAAGTTCTCATTTTGGGACAGTTTTTGAGCTCACTTTTCTATAAAACTTCTGCATTTTATTATATATTTCGTTTATTTTATTCGGTTCAATGCATTAGCTAAATGAAGCCTTGTGTCTTCAATATATTTCCATGATGTGAACAATGAAAGTGATAAAACGTAAATGGTTGTCCTACAGATCTCGTGCGAACAACTAACGATTGCGTGTGGAGAACTATTTACTAGGCTGGGAAATATTTTTCCTAACCAACAGTGTCGCGGTGGTTGTTCATTTCTATCTCGTACACTTCCTTATCATCATAGTGGTTACTGCCATGTCCATGTTCGCGAATTTCTGACGGGTCACGAGTGTCGACTTCCTCAATGATGGTGCCGACCATTGATTTTGAGATACTAGACGCAGTTTTTGCCGTCAATATTATCCGAACAGCAGCCAAAATTTGGCAAATGTTTGTTTTTCAGGAAATGGTTTTGGAGACTATGTATATGCAAAGATATAATGTGTAAAATAATACTATCGCATTCAGTTTTTACGTGCAGGGTCAGGTTGGAGGAAATATGTCTGTTCACCTAGATTATCACCACAAAAACACCATTTAATATATAGGGAATTACTTCCTAGATGTGTCCTTTATAATAAATACCATTTTTTTTTTCAAATGTGACAGGAATCTTTTAATAGCCACGGTGCAAGTAAGTGGTATCAGATCTTGTAGCCGAGCAATGATTTTCTCATCGTCCATATATATGAGGATCAACCACATGTTTCAAGTTGTTATGCAAAATGACTGGTTTCGCTGGGCTAATTTGTTAAATGGCATCAGTACTGAACGCCTGACATGGTTAAACTCGTTAAAGGCGATGTTCGTAAGCATAACCTCCATATTCACCTTCAGCAAATATTTCACATCATGAATGTTGCTCCAGCCAAATACGGAGGCTATTGACTTCAGGTCTTTTCGCATAAGATCGATCTTATGCGAAAAGACCGGAAGTCAATAGCCTCCGTATTTGGCTGGAGCACTACTTCTTGCTTCTGCGACTCAATCATTCGACAGATCCCCACAGCAAGAATTAAAGTAACAGTTTCTTGTGTTCTTCCGACGAGTCACACAACATGAAGGGAACTGTTTTATCACACTCAGCATACTGAGTAGATATCCGGACCGCTGTCTTCGGTGGTTCGAAATAGCAATCTTCCTCACAATTCTCGCATTAATTTGTTGAAACTAAACAATATACATTTTGTTTAAGAATCACCGAAAAACAGGTTGTTTCTTAAATTTATTTTTGAAAATTTTCGGGGGGGGCTTTAGCCCCCTAGCCCCCCCTCTGGCTACGTGCCTGCTTAGGTCACGCCTTCCTTCGCAAGGGAAGTAAAGCCGTTGGTCCCCGGTCAAAGAGTTGATGGGTCGATATCTAGTCCAGATAGTGGGAGTCGGTGTTTGGCCTCGTAGCGGAAATAGGCCGACGGAAAATAACCAGAACTTGGCTCGATTGTAGCTCTGACAGCGGCAGAAGTATAAAGTAGAATGTTCAAAAAAGGTTTGAAGGCGTCGTTGACAAACGAAGCCTTCAAGAATATTACATATAGATACACATAGACTTTCTGGAAAGATGTTTATAAAAAAGCTAAAATTTTTTGAAGGAACTTGATTTTCATACCATTCCATAATTTTAGCAAGTGGATTAATCGCTGTAACTATATCATGGGCTTGGATCGTCAATTAACATCTCAGAAGACATCATCGTTGTTCGATTTGTCCGATGTTCATAGCTTTCTCTCTTACCCTTTAATGAAACAGCACACTAAATGGCAATAGAACTGACATCAACCAACTAACAAGAGAAACTTTTTTAAGCATTCTAGCTAAATTTAACAGTCAGAAAACGGCATACAATTGCTGCTTGTAAATTCTTTCAGATCCTCATTTTCGATTGATTCGACTTGAAAGCAAGCAAGCATCCCGATCATCATCATCATCATCATCAGTAACAGCATCCTCCTCCATTAGAATGAAATATGGGCTACAGAAGAAAAGTGATTATTTTCTCGATTGATGTCACTGATGACGATTGACGGTACCGTTTGTATCGGTACTCGAATCGAATGTCTCCACTCAAATGCTACTATAGCAAATGGCAATACAGTGATATGGAACGAGTATGCTTCGAATGCTGGAAACCGTCCATCCAGGTCCAGGTCCAGGTTGGCAATTATTGCTTACTGTAGTGATTGACTTTGATTTCGATTTTAATTGAAGCTTTCTCCGGAGCACTTTCACCCCCCGCATGCCTGCCCCCGTTTCGCTTCATCAAATGGTTAGTTAGGAGGGCTTGCTTGCCCACTCATCCCCCCCTCCCACCTTTCCATAGGTTTCAACGATGATGTCGATGGCAGTTTGTGACTAGGTTGCGAGTGTATTCAGTTTCTCGCAATTCTCGATAGTGCTCCGGTAGTGGAATTCGATAAATCGTTATGATTATTGAATAAGAGCTTTCATTAGCAATCGATGCAAGTGCATTGCAGAACGACGACTGACGAAGACTGATGCTATTTCGGGTGAGGAAATTGATTCCGGGCCGACTGACTCAGTGACTGTCTGGCGAAGAACGCCTTTGCACCGGCACAGCTTGATGGGTGACAAATTAGTAACAGAATAACGTAACCAGGATTGGTACTTAGGTACGTTCAAACGGCATTGCAACGCTGGATTGATGGAGTTTGATGAAAATTTAATTGACAGAAATCCATAGGCCGGTACTGTTCTGAATTGGTTTCTCAAGTTCAGATTATAAGTTGCAAATCTGATGCATATGATCATAATTAGAGCTTAGTTTAGAACTCAAGTGTTCTCGGAAAAATAAGTGATATTTGATTTCCAATAATATTATTTTGACATAGGTTCTGGACTTTCCTCGATCGAAATTTAATATCTTTTGAAAATCCACAATAATCCCGAAATAAACAACCAATAAACAACATTTAATTCCAAAGTGTCAACATCAAAAAGTGAACGAGTGATTGAATAAGTGAAAACTGTTCTCAGACAACAGTCCACTGTTCCGAATCAGGCAAGCAGGCACCACCAACCAACCAAACAGTGACTCCATGGAGCGTAAGAAAAACCAACTGTCATGGGGATTCCATTCGGAAAAGAAACGAGCAATTTCGCTCGCAGCTTTCAGAAAGAAAATTTATTCCACATTCAGCTGGCTTTGGCTATTCCACACTGGCTGATGCTGATGCCAGTTCCGGAAGTTTGGCAAAAACGGTTATCCACCCGCCAGGTCCACCGACCGCTTTACCAGTGACGACCTAGCAGGTTAGCCCTTTCGGGAACAGTGCTTCCCCGTACTGCGTGCGGCCCAGAACGGGAGAAGAGCCTCGGAAGACACACAGTCGTTTGCACAGACAGCTCACAATGGAGGTTCACAGCTGGTTGAAGAAGTGGATTTATTTATTGTTTGTCGAGTTATGTGTGCGAGCTGGTACATATTCTCTGCTATAGGAATGATCAAATACATTTTTTGAGAAATTGATTTGTTTTTCCGTTTGCACCATTTTATTGTTTTACTATCTCACAGTTTAAAAATAATCGTCGTTTCATTTCGAGCATTCCCAAAACCAACTGCACATATTCGCTACTCTACCGGCTTACATATGTGAGTTTGTGATTGGCGGAGAGTGTCGGAAGGGAAATTATTCATTTTCACGACCCATTTCGCATCAGTGAATCTACTTGTACTACTTCATATTTCCCCCCCTGATGATATGCCACACCATATTCTATGACGACAGTGGCGTTGATGCTGGCTGCTACCACTGCTGGTGCTCTTTCAAAACTGAAATGGAAGAAAAACTTCCCTCCCTCCCAGCAGCCCAGAACCACCCGTCTTCGTCAAAATCCTGAACAAATAGCTACAACCGGAGACCGTAAATATTGAGAGAATCAGAGGGACAGGCCGGGAACACCAGCTGTTTGGTTATAATTTTTAATAACAAATGTGTCGCAAATTTGACGGATTTCGGCGAAGGGAAAATGAAGCGACCGTAAAACTGACATGACACACACACCCGTTACCAATGGAGCTGGGCTGGGTTGGGAAAAAACGGGGTGGTTTACCCCATCGTCCCTCCACTTTAAGCTTATCGGAAGGGAAAAAGAGTTGAAGTCATCACGGTTTGAATCCGAACTGTGTCTTTGTTTGAAATGTCTAACAAGAAAAGAGATGGTTGAGCGACTGTTGTTATTACGAGTCATCAAATTGGTATCCTAAACAAATAGTAAACTTTTTCGGTGGAACATTATTTGAGTAACACTTTCACTGTGTAATATTTTATGGTACTTTAGCAGTGCAAACTAAACCATAGGTTAAATTTTACTTACGCAATAAACACATTTGTTTTTTCCAAACTTACCTGTAAATAGACAAAGAAATTTACAACCATTAGGTTACTATATAATACAATACAAACACTAATGTTATTGTGTGTTTCTACAGGAATAAGGGAAAAGAAAAAAGAAACGCACTTAAAAAGAGAAGTACAAAGAACGGGTACTTAAAACATAAACGTGAACGTGATTGTAGCCGCTCTCATTATTGTTATGAAAACAAAATGATCGGTTCGATTCAGTTAAAATCTTTAATTCAATAAGGTTGAGTTGAGTTGTTTAAACAATAACATAAATTTGGAAAGGTTGACTAAAAACAGACAGGATTATGAATTAAATTCCGAATGGTATAACTAGGATAGGTAACGAAATCGAAGAAAGTTGCGTTTGGAGTGGAATTGAATGGGTTAAAGCATAAAATTAAACATATTTCGAGAATTGTTCATGACGCTATTAAGAGCTCGATGCAAGATTCTGTGAAATGAGATTTTTAATACTAATAACGAACAAAAAGGCAAATTTTTAAAGATGCGTAGAAAATGTTCCCAAATTCTGGAACAATCACGATAACGATAAAAGGACCATGAATAAAAATCATGAGTTTTATAATTATGTCCACTTTCTCTTCAATAACGCCTGCATAATGCTTAAATTTAACTGTATTTGAACTGGTGAACTTTATGAAGATTATCCATAAACCAAAGGTTGACTCGTGATTTAATTCGTAGATTTAACATTATTCCGAGTCCAGCTATACGACGCGAACTGTTTTAAGATTTATTACATCTTCATCATGATTCGGTTTACGTGTTTGTGAATTGGTTCACAAAATCAAAACAGTCTAGATATATTCTCATTAAGTATTTAACAAAATTTGTAATATTATTTGTGATTTTTTTCAATCCTCGTTACCAAACTCATGATTCTAATATATTAGTCACGATTTAATATCCGTGAAATAGTTTACAAAATCATAAAATGTTCTTCATGGATACGTGAACTGGTTCCAAGCGTATGAGTCATAACTCACCATTCATGCTTCTGAAATAGTTCACAAAATTATGAAATATCTATTCGTTGATATGTGAAATGATTCATAATTTCTAGTATAAATGTCAACTGACATGCCTGTGAAATAGTTAAAAAAAATCGTAAAATATTATTTGAGTATTCTGAGCTGGTTCATTATTTTCAAGTACATTAGCCAAAATCCACAATTCGTGCTCGAGAAATAGTTCTCAAAATCATAAAATATTATTCATGTATTCGTAAACTGATTCATGATTCCTAGTATATTAAACACGACTCACCATGTGTTCTCGTGAAATAGTTAATATATTCATAGAATTTAATTCAAGAATTCATGAACTGGTTCTTAATTAATAATACATTAGCTATGATCTGTTTTGCGTGCTTGTGATATTTATAATCATACAACTCTGTACATGGTCATGAAATATTTACGTGAACTATATTTGGAATATTATATGTATATGTAATATGAATATGTAATCATGTTTATTCCATGAATTTTTTTATGAAAAATAATAAAGTTGGGTTTAGCTGTTAGTGACCAGTAATAGGTACGAGCAGTAGATATAAGAAATCAATTAGGATCTCGAAAATCGTCATTCATTTAATAAGGCTCAGTGTGATGACCGAACAGAAATCAAAAACTACGCTGAGCACTCAAAATATATTATATAGCACAAATCGTGTTCTTGGCATAATTCTCAAAACAAGATACCGAATAACAACCTATCACGATAAGGTGAAGATAAATTACGAATATCGTGACAAAACTGCTGATTTACATGAGCAATCCTCGTGTCAAATTCAATAACAAGCTAAAGTATTAAATATCACGATAACGTTTACATAAATTATGAAAATCGCAACTAAAATCCCGAAATCATGAACATCATAAATCAAACCAAATGCCAGGAAATCCGAACTTTTGCACAAAATATCACGGTAACGTGATGAGAAATTACAAAAATCGCGATTAAGCTCTTCAAAACATAAATAGTGCTTCACTGTCGGCTCTTTTTGTTGTGATAGCTCATACAGACCACTACACAGTGGTCCAGAATACAAATTTAGCAGGAATTTTGAAATATTACTAAAACTAAACAAATTAGCCTCATTAAGACTTTGGAGAAGTTTTCATAGTTTGTGAGCCCCTTGTTTTGTTTTGTTTTGCCAGTCAGGGCGGTTCTATTTTTACCAAGATCAAAAAATTAACTTTGTCATCATTCCAGCTAGAGACAAACAACCTTCAGAAAAGTTGTAGAAAGACAAATTTTGGAAAAGTTATCTAAAGACATGTAAGCTCTAGCTGTCATACTTTTCATTTTACAACAAATTTAAAATCGAAGGTTAGGGTGTTTCTTGGAAAAACTGTTTTATTCAAATAACTTTTGCGGTATTGATTTAAAACAGAAGTAAAGGGCGAACACGAAATTATTGCGACACTTTCAACAGGGCATAACTTTTTTACCATTGGGTAAAAATCAACCAAATTTTGCACACTTTCTCATTGATGTGTATTGTTTACATGCTGTCAAACTCGAAGTCGTGTTTTTCGATTCAACGAAAATGGAGGTGAACCAACGCGAGTCGAGAGAACAAATTCTTTCCAAACACCTGGAATTTCCTGACCTGTCGTACCGGCAGTTGGGAAAAATGTTGAACATTCACCATTCAACCGTCTCCAGAGTGTTGAAGCGGTTCCAGGGGTGGTTGACGTTGGACCACGGCAAAGGACCTGGAAGAAAACCGGGACCGAAGAACAAAAAGACGGAGGGAAAGGTGAAGCGGATGATTAAAGCAAATCCCAACGTCGCAAGCCGTGATTTGGCTAAAAAGATCGGCATGTCGCAGAGCTACGTCCAGAATGCAAAGAAGAAAGCTAGACTACATACATACAAGGAACAGAACTTCCCAAACCGCGATGAGCGGCAACAATCGACGGCTAAAACTCGGGCACGGAAGCTCTACGAGAAGATGCTGACGAAATATGGCTGATGTGTGATGGACGACGAAACGTATATAAAAGCCGATTTTATGCAAATTCCGGGGTTGGAGTTTTTCACCGGCAAGAGCAAATTCTATATGGACGACAAATTCAAGAAGAAGAAAATGTCGAAGTTCGCCTCCAAGTATCTCATTTGGCAGGCCATTTGCTCTTGTGGACTTAGGAGTGAGCCTTTCGTGACAAATGGCACAGTAAATGGCGAGATCTACAAATCTGAGTGCCTCCAGAAGCTGCGCCCGTTGGAGCAGTACTGGGCAATGATGGAGCAGGAACTTCGGAAGAGCAAGAAGACAATCAAAGACGAGAAGAACATGTTAAGAAAATGGAAAAAAAAACTGAGAAACTGGTACCGGATGACACTGTAAAGACTTTGATGGAGGGCATCAAGCGAAAATGCGTTCAATTTTACACTCAAGGCTCCATCGATTAACTTTTCTTTTGATTTTTGAAGTAAATATATGTATAAAACTACCCTAAAATTTTGGTTTGACTTTAAACATTATAAGAAAATTGGCATGACATTTTCGCTGTCGCAATAATTTCGTGCTCGCCCTTTAGTCTTCAAACAACTTTAAGATTCATACTTTTCCTCCTTAGGGTGAAATATAGCATAGAACTTTAAGATTGTTTTAAGACGAATATTTTTTTTCATGGCATCACATATCTAATTATTTTCGTCGAAAAGTTATGAGCCCTGTTTCGCCAAAAATGGTTTTTTTTAATAACAATATAGCTCATATAGTAATATATAATAATACATAATAATTTTTCAACTATAAATAAGGTCATGATTAGAGTTATAATTGAGCAAAAAATGACGAAAACGATATTTTTTTTAAATTTCATAAAATTAAGTTAAAATAATATATTTTTGATATATGAGCTGATTATATCTTTTGAACGATGGAAGCTAGAGTTTTGATATGTTAGAAGAAAATGTTCGTCTTCAAAAACTACGAAAAACATCAGAAGCATAGGTTGAAAAAAAATGAAAACTGAAAAAGTTAAGATCACTTTAGAAATACTTTCAGATATTGTGAAGGAGAACAATTTATCTTAATATACCGAACCTCTAGCTTCTCTTATTAGAAAGTTATATATACATATATATATATATATATATATATATATATATATATATATATATATATATATATATATATATATATATATATATATATATATATATATATATATATATATATATATATATATATATATATATATATATATATATATATATATATATATATATATATATATATATATATATATATATATATATATATATATATATATATATATATATATATATATTATTAAAAATAAACTATTTATTGAGTTAACATTGCAAGATATAAAAAATATCGTGTATGCCATTTTTTGGTGATCTATACTACAGAGCATGCTATTTCACATGGCAACAACGGTATTTAATGTTAAGTGCCCTAATCGAAGATAATGCTATTTGAAAAAGTTATACTTTTTGTATAAAAGTTTTTATAACTTCTAAACGAAAAGAGGTTAGTAGTCGGTGTTTTGAAGCAAATTATGCTCCCTAAAATAATCTTCAAGTTGTCCAAAGTGTTCATTAGTGTAAAATAAAAAATACAAAAGTTATAGAAATAAAACCGTTTTTTTAATAAACACTCTAAAGCATACATTTGGATTTCCCATGCAATGGAAAGTATACCTAGCTAGAGGTAGTGTTCAGCAAATTTGTCTAAAATATGTTGCTTTACAACTTCATTGAAGACGATAAAACTAGAACTCGAACCGTAAAAAGTTCAATTTTAAATATTGCGAAAATTAGAACCACTCTAGCATCTGTTTAAAAAAGAAGGGCCTTGCAGAGTACAACAACTTTACCAAACATATTGCAAGGCTAAGTCATTTAATTTAGCAAAAGGTTAATTCACATTCTGGACCACTGTGCACTGCATCCTCAAATTATAAACAAGAATCATAACAAAACTAAGCATATCCAGGCAACAACCATAGTAATCCAACCAAATATTCGAATGTAACACCATGTAAATTTTTGACTCCTCTAGTTTTTTGAAAACACAAATAGTTTCATGAATACGAGGTTTATTATTCATTATTTCAGAAACTTGTTAACGATTGTCGTTAATTGTTCAATTTTTTCCGTGTAAAATTATCACAAGATGTTGGCTGTGCAGTATATTCCCACCTACCTCCCACTATTTTAAACATGAAACTAAAATCCAATATTCTACAGAACAATAGCTTGGTTCTTACGTAGGGATCTCTCGATATCTAGATTTTTCACGAAATGGTGTTCTTTAAAATGAAAAGTAAGTGGCTGACAATTTCATTAAAATCACAAAAAAAAATTATAAAAAAGCTATGTATTAATTGGTTATGTACAAAGTTGAGGCGAAAAAATGTGCTAAGCTCGTGATTTTTAGAGGGTTTTATGCGAATTTTGTTTGATAAATCGAAAGTCGATTAGTGGGTAGTGCTATCGAAGAAAATAAAAACATGTTGTATTAAAATATTATTGAAAAATTTCGGGTTTATGGCTCCGATGAACCCAAAAATCAAAACAGTAAGTAAAGTATTGAAGAAGAATGTATTCTGGTGTAACTGAACGGTTTGGTTCCCAAAAAAAAAATTTTGCAGTGAAAAAACTGTTTGACAATGAAATTGATGTTTTAGCTTTTCAGAATTTTTAACAAAAATTCATTGCAAGGAATCAAAAATTTTTAGATGAAAAATAAACTGTTCAAGTACACGAGAATGTAAATGCGAACAAATATAAAACACAATTTATGAAAATTGGCTGAGTTGTTTTCAGTATATTACGTTCATCGTAACAGTCCTTTCAAGAAACTCCAATTCCAAGATAATCGCGTTCAAAGTTTCCGAAATCATCTTAGGACACCAGCGGCCGCTCGTTCAGTGGCCAATAAGCACAACTGGCGGAGGGTTAAATAATTCGTGGATAGAACCAGCGCGCAGCGAACGGCTATTGTTTGAAATCCAGTGTTCCGATCTGGATGAAATTTCGCACAGATAATTTCGAAAGAATGTTTTTTCAGAATATGCAATAATTTTTTCGAGCTTATATAAATTCTTAAAAAATCAAATTCTACGTGCATCGCTGGACAAAATAATTGAGAAAAACCATCGAAAATTGCAAAAGAATTAAAAAGCATGAGCGTTGCAGCAGGATTAGAAATTTCAATATTTTGATATTTTTGTCCACTTCCATTGTTTGGCATATCATTTTTAAGACATCTAAAAGCCACCCATCAGTAGAAGTGGCGCGCTTGTTGAAAAAGAACATCTAATTGCCAACTATAAATTACTCTTATTCAGTTTTAACATGTACTAAATGCGGTCCTGATACAATTCTGTAGTCAACTCATGTTCCAAAAAATTATCTACAAGAACACACTTCGTTGAACAGGATTAAAAGGATCAAGAATCCTGTCGATATAGAGGATACAGAGGATGGTGCAGTCGAGGTACGAACGCACGATCCATCTCCAGATACATCAGATAGCGCAGATTTATGTCACAATATGGTGAAACGATATCCGTTAATACGACATACGATATATTAACCCAAAAAAACCACACGATTGATGTCACACTTCAATCAAAATACCCGGTACTTCAATATAATCTGGCTCCGCCTTCTTGTAATGGTGCTAATTAAAAAGTTATGACTTCGGAGAGTTGGAAACCGTTGCCTTCCTATTAACTATCTACTTTTCAGGTGTCCTCAATGGGACTATTGCTCTAAGAATACGATTGGATCTATCCGTTACTTCCTACATGACCCGGGAAATCTAAACGGTTATCATTAAATAGACAACTTTTGCGTATAAAAAACTCAATAATATGTGCCTTGTCTACGAAAATTAAATCCAACTCGCATTTTACAATCCCCATACCTGATTCACATTATTTAAATATGTGGTTGCTGTTCTGGTCATAAAGTCAACTGCAAAAGCTGCATCCAGTACCTCAAAATCAACAGCAATCACCAACAGCGAGAAAGTAATTATGAAAAACGTCGTGTTCACACTCAGTTCAAGATGCAGGGAAGAACATTTGTTTGTCGGCAGTCAAGACAGTATTATTGACACATTTGATCTATTTAATTTCCCCGCTAGATACCAAAGCCAAGTCAATTCAGGAAAAGTACAATAACTCTATAACAATTGAGATTTGATGGTATGTGTGGAACGATTTTTTCCCTAAAAAAGTATCTCGAGAGGTACTTACCATGAAGCCAACCATATTTTGGTTCTTTTGTAAAGTTTATGACACCACACACGTACCATTCATATAATTGCATACTCCTTTATATAAACACATACTCTCTTTCTCACTCTCTCTCTCTCTTTCAATACTCATACTCACACGAATATGCAAGTTATCACACGATGGTACAAACGATTTCATACACGCTGGCACATTCCCGACACATAAATGCCACGCGTTCAAGCATATTTCATACTATCGCTCGTGCCGCTTTCCATAATACAAACCTGGCAACAAAGGCGAACATACAATTGCAATCCTCCACGCACACCTACATCCGAAATATCGCACCGGCGATTAGGAGAACGTGTTAGCACTTTATAAATGTGGCCTCAAATGCAAACGTAAAAACAACCCATTCCGGCGTGATCATGAATCACGTCATTCAGTAGAACGTTTAAAAAAAATTACCCTCATATACACCAGAAAGCACATCCTTAAATTACTCGTAATAGCCTTAGGATGTAACGATATGCTTGATAATAGAAACTGGTAACAAATCTTCACCTCTCATTCTTTTTGGTGTTTGTTTTGGAATAAAAATTAGAGAGTTGTACATAAATCAGGCAGAAAAGAGAGAATAAAAGTAGCAATTAAACAAGAGTGCCTCTATCCACTATTTCTAAAAAGAAATTTTCCTTTTAATCGTCTCGTTCTATTTGACATTCTACTGACCCTAATTTCGATTCAAATACAATTACACTTTCGATCGTCTTCGTCCATCGTATGGCTTTATTTCGTCATGATATTAGCAAATCTAGGTAACTTTCAATAATTTCACGATACTTTCTTCACAATAACGCAAAAATTTTCAACTGAGGGAATCTTCAACAGATTTGATAGGTCGATCTCTTTTGGCACCAAATTCACGTTGTTGGTCACGTACCACCGAAACATGTTTCGAGCAAATTGACAGCACAATAGGTCAAACCAAACAGCTTTAAACAGTTGTACCAGTCGTTTCTGAAGAAACTCTTGTGTATCTCATCGTTAATAGTTTCAGAAGTGATTTAGGAGGCGTCAATTTCGCTACATCCGTAAATCACCTGCCAGATCAGAAATTTCTTAGCAAATGATGCAATATGATTGGGTGAGTGTAAAATTTTTGACCCGCTTTGCGATGAAATTTTTCGTTGCAATAGCATGAAGCATAAGCATGAAGAGGCCATACAAGAACGCATAGTGACACGACCTGTGATAAAACCCTAAAAATAAATTCACTTAAAATCTTTTGCCTTTATTTTTTCTCTGAGTATGAGTAAAATTATTTCAAAATTTTACGATGAAAAATGTATTTTAAATTGTCGTTGAAGCAAGTGATGTCGAGGATTTCCGTTCAATTCAATTCACACGAGCCGTAATAACTTCAAACTCCAAATAGCGATATCGCAAGAACTACACGGGCGATTGGAGTATTTTTAAGTTCATTTCAAATAATTGTGGATGTGATAAACTATAGATACATGTATTTCGTGCATAAATCGTTTGTTCTGCATCAAAAAAATCAATTGAGAAATCGATTCGTAATATTAGCAATTTATATTTATACGCCTTACAATTTTTAGATGCCCTTCCGTGGATCACTTAATATGAATCTGATTCAAAATTTAGTGTAGGTTTATGGTATACAGCCCTAACCATGCGCATTTTTTCGCCAAAAAATATATTTGCATATTTTGAAAATACCATAATGGAGACGCCCCGTATATCATAAATCTTTTTTCAAATTAGCTACCTAAACAACCATTTCTGCTATCAAATTCAACTAGTTAATTATACTTATATATCAACCCTTTACCAACAACAGCTTAGGGTTTATATGAAAATAATCCAAGAAAAAACAATTATGGGATTTCAAAACTAGTCGCAAAATTAGTTAAAAACTTTATTTTTAGTCTTATAAACCAATTTTAAAAATTTTGTCGCAACTTTCTATGGAACTGCTATGTGCAACTATGGAACTGCCCAACCTAAAATAAATAGAGCAGCGAATTTATTTGTTTGTAGTATATGTCTTTATTATCTTAGAGTCTTGTATACGAAAAGTTCAAATTCATGAATTTAATTTTTATAACCAACCAATTTATAAAAAACTGTACCTAAAAGATTAAAGGCATGACTTTTTAACCAAAAATGCTCTGTGGACACGGAATTATGGCAACACTTATAACCGGTTTTAAAATTTTTCCTCTTGACAAAAATGAACCGAACAGGTCACATTTTCTCTTTAAATAACTTTATTGCCATCCCACGTATAAAAAATTTACGCTCACCTGTAAAGTCATACGCTCATAACTATATATTCAACAAATTTATTCAAAATAAGTTTCTTTATAACTTTGTGGAAGACCATGAAGCTCTATCTTTCATCAGTAAAAAGTTTATTTTCGCATTTTAGATAAATTGGAACCACCCTAATAACTATTCCAACAAAAAGAAGCATGTTCTGATGTACATAAATTCATTTTAAGACATAATACGGCTAAATTATATAGGTTTGTCAGAAAATTAACATTCCTCCTAAATTAGCGATCATCGAATCACGCTTGAGACTGTGTTTGAAAATTTATAAGATCTGAGTCCTTATCACCGGGATGTTATTATGTTTGCTACTTTTTATAAACATCAGGACAGGAGTATTAGATCAGAAAATATAAGTTCATAGTGCTTTAAAAGACAAAATAATCGCATCGAAATTATCAATAAAACGACTTATTCGGCATGCAATCTGCATTTTTAAATGGCGAATTATTTACTATTTATTAGGGTGGCTCAAAGATACTTATTTTATCGTAACGATTCATAAATAATTGTTGTACTTTTGTGCGTTATATTCGTTTTAGATATTAAAACACATTGAAAAAAATTACTACTCATTAGGGTGTCCCAAAAAGTTTTTGGTTGTGATGATTTAGATGGTTTATGGTAGATTTCGTAAGCTGTATTCGTTTATCAGAAATAATTTTTAATGCTTATTAGAGTGGCTCATAAAGGTTGAGTTCGTTTTTGGTATAAATTGCTGAGAAAAAATAACTTCACTAACCCCTAACCCTTGGTTTTGAGTACCTTAGGACCCTGATTTGTCAATTTTTATAACTGGTTATATTTGTATATAGAATATAGTATTATAAGAAAAAAAAATTTCGTTGAAAATTATATAAACATCACGTGATTATACATCCTGTAAGTCAAATTTGTCATCGTTTCATCGGCTACCACAATCACGGTTACAGGGTTTGAGTTTTACACCAATGTATATCAGACCTTCCCAACCTTTTGCTCATATGGGCACTTTTGCATATTTTTCTATTAAAATAATTTCTATGAAACTGAATTTAATTCTTCAAACTGTGCCATATAATTTCGAGATGTAACCGACAGTTTTGATCCATTGAAAGCCCTACTTCATTCACTCACCATAAAGATGAAGAGATACAATATATTTTCTAATCAAAACAGTGTTGCCAAATAAGTATAATGAAGTAAGCGTGAACTGAGTACTATTTACTAAAATTGAGAACTAACGTAAGATATCATGATACAATTCCAGAAATATTTGCCACATTTCAATATGTTCAAATATTTACTGAAATTTGAACAAGCTGTATGGATACTAGCATTACCTAATTAACCACTCTTTCCAATCGGCTTTACTCTTTTATTCGCTAGTATAGACTTCATGCATCATCTTTTTAATTTAATATGCAAGTCTGGCATGGACTCCTTATTCTTCTAGCTATAAAGTACTTATTTGAAATCAATATCCATAATGACTATGCGTCTGCATTAGCAGTTTATTTTCTTTTTAAATTTTGGCTGCTTATCACAAGTTTTCGCAAAACTTACTTAGACTCAGTTGATAAAAAAAATACAACCTTGCGATTGCGGGCGCTCGTGAGCGTCGTAGTTTTTATGTATTTAGTAGTTCGAGTTTATTAAAAGTTCATGACAAACAGCTATATTAAGAATATTTAAAAAAACTAATAACTTATTTTTAGTAATTTTATTATGAAATCTTATAAAATTAGTGATTTTGTTGAAGTTACTTCTTCCACTAAAAACCTTTTAATTTTTTTGGAAATCTCAGGTGACTAAAACTATACTGTTTTACGCCAATTCGGAAGCAAAATTCTGGCTACGGACCTGGTCATTACAAATTTTAACTCCACCATCAATTCATAGCACAAAGTACTACTTATCAGGAGTAATTGTTATCAAAAGCTCACCTCTGTACTTACTAAACTCTAAATAAAATATTAGATGTTGCTCTAGTCCATCGCCCAGTCTATTGATACTGTTCCCTTGAAACAACAAATATCAGTACGACCATGCCAACCTAAATCCGCAATAATCGGTCAGCAGAGGCAAATCTGTTTGTTTTGACGCATGGATATTGAAACCTTAATACCCAAGGCCGAACAGGGGCCCGACTGACATCGAATCGGAACCAAACGCTCGAAATGTGTAGGCAGCATCACAACAACTGCATCAACATACACGCAAAACACCAACCCGAGGGGTTTCATTCGAATGCATTGCATAAATATATCCCTGGACTATAGTTTTTTTTTTCATTGCTGTATGTACATATTCTATTCTTCTCGAGCGGACCCGTGTTGAATACATGAATGCATGCAACTGCACTTGACATGCACAGATAGTCCAGTCTGTTGGTCGGTGCCTGGGCAGTCAGCTTAGTCTGTTAACGCTTTCGTTGTGTGGTGATACGGTAAATGTAGGTTGGAGGAATGCTGCATGGTAGGGAGATTAAGCATCAACAATAACAACAACAAAAAACGAGAGGCAATTGTGGATGCGGATTTAGTGTTTGCGGATTAATCCGCTTTGCTGAACCTGGGAAAAACTAATCGCAATTGTGTAATTAGAATTTGGGACCCAACCCCCATTTGAATGATTTGAATAGTGAAAAAAAAAAGAAAAGAGAGCGGAATGCGAAACGAGTTAGAACAAAAAATGTCCACCGTGGTTGGATTGCGTTTTTTTTCGCATCGCTTCCGGTTGAAAAAATATAGTTTGTTGAATTAAATTTCAAATTGAAAGGATCAGCTGGGTAACTGATGGGATTTTAAAGTGATGAGCATGAGTGCGTTTAGCTGTACAATTCAACCTATTTATCGTAATTAGAGCGTATAGAGTATGACAGAATGTGAATAAATAATCAAACGGTTCGAATATTCACCTATAAATGTATGTTAATGGAATTGTTTCCCGGAGCGTTTTCGATGGAAGTTTGAGGAGATCAGCTCCTATTTTTCAGTCATTTATTTTTCTTTTTTACATCATGTTAATTTATTATCGATCCTAAAATTTGGGTGGACACTTCGAGTTGAGTGACCCAGATTTTGAGCCAAAATAAATTTTTTATATTTTAAAATATTTTTATATCACACCGTTGGATAAAATTATGAAAACATTAAGACATTTGCTTCATGAACAAAATAATTTTGACCATTTCTTGTAACTTTCGATGGTTGTTCCACTAGGAGGCTGATAATAGTCTATTATCTTTCTCCAGGCTTAATTAGCATAGACGTCGTACGGGTTGAAGAAGCCACGCATTCATCCATTGGACTCCTGCTTTCATGCTACAGAAGGCGACAGAAACAAGAGTAGCCACGTCAAGACTCTTCAATAAAAGTACAAATTTTCGAAAACTCGAAGGTATCGTCACAAACGTAACATCCGTAGCCTAATGAAGATGCTATCCGTAATACTACAAGTTTCAATAGCTCCAGAGGCTTGTTTGATGATTATTTTGCTTTATGTTTCAATATTTGGATACAATTGCATTGAAAATACATCTAATAGGCCTCAAACGTCCATTATCCACGTACTTAATATCGAACGTCGCGCTCTCCCCTCTCCAATCAATATCAAATTTAAACAATCTCTCTAAAGAGTAAACTAGAAACAAAAATGAAAAGAAGATTTCTATATCACTTAAAAAGTTTGTAATATGTGTTACACTACGAAATATTAAATAAATTAACTGTCTGAACTGAAACTGAACTAACTCCCCTCTCCGTACGGTGTAACCTGACACTCATAGTTTTTTTTATTCATTTCGTTTATTTGATAGGCACAAATGCGTTAGCTTGGCGGTGCCAAATGCTTATGTTTTTACATTTTGGATATCTTAAAACTAGGAGGTTACAATGTTGAAATATTTTTTTACAAAGGAAAAAAAAAGTTTACAGCTATCTTAAGACTAGAAATAAGATTCAATATACAAGAGAGGGCCAAAAGATTTTTTTATGAAAAAATTTAAAACAAGGGATTCACTTTGATATACAAGAGAGGGAGTAATAGTATTTTACGAAATATTTTACGGTTATCTTAAAACTAACAATATAGTTTAGTACACAAAAGGGGGAACAAATATTTATGAGAAACTTCACAGAAATCTTAAAACTAGGGATTCAATTCTATTTACAAGATGGAGGACAAGAGTTTCAATAAAGAGTAAAAATTATAGCTATCTTAAAACTAGGAATACAGAATACTAATTTGAATTTTTTAACTAAAACTTATGCTTGGTCAAGATATTCAGAGGGTGGCTTATTTCCGCATCAGTGTAGCAGCAGTTGTATCAAGGACAGGGGAGAGACAGGGAAAGAAGAGCAAAACTTGCAACTTTCGCTCGAACGGGGGGGGGGGGGGGGGGGGAGGGGGATCAGCGAAATAAATTTGCGCCTCAGTCTAGTAAGTCGTCGAGTACCGGATTGGCGGATGGTATTCTTCGGACCCGCGGGGAATCCTTCAAAAGTCATCGGACCTCGAGTCGCTCTCGCTTCAGTTTCCTTCTATGCAGGCGTAGTGGTAAGGGCGACGGCGGTTACATAGTGGCACTCTGGAGCTGATCGGTTCCACAAGGCAGGAGGAAACTCTAAAAACGAGAAATAAAAGAGAGGGGCTAAATTGGGATATTTATCGTTTTTATGAAGGTATAAATAAGGGACATATAGGGGAAATCACGAGTTGCCAGCATATCTCGGACTGGGACATTGGGTGGTCTACCTCGGGCCCGAAGGGATTCCTTTAACTGAGACCTGGCGTCACAATACCCGGCGCATACCCAGACAACGTGTTCGATGTCGTGATAGCCTTCGTCACAAGCGCACAGACTACTCTCCGCAAGCCCAATACGCCGCAAATGCGCATCCATGGTGTAGTGATTGGACATAAGTCGGGACATTACGCGAATAAAATCCCGACCCACATCCATCCCCCCGAACCAAGGCTTCGTTGATACCTTTGGGATAATGGAATGTAGCCATCGTCCAAGTTCCCCATTGCTCCACGAGGTTTGCCAACTGTTGAGCGTCCTCTGACGACAAATACTAAAAAATTCGTTGAAGCAGATTGGTCTTTCGTATATGTCACCATTTAATGCGCCCACCTTTGCTAATGAGTCGGCCTTTTCATTGCCCGGGATAGAACAATGAGAGGGGACCCAAATAAAGGTAATCTGATAAGATTTTTCAGATAACGTACACAAGGACTCCTGTATCTTCCCCAGAAAATACGGTAATTGCTTTTTAGGCTTCACCGCACGAAGAGCCTCGATAGAGCTGAGACTGTCCGAAACGATGAAGTAGTGATCTGTGGGCAGAGTGTCGATGATCCCAAGGGTGTACTGAATTGCAGCTAACTCTGCGACGTAAACTGAAGCGGGATCATTGAGCTTGAATGAAGCGGTGATAGTATTGTTGAAGATACCGAAGCCAGTGGACCCATCGAGATTTGATCCGTCAGTGTAAAACATTTTGTAGCAGTCGACTTCTCGGAATTTATTATAAAATATATTGGGGATCACCTGCGGGCGTATATGGTCCGGGATTCCACGAATCTCTTCCTTCATGGATGTGTCGAAGAATACAGTAGAATCAGAAGTATCTAGGAAACGGACACGGTTGGGATTGTACGAAGAAGGATTGATGCTCTGTGCCATGTAGTCGAAGTACAAGGACATAAAACGGGTTTGAGAATTAAGCTCGACGAGCCTCTCGAAGTTTTGAATTACCAACGGGTTCAGAATGTCGCATCGGATGAGCAATCGATATGAGAGTTCCCAAAATCGATTTTTTAGCGGAAGAACGCCCGCCAGCACTTCGAGACTCATCGTATGGGTCGAGTGCATGCAACCCAAGGCAATGCGCAAGCAACGATACTGGATTCTCTCCAGTTTGATGAAGTGTATGTTCGCAGCGGATCGGAAACAGAAACACCCGTACTCCATCACCGACAATATCGTTGTTTGGTACAACCTGATCAGGTCTCCTGGGTGAGCACCCCACCATGTTCCAGTTATTGTTCGGAGAAAATTGATCCTTTGTTGGCATTTCTGTTTCAGATACCTAATGTGACATCCCCAGGTACCTTTAGAGTCGAACCAGACCCCGAGATATTTAAATGTGAAAACCTGGTTGATCGTTGCACCCATTAATAGAAGCTGGAGTTGCGCCGGCTCACGCTTCCTAGAAAAAACAACCAACTCAGTTTTCTCCGTGGAGAACTCAATACCCAGCTGAAGAGCCCAAGCAGACAAATTGTCCAAGGTATTTTGTAATGGTCCTTGCAAGTCGGCAGCTTTGGGCCCTGTAACAGAGACCACGCCGTCGTCTGCAAGTTGCCTTAGCGTGCATGAATTGGCAAGACAATCGTCAATGTCATTCACGTAAAAATTGTAGAGTAGGGGACTTAGACATGAGCCCTGGGGAAGACCCATGTAGCTAAATCGCGATGTTGTTAAATCGCCATGCGAAAAGTGCATGTGCTTTTCAGACAACAGGTTTAGCAAAAAGTTATTTAAAATTGGTGAAAGACCATGCTGGTGCAGCTTCTCTGACAGAATGTTGATAGAAACTGAGTCAAAAGCCCCCTTAATATCCAAGAAGACTGATGCCATCTGCTCTTTGTTAGCATAGGCCATTTGGATTTCTGTAGAAAGCAACGCAAGGCAATCGTTCGTCCCTTTGCCTTTGCGGAAGCCAAATTGTGTATCTGACAGTAAGCCATTTGCTTCAACCCAATTGTCGAGGCGAAACAAGATCATTTTCTCGAATAACTTCCGAATACAGGACAGCATTGCAATCGGCCGATACGAGTTGTGGTCGGAGGCTGGTTTTCCTGGTTTTTGGATGGCGATGACCTTCACTTGCCTCCATTCATAAGGGACAATGTTACCCTCAAGAAACTTGTTAAATAAATTCAACAAGCGCCTTTTTGCAGTGTCAGGCAGATTCTTCAGCAAGTTGAATTTGATTCTGTCTAACCCTGGGGCGTTATTGTTGCACGTTAAGAGATCAAGTGAGAACTCCACCATCGAAAACGGTGTTTCGTTCGCGGTATCGTGAGGAGACGCGGCGCGGCACGTTTTCTGTACCGGGACAGAGTCCGGACAGATCTTCTTGGCGAAAGCGAATATCCAACGGTTTGAATATTCTACGTTCTCGTTGGTACTATTACGGTTACGCATACGTCGAGCCGTACCCCAAAGAGTGCTCATCGCTGTTTCTCTCGTTAACCCGTCGACGAACCGGCGCCAATAACTGCGTTTTTTGGCTTTCATTAGACTCTTCATTCGCCTTTCTAACGACGCGTACTGTTGATAGCTAGCGGGTAACCCGTCTTCCCGGAAGGCCTTATATGCAGTGGACTTTTCCGCGTACAGCTCTGAGCACTCTTTATCCCACCACAGGGTGGGAGACCGTCCGTGGGTATTCGCGCTGGGTACTGGTTTAGTCTGAGCTTGATTCGCACTGTCGAGAATCAAGCCAGCCAAAAACCTGTACTCTTCCTCCGGAGGAAGTTCTTGAGTGGATTCGATTTTAACGGATATCGCGGTCGCGTAACTCTTCCAATCAATGTTCCGTGTGAGGTCATATGAGACATTGATTGTTTCCGATGGTCTTGAACCGTTAGCAATTGAAATCACGATAGGCAAATGATCGCTACCGTGGGGATCAGGGATCACCTTCCACATGCAATCTAACTGTAGCGATGTCGAGCAAAGCGACAAATCCAACGCGCTTGCGCGTGCTGGTGGTGTAGGAATCCGCGTCATTTCTCCCGTGTTTAAGATGGTCATGTTGAAATTGTCGCAAAGATCTTGGATTAATGTTGATCTATTATCATCATGAAGACAGCCCCATACCGTACCGTGCGAGTTAAAGTCTCCCAGAACTAGCCGCGGTGCCGGTAAGGATTCCGTGATATTACAAAGCGTTCGGTGCCCTACCGAGGCTCTAGGAGGAATGTAGATGGAAGCAATGCAAAGGTCTTTACCTTTGATTAGAACTTGACAAGCGACAATTTCAATGCCTGGTGTCGAAGGGAGGTTAATTCGGTTGAAAGAATAGCACTTTTTGATCCCCAAAAGTACTCCTCCATAAGGGTTTTCTCGATCCAGACGGATTATATTAAAGTCGTGGAAGTTGAGATTTATATCGGACTGTTTAGTAAGAATTTGAAGGAATCGATTTTCGGGAGGATACTTCTGCTGTTCCACTGTAGAACAGTGATCGAATCGGTGACCTCGTTCGATGACTTAGCCATCGAAGGATACGATCGCTGCAAGGAGGGGCCATTTAGTAGTCAACTGCTTCAAAAATGTTTGCACTATAGGGAGAAAACGTATCAGAAGGCTTTTAAGAGGATCAGTAACATTGAAAGCTGTGAAAATTAAGTCCACTATGTCAGAAAATTTCATTAGTCCGCTACTGGACTGAGTATCTGTTTGAAAAAAGGGGACACTTGGGGTTTTGGATGTCCCTGGAAGTGGTGGGTACTCCTTGTTAGAATTAATATTTCCAAGTCCTGGAGCAAATTGCTTCGGCTTTTGTGCATCACTTCCGTTGGATTTATTGGTTGTAGATGGCGCACTTTGAGTGGACGACACCTTGGCACCCTTACGAGGCAATGTAGGGGAGGCTGGATTTCTCCTCTTCCTGGATTCCCCTGGGTTAACCAAAGATGTTCCCTCTCGTGGGTCGTCAGATTCTTGCTCAACGTTAGCCAAACCAGCATAGGGATTTTCGGACAGGACAGATGGCGAAGCATTCTTTAGCATTTCTGCATAAGAACGCCTTGAGCGTTCCTTAAGGGAGCGCTTAATTTTATCCCCGCGCTGCTTGTACGCAGGACATGATTTAAGAGCATGTGAAGGGCCCCCGCAGCAAATACACTTTTCAGTTTCTTTGTCGCAAGAGTCATCCTCATGCTCTCCTTCGCATTTGCCGCATCGTTTCTTATTTCCACAATATGTGGCTGTGTGGCCCAACTGCTTGCAATTGCTGCAGTTCATGACCCGCGGTACGAACAGGCGAACTGGTAGGCGAACCTTGTCAAGGAGGATGTAGTTGGGAAGAGAGGACCCGGCGAATGTCACCCGAATCGAACCTGATAGAGAGTAGGTAGTCTTACCTCCCTCGGTGTTTGCGGTATACAATTGTTTGCATTCCAAGATCTTAATCTGTTCAAGTGATGGGTCCTTAAAGCAGCCAACCCCGTGCTCCAACAGTTCTTCGCATTTCAGGCCCGGTTCGGACACTACCCCATCAATTTCACAGGCCACACAAGGCACATATGCTTTAAATTCCCGCGTAAAGCGCTCACAGCAAGCAATCGCGTTTGCCTGGCCGAGATCGCTCACTAGAACACGTATCTTGTTTGCCCGAATACGTGTTATCTGAGTTACGGCCGGGTAATTAGCAGTCAGATCTCGAGAAAGTTTTAATATATTAACCGGTTTCTCTCCGGTCCGAAAATATACCACCCATGGCCCAGAGGAACCTTCTGGGTACTGCTTTATACGGGGAGCAATGCGAGTATTAGGGGGATCAGGGACTTCCATGATTACATCAGATGGTATTTCGCCCTCGGCCATTTAAGCACGAGGGCAGAGCGTTATATAAACGGGAATGTGTCTTATTATTTGATTACAAGGTAGAGTAAAAGTAGGGAAAAGGAAAGAAAGCAAACGAGGAAAAAAAAATAAAGCAAAACTTATCTGCAAACAACGTCGATTGTTCCGCACCAGCGAAAACAATGTACTAGATTTACTGCCGGCACCAGCAGAATGGCAGCTAACGAACGAACAAAGGATGACCTTGAATCACTGAAATTTACACACCGAACACCACTGTGAAATATAACGATCCGTTCCGTTCAAAGGTTGGGAGACGTATGTGACACTCATAGTTATAAGACGTTGATGGAGGATGAACAGCGCCTCCACCAAGGAGGAGAAATGATGGAGTAGGGCCAGTTAAACGTCCATTATTTGAACGTTAGGCTAGTTCTCTGTACATACTCCATAATTATATGTAAACTAAAACGAAGCGCATTACTATTGCTAAATTCTAAAATACTTCATGTAGTTTTCAAATATTATATCTGAATTTCTTAATTATAAGGTATCGAACTTCGTTAACAGGTAAACAAACATTGCAAAATTCTGGCCGTTTTTCGGTTACATTTTCGATACATTTTTATAAGTCTACTTCGTTTTGTTCAAAAACTAATAAATGTAATTTTTCTGGATAAATTCTCAAAACAAAACACAATAATGGCGAGAGTTCATTTAACTAAACTAAACAACAACGAAAATTAAATAGCAACATGCTAATAAAATTCAACTTGTACATATATGTTGTTTACGATCCAAACATGGCAATGCCATTGAACGTATGTATTTCAGAACTTAGACAACGAGACTTGCAATAGTTATATTGTTTCGTTAAGTGTTATTCTCAACTTCTGGATATTTCTGATATGATAAAATTGGATAAAGCCGATTCCCAACATTGGATTAGCCACATAGCCACAATCAATTTAGTTTTTTTTTCAACAGAATTTTTGTGCATTCCACTTATTGTAACTGGCATTGAGAGGCGTAGAAAGCGAACACGTACATTTTAAGTAAAAAGCCCTACCTATTCAACAAATTGGTATTTTGAAGATGGCGCCGGTGGTTAAGTGTCAAACTTTGGGTTAAGATAGTGGAGTTACCTCTCTGGTGTCGGCGCTAGGCACTGAGTGTGGAATGAGACCAACAGAACAATAAATTTGAATAATAACAATAATAAACATTCGTTATAACGAATTTTTCGAATCCATTAATATGAGCGGTACAATTAATTTCCATGAATGTCACGTAAAACAATTGAAATAGAAAACACAATAGTAGATTTAGAGATACGATGTGCATTAGAGTGGAACACGGTTACATAAAAAAAAATCCGTGTTGCATTCCGGGTCCCATTCAGGTACCAGAATAACTCTGCAAATATATGTTTGCGTCCTCGGTTTAATGTTTACATGGGATTTCGTCTGGTAAAGTCGACTTTTGCAAAATAATTCTTTCAAAAGTCGATCGTTAGGTACTAAAAAGAAATAGATGTCTGATTTTTATAGGAAATTTGTCAAGGAAACAAAGTCCCGATACCGCAAAACGATCTGATGCTTGTGAAAAAAGCTATTAAACAAAAGTCAATAATAAGAGTAAATTAAAAATTTTGTATATAATTCTACCGTCAGCAGCAGTGATGCTTTAAAAATAGAAATTTTCATCAATCTTAAGGGCATCTTTAAAGATTGATGAAAATTTCTATTTCTAAAGCATCACTGCTGCTGACGGTAGAATTATATACAAAATTTTTAATTTACTCTTATTATGCCCAAAAAAGCCTCAATTTATCCCTCAAGACTCTTGTGAAGCGACCAAACAGTTCCGATAATTGATTTAGGCACATTAAGAAAAGATCGAATCATAATTGCATATAGTTAAACAACCAGCAGCAGTGGTGCTAGGAAAAATTAATATTTTATCAATCGTCATAGCATGAATCGGTTTCTGCTTAATAACTTTTTCTCAAGCCTCAGAACGTTTCGTGGTCTTCGAGACCACGTTAGAGACCACTTTCTTTGTTAAATTTCTTATAAAAACCATATAACGATTTGTTTTTAGGAGACAGTGGGCGACTTCTTCACTTTGTGAAAGCTAATTTTCCCATACAAAACCCCATGTAAACTTTAAACAGTGGGCGCACAAGTATAGTTGCAGGAATCGAGCTCAGAATTTGTAGTTGTTCTAGGACCCATATGGTACCCAAAAAGTTGCTCGGAGCAAGAATCTGATTTTTGTCTCACCCTAATGTGCATACATCGCATTTTTCCGATGTGCTTTCGAAGATTTACAGCAACATGTCCATTTTTGAACATTTCGCAATTAAAACTTTGGAACATTTCATTCATATGCCTAAATTTATGTTGCTTCTCTGTTTTACACAACCCAAGGGAACTTTGCCTGATATCCACTGCTCTGTCATCGATGTAACATACTATTTGTTATGGAATATTGTTTGCGATCTTTCATAAACAATGCCTCGCAGAAAATAGTCTCCTCCAAGTATATCGCAAATTGTCACTAGTTTTTTTATCTCCACTCCAATAGTACATCTCAAATACTTTTTTAACTTTATCTCAGATTTACTAAATTTTGATCCACAAAAGTAAAAGTCTTTTCGATTCAATCGAATAATATTAGAATCGTGAAATCAGAATAATAAACTTGCATAGAATCTTTTAAGCAATTTTTATTTGCTTAATCGCTTTAGTACACCATAATCGCTTTAGTACACCTTTAAGTGTGTAATATTCACCATTTCAAAGTCAAAGCACTTTTGATGCATTTTATTTAAAAATTTCTCTGTAGATACTCGTATTCAAATACATACCAAAATAAATATTCTGATCCATCGTTCCATCAATACACGGAGAAAAACCATTCATAAATTCATGAACAAAAGTCACGATTCACGTGTTTTTTTTTTTTAAATTAGCTCGCCCTGAATATATACATGGCGTGACATTAGAATGTTTGGTTGGGTTACTGTTGTTGTTCCCTGGGCATGTTTAGTTTTTTGTTGTGATTCTCGTTCATGATTTGGGAATACACAGCCGACAGTGAAACGTTGTTCATGATATCAAGAGCTTATTCGCGATTCTTGTGATTTCTCATCAGGTTACCGTGCTACTTTATTCATGAGTTTTCGATCGGATTTTTCTGTCAGACTAGCGGATGTTCATGATTTCAGGATCTTGGTCGCGATTTTAGTAATTTTTATTCATGATATTTTAGTCATATACATATAGTGATTCGCGCTCATGATTTCAGAATCTTTAGATATTTTTGTCACTAGTTGTGTGATTTGTGTTCATGATTTCAGGATCTTAGTCACGATTTCAGTAACTTCTGTTCTTGTTATCGTGATATTTTAGTCATGAATAGAGCAATGTTACCGTGATATTTTAATTGTTTTGACATTTTATTTTAGAGATTATTTTTAAAGAGTAATGTAGCTAATGCTCATGATATTAGCAGTTTTATTCTCCTCGCTTTATCGCAATCTATTATTTTTGGTTACTATCGGTTTTTTACTCGGAATAATGTGACAATATGAACTGGATCATAAAAATGTTACTGATTAGCGATATCTTTTCCTGCGAACTATATTATATATAACTATATATCACAATGAACTCCATTAAATGAATGAAGATGTTCGAGGTACTAACAGCTTATTTTTATATGTACTGATCGTACCTATTACTATTCGCTAAAAGCTGGACATTTCATGAAAAAGTGTTTGGAACAAAAATGATCGCACAAATAACACTCCAAATTTGTGAAATAGTTCATGTAAAAATTTCATTACCATGTTTCATGAAATTGTAAATGATTAGGGATATCTTCTAAATATCACCAGCACGCAAAATAGATTGTTAATCATATACTAGGAATCATGAACCAGTTCACGAAAGCATGAATATTTTATGATTTTGTAAACTTTTTCACGAAAATGAATGGTAAGTTGTGACTAGTATACTAGGTATCATGAACCAGTTCACGAATACATGAATGATATTTGATGATTTTGTGAACTATTTCACGAGCACAGATATTAGATCGTTGTTAAAATATTAGAGGTCATGAATTAGTTCATGGGGATTGAATGGATTCATGAATAAAATTCTGAATTTGAATTTGAAATAGTTCACGAGAACATAACCAGAATATTTTGATTTTGTGAACTAATGTTCCTATATCTATGAAAAACATCACGAGTCAACCTTTGGTTTTATGAATAATGTTCATAAAGTTGTGAACTAGTTTGCGAACTGTAGTAGAATAACTTGGCGGAAACCGTGACTGAAGTTCTCAAAACAAAAACAAATATTCCCACTAATAAAAGTGTTATGCGGGCGTTACTGAAGGGAAACTGAACTTAATTATAAAACACATGATTTTTGTTCATTGTCCTAATTTCATAACATAAAAAATTCACGATTTTGGGAACAATTTTTTTCCGTGTCGAAATCAAATTACTAGCACCTCCAGTAGAGAGTGGAGTTTATGTTCTCAAAAAAGGACGCACAATAACATTTTCTAATATAAATAAGTGAAAATCTCTATTGTCTGGTGCAGTAAGATCGATTATGAAGTCAAAAACTTCGCTAAGCGAATATGGTGCCAAAGCTGGCGTAAATACTTCAAGGTTAAAAGTTAAAAATTATACGCATCATGATTTTGTTTTTCAGCGGTAAAGACTGGGTCAATATTTGAAGTAAAACATCTGTTTGCGACCAAAAAAATGCTATCAATCTTTGACATATTGCTTAACTATTGTGTTATAGCTTTTATTGTGGATATATTCTGGGTACTTGTCGGATTATCGGAGACGATTTAACTGGATATTTTATACCAGTAATGTCGTATAATTTTGAATTACAGTGTGTTTTGCAATGCATCGACACTACGTGTCAATAGTGATTTAAAGAGGCATTTTGAGTAGTATAAGTGTAACAATAAATAACCAGTAAAATGCCTCACATAAAATTTCCTAATAATATTAGATATACTGTGGTTTCCTACAATCTATTACCCTGGGGAAGGAAATAATTTTATTTACTATTGATTAAATGAAAATATATTATATACAAATATAATCTTATATATTGCAAAAACTGTTTGTTTCAGATGACTATGTTGTACTAGTTGGGCATCAACCAGTAACTGAACAGTATGTTCCACCAATACGGGATTGTCATCCCTATTCCAGGAGACAACGAATTCGATCCTTTCGAGACAACTGAGTTACTCGCCATTTCCAATAACCAGAACGCAACCAGTGAGTTAAAAGGTAATCGCTCCCACCTAAAGTCTCATCATCTCTTTCAAAAGATTGACTATTGACCCTCTCTTCTCATGAACTGATCGCCGTGCCCACTGCCGAATGAAATTTCGACCAACTGGATCAGCATGTAATCTTCCCTTTCGGAAGTAGAAAAATCCGTGATCGACGATCATGATATTTGAAGTCCAAAAACCCAGCACTCGCTCGGATCTTCCACTCTGGTCGTTTACTCAAGAGTACGCACCCTTAGGCTCACAACCGTAGCCGCATTTCTGAAAAGCTTAATATTATAAACACATTTTAAAACGAATATTTAGAAACAAAACAAAGGTATAATAAATATTGAACTAAATTTAGAACTAAAGAGGATAAGGATACACTGAAATGACTAGTAATGGATGAAGTTCCTCATGAAAAATTATATCACAGCGCAAAATTTAATATCTAGGTTTCGAAACTACGGATATAAGCCTGAAACCTAGAAAATCTCCAAATGCGATGCTTTAATAGTGGATTTGAAGGGACTGATATTTGTCAAATTAAAATTTACCCAAATGCGGACTGATAATGGTAACATTTCCGATTACAAATGCCACGGAAATACGATCATGACAACTAATATCATGTTGTACTTTGTTGCAGTATGAATTAGTCTACAATATAGAAAGTGCCACCAAATAGTATGCCTACTTCCAATGTAATGCTGTACTGCCGTTCTACGCATAATTGTCCCAAGCCTATAGGGAATCCCATAGAACATAAGATAATTAGGCATATGCAACCAACCAACTGGCAGTATACAACCGGCACACATTTAGTCTATATAGAATTAACCCACTATTAAGGGATACGTGAAATTCCACTAATCACAAGAAACCGCTAAATAATAGAACCTAGTTAATCCCTGTGTAAACTCCCACAGTACAACCCTTTTTCGTCGAAACACAAACATCAGGATCCGCCGGAATCGAGAGTCAGCAGAGAGTGAGAGTTATCATTCCGATGCAAAACGTCAAAGACCGACGAGTGTGTTTTTTTGTCTGTATGTGTGTTTGATCTAGTGCGTACTGAATTACAAGTCGACTCTCAGCTAGTTTCAGTCAAATACTGCAACTTTGTATAAATCAGACATTTGCAGCTTTTTCTCTCTTTCTATCTGTAGTTCTCTTGACCTCTCTGTTCGACACGTGCAACTATAACCCGAATTACACATACACGCACATATTTAATGGAAACATGCATTTCGATGATGCACTCCCTTTCTCTCTCGCGAGAGAGAGAAAGCTGTGAAACCATTTCACCTACCTTCTGAGCTGTCAATTGCATAGTACATTTAATCCTGCAAGATGAATGCTGCCGACAAACGTGTCCTCCTTCATTGGATGCTGCGGTAACTCCCGAAATCCGATCTCATGCCGGTTTATTCCCACGAATATCAGTTCACTAAAACATCTGTTAGGACTGCTAGTTCAGCATTAATTTCCCACTTATTAAACTGCATTCAAATTATTTCAATTGGCTTTTTTAACATTGAACGTTTTTGATCCATAATAAAAATCACCACCCAAGAAAATCTTACTGTTTCCTTATAATCGTCTCAAATCTATTCGGCACATTTCTTCATATCTGCAGATCATTCACCCCGGAACCGACACGATAACAGTCATGTAAATATAATTCATAAAATCTTCTTGCCTTCACTTTCACTCTCGGGAGAATCGCTTCGGGCACACCACAAACCGTCCAATAATTCAAAACAGAGAGCCTACCACGACAAAGCACCGACCAGTCTGGCTGTGCCTTTCGGTAATAACAGCCACTTTCCCGGTAGTAAAAGCCGTTGAATTCACCCGTAAAAATCCGACCGAGATAAAACGCTTCCACGACCCGTGTCAAATCACAAAAACCTGTCAAATCTCAGATCAATACCAAAACACACTCTCAAATTGTCAGTGCCTACTGCCGTGGGGCACGGTATGGTTGGTAGCTGCAGCACGCGGGCGTCGGAGGCAGTAAACCAACCAACGAACCAGGCAAGCTTTCACACCGAAACCCGACAAAAAACAACGTTCAATTCACACATCCCGAGCAAAAGGGCATCCCTTCCGGTTTGCGGCGAAACGCGAAACAGCCCAAAACGCATCGGACAAAAAGAGACCCGAAAACCTGAGCCTTGAACTCGGCACATCCGCTACGCTTTGGAATCGTCGATCGACTAATGTTTTCCCATTGCGTACGGGGGCTGAATAGCTCTGGTGGAAAATATTGCACGTAGACACAAACCCGTAACCCGTCCGCGCCAACCCACCACCGGGTCCGGGTACCATCCCGTGCCCCACCACCCCCACCCAGGACAACAGCCTACCCAGCTGTTGTGTGGCTCGTCTGCATTCTCGAGGAGCATCCTTTTCGTTCACAAGGGAGGAAACAGAACAACAAAAGCTATCCGCGACACGGGTAGGGCTGAGAGTTTGCACTTCACCGCTCTCTCGCACACGCATACATTTGTGCGAGAGAGCGAACTGAACAGGATCTCCAGATTGGGAAGCATCCGCATCTCGTCTGGTCTAACCGTGTTTGGGAGACCAAGCGTCCCCATCAGCAGCTGTTTACGGCATGCAGCTCGAGATCGTAGCAAGCCGAGGAATTTAACATGCTGATATGGGTTGCTGCTGGGGATGGCGTGGACGCACAACGAAACCGGGATGGTCCGAGTGCTGGGAAACGATATAAACATGTACTTATTTAGCTTCTGAAAGATTAGAGCAGATGAAATGGGTAATATATTGGGTTTAACAACGAAAGGAAATATTTGCTTAGTAAGAGTACTTTTTATGGTGATAACAGCTGTGTAGAATGTGATTGAAAAACTAACTGGACTTGTTGTTTGGTGAAACACATTTTAAACGTACTTTGAGGTGTGTACAATTATGAATTTATCTTATATACAGAGTATTTTGTTCGACATGAAGAATTTCTAAATAGTCGCAAACATGCTATTAATTTGCAATTTCTCCTCACATAAATATTGTTAAGTACAATTATAGAGCTGGCTACTAAATTATATCTTTCGTTTTTCGAACAATTAAGTAATAAAAACAGTCTTTTTGGATAGTTCGTCTAAAATTGTTGTATAATTTGTTCTTTTTTCTCTTATGTTCATCTTTGTCTTATGTCTGCTCTATCTACACAGGATGTCTCTTTTCTTAAAGTAGTTTAAAGTTACTCCTATTATCAAAATTTTCATGACATTCCCAAAAAATCACATTTACAACCATCACCAATAAGTATATCGAAATAATGTCTCTCGACGAGTTCTACAATTTTTCTCGCGGCTGCGGAATATTTCTAACATAGTACTAAAGGCGCGACTGATCCAAAACAGCCTATCTACCGCTGGGTAGAGACAATTCAATCGAAAGAACACTGGAACTTTAGCCATTCTCATCTTTGAAATGGATATCTTCTCCTAGGAGATATTAAAACGACGGGACGGCCAGAAGATTAAGCTGAATTCCACAACCAAGAAAAAGAAAGACGATACACGGGGTAACAAGCCTGTCGCATGGTTACTGCATAATCGGAGCCCTCATGATGTCCAAGAGCCTCAATCAAGACCCAGCACATAGACGGAAAAGATCGTGTTACCGGAGTAGCAGCAATATAAAACATCGTGGTAAATATCTTACCTCATACGCCTACTCTGGACACTGGAGTGTCGTTAAATGGTCTATTAATGATCGGTTCACTTCAGCAGGATGACCTTCTTACCATTATTATGAAATATCGTATGCCACAGGTTGCTATCATCTCTGACATCGAAAAGGCCTATATGCAAATTTAAGTCTATAACTTTCCAGTACCCCAGCTAATGCAAGGAATATTATGGAGAGTCTTGTCATCACAATCGATTCGGAGTTACCAGCTAACTACCGTTACGTACATTACGTTCATACATCACAACGAAGCGTCTCCAGAAATTGACTGAAAACAGATCGGATGAGTTTCCAGTAACAGAAGAAGACGAGACGAGATTTTTACATGAACTACATTCTTTCCAGGGGTCGACTGCATCAAGTACTCTACAGACCGTTGATTAACACTCGGAATACCAAGGGGGTAAAAAGTTACGCGGACTACCAAGGGGGTCTAAAAAAATGGGAACGCTTACTTTGACCGATCATATCTCCGCCGTTACATAATCGATTTTAAATCTGTCTTCACCAATAGAAAGATATGTCTTTTGTGAATACGTCATATTAAAAAATGGAAGAATAGAGTTGTCTACCGTAAGTTACAGTAAAAAGAGTATAACAAAGTCAGTGAGAAAAAAAATGGGAACGCTTCTTTGACTTGCCATATCTTAGCTGTTTGCTCACCAATTTTAATTCTTTCTTCACCATTGGATAGGTAAATCTTTTATAAAAACAGTGAACAAAGAATGATGGAAATCAAATTTGTATATCTGAAGTAATTGTAAAAACAGTAATTGAGAGTCAGTACAGACGAAATGACTTTTTCTGTTCAAACAATCGTATCACGACCGTTTGTCAACCAATTTAATTTTCCTTACACCAATGCAATCCTTGGAGCTTCTAGACTTGTAATATATGCAATAAATAGTAGATTTTCAAAAATTACTATACTTTTTCGAGTTTTTAGGAGATAGGATTTTTACAATGTACGTAGCATACGGTTGATTGAAATTCTTTGCGACTTGTTAGTTTTACGGTTTGAAAACTACCTGTTTACTCAATAGTTCTACATATTATACATGGATATTATTATATCAAAATGATTGCACGAACGTGGAGAAACACATTATTGTATGTAAGTTACTAAATAATAGAGTGTGTTAGGACGATTCAGTAAATACGAAGAAGTTCAGAATTTTAAAATATTCGTCATATAACTTTAAATTTGAAGCGATGACCTATACATTTTAATACATCAGTCGATTGATAGCGGCTACAATTTCTGAAAAAATATATTTTCTCAAAAAAATAGCCAAAAGTACGTAGAAGTACAGAAATTCCATTTAGTTGGCAAATAACGTCGAGTTCAAAGTGATGGCCTATACCTTTTTATATACCAATCGATTATAATTGATTTTGGTTACAATTTCTGGAAGAACGATTTTTATATTTTCTCAAAAATAGACAAAAGTACGTAGAAATACAGTAATTTCATTTAGTTGACAAATAACTTCAAGTATTCAAAGCTATCACCTATGCAATTTATACACCAATCGATTGTAATTGATTTTGGCTACAATTTCTGAAAGAACATATTTTTATATTTTCTAAAAAAAATAGCCAAAACTACGTATAAGCACAGAAATTTCATTTAGTGGGTAAATAACGTCGAATTTTAAGGGATGATTTATACTTTTTTATACACCAATCGATTGTAATTAATGGTGGCTACAATTTCTGAAAGAACACATTTTTATATTTTCTCAAAAAATAGACAAAATACGTAGAAGCACGGAAATTTGATTTAGTTGGCAAGTAAGGTCAAATTCAAAGTGATGACTACACTTTTATATATACCAATCGATTGTAATTGATTTCGGCTACAATTGTTTCAAGATAAACTTTTTATATTTTCTTAAAAAAAAACGACAAAAATACGTAGAAGTACAGAAATTTCGTTTGATTGACAAATAACTGCAAATTAAAAGGGATGACCTACACTATTTATACACCAATCTACACCGGCTACAATTTCTGATAGAACAATTGTTTATATTTTCTCAAAAATAGCCAAAAATACGTAGAAGTACGGAAATTTGTAGTTATGTGCCAATCAGACGAAATTTCTGTACTTCTACGTATTTTTGTCGTTTTTTTGGGAAAATATGAAAAGTTTCTCTTGCAACAATTGTAGCCGAAAGCAATTACAATCGATTGGTATATACATAAAAGTGTAGGCCATCACTTTGAATTTGACCTTATTTGCCAACTACATCAAATTTCCGTACTTCTACGGATTTTGTCTATTTTTTGAGAAAATATAAAAATGTGTTCTTTCAAAAATTGTAGCCGCCATCAATTACAATCGATTGGTGTATAAAAAAGTATAAATCATCCCTTAGAATTCGTCGTTATTTGCCCACTAAATGAAATTTCTGTACTTGTACGTATTTTTGGCTATTTTTTGAGAAAATATAAAAATGTGTTCTTTCAAAAATTATAGCCGCCATCAATTACAATCGATTGGTGAATAAAAAAGTATAAATCATCCCTTAAAATTCGACGTTATTTACCCACTAAATGAAATTTCTGTGCTTATACGTACTTTTGGCTATTTTTTTAGATAATATAAAAATTTGTTCTTTAAGAAATTGTAGCCAAAATCAATTACAATCGATGGGTGTATAAATGGAATAGGTGATAGCTTTGAATACTTGAAGCTATTTGTCAACTAAATGAAATTACTGTAGTTCTACGTACTTTTGTCTATTTTTTGAGAAAATATAAAAATTGTTCTTCCAGAAATTGTAACCAAAATCAATTATAATCGATTGGTATATAAAAAGGTATAGGCCATCGCTTTGAATTCAACATTTTTTGCCAACTAAATGAAATTTCTGTACTTCTACGTACTTTTGGCTATTTTTTGAGAAAATATAAAAATGTGTTTTTTCAGAAATTGTAGCCGCCATCAATTACAATCGACTGGTGTATTAAAATGTATAGGTCATCGCTTCAAATTTAAAGTTATATGACGAATATTTTAAAATTCTGAACTTCTTCGTATTTACTGAATCGTCCTAACACACTCTATTATTTAGTAACTTACATACAATAATGTGTTTCTCCACGTCCGTGCAAACATTTTGATATAATAATATCCATGTATAATATGTAGAACTATTGAGTAAACAGGTAATTTTCAAACCGTAAAACTAACAAGTCGCAAAGAATTTCAATCAACCGTATGCTACGTACATTGTAAAAATCCTATCTCCTAAAAACTCGAAAAAGTATAGTAATTTTTGAAAATCTACTATTTATTGCATATATTACAAGTCTAGAAGCTCTAAGGATTGCATTGGTGTAAGGAAAATTAAATTGGTTGACAAACGGTCGTGATACGATTGTTTGAACAGAAAAAGTCATTTCGTCTGTACTGACTCTCAATTACTGTTTTTACAATTACTTCAGATATATAAATTTGATTTCCATCATTCTTTGTTCACTGTTTTTATAAAAGATTTACCTATCCAATGGTGAAGAAAGAATTAAAATTGGTGAGCAAACAGCTAAGATATGGCAAGTCAAAGAAGCGTTCCCATTTTTTTCTCACTGACTTTGTTATACTCTTTTTACTGTAACTTACGGTAGACAACTCTATTCTTCTATTTTTTTAATTCGACGTGTTCACAAAAGACATACCTTTATAGTGGTGAAGACAGATTTAAAATCGATTATGTAACAGCTGAGATATGACCGGTCAAAGTAAGCGTTCCCATTTTTTTTACCCCCTTGGTATTCCGAGTGTTAATGTGACGAGTTCTGCTGGACTTCAGCTCCGTAAATAGGATTTGAATGAGCCCAAAGTTCTAGAAGGAATTCCACACTCCCTAAGAAACGAACAAACCGTTTTTGACCTTAATTTGTCGGTTGTGGCGATAAAGGCGTTGACAGATATATCTCTATTTAAAGCTCCAATGCCCAGTGAGCAGTATTCAACAACCAAACGTTGTGTTCTTCCGGATATCGCACAACACCCTAACCTTCTGGGACTAGTTAGACCAATCGTCGTTTAATCAAAACTGTGCATGGAAGAACTTTTAAAGAGAAGGAAAGAATTGGCATGATGCGCTCTGCGATTCTCATCAACGTCATTGGTTAGAGTTTAGGACTTTCGCTAAGAAAAAATCTTCGATGGATGTGTCTACATTATCGTTCATTGTTAAGCCAAGATCCTGCAAACCTATCGCCCGACTTATACCGAACTACTCTGAAATGGTTTGTGGCTTACCGAAGAAATTGACATTGCAGTCTACATTTAATGGACCAACGCGAGCTGAACGATTCAGCCCATCTATTTGTATCTCAGAAGCGGCAACAATTGGTCACAGTCGATTATACAGAAAAAATGGGTTACGTTCGAACGCCCAAATTTTGGCGAACTCTGAAAATCAACTGCCGTAGAAAAAACACTAGCGCAGCACTATCGGCGAAGTTGTACTGTATCAGGACGAATTTCTTGCTATACTAACACAAATTAAAAGCCACCCAAATGCTCATCCACTCACTGAGCTCATTGCAGCCCCCAATAACCTGGAAGTTTTGCTGTATCGATCACTGGCCGCGATTCCAGTGCAGAGTCTCGCTTCCAGCCGCTTGCACCGATGGTAGTAAACACAGGAACACATAAGTCCGTCGAATTTGGAAACAGTGGCAGTCAGAATAGCTATCAGGATTGCAGCTTCGTATCCAATGAGACAACTCTTCCGTTGGTACCATGGTACTGATGAAGCAAAAAAAATCTATCACTCAAATGGAGGTTCGGACGAATACTACAAGTTCTAACAGCTGAAAACAGCAACACCGTCGGTTACTACCCGGACCGTTAGGACGAAGGACGGTGCATTCCGTCGTGGAATTTTTAAAATTTGCGTTATGACCATACAGAAACCTATGGAATACAGCGGTGACGAACCCTCTGATCCTCATTACGCTTTTTCTAAATCCGAAGAACTTGATGACGTGCAGTTGAATGAAAGGGGATAGTGTATTCCACTGTCGAATGAATTACTGAAATGTCGATTTACCAGACTGTGAGAACTTTGCTGCGAGTCAAGACCATAACCATTAGAACCACCAGAGGCTGCCCTCAACCAAAAGTGCTGTCACCCCTTCTGTGGTCACTGGTTGTAGACGGACTTCGCGACGAATTGGAGGGTGTGGAAGGTGGATTCGAAGCAGCGGGATACGCAGATGACACTGTCATCACTGTTAGAGAGCAAGGATAAATGATCGATTTCGGATTGTATTCAAACTGTGACCTAGAAATGGTGTAAAAAGATGACGCTTAGCATAAATCTCTAAAAAATCAAAATACCATTAACAAGTAAAAAAGTTCTAACTGAAGCCACCTATTCCTGATGTTTTTATCATTGTCAATATTGGCTTCGTAATCCTGTAAATCTGTTCAGACTCACTACCCAACCACCGTGTTTATTTGCGAATTGCAGTATTTCATTCAAGGATGGACCGGGACATCCAAGAATATTTTGGAAATAGAATAGAAATTAACACCATCGCCACTACTGTGTTTCATTTCTACCAACCGACAAAGCCATTAAACATAAACATCAGCATTCATCATTTGTCGTCCACCTTCCTGATCTCCTTGTGCGAGAATGAGAAAGGTGAGCATCTTTGTTTTGATAAGTTTTTCCTTAGATTCCACCGATTTTGCATCTATCCAAGAAGCAGACCTGTCATCATCGTGTCGGGTGCAAGTGGCGCCATCTTTTACCGAGAATATTAACCGCATAATGTAAAATGCATGGATTTTGTGAAAGTTACACTAATAATTTTTTCAATGGTCGTTTTGGTGTAATATGTGACGGTATTTGCTCCTCGACATTTTGCGTGAAATCATGCGGACTAAGCGACGAATTATTTGCATCAATTCTTAATAAGCCTGTCTTATTTAGGATGCACCTGCAAAAATATTATGGGACGCATTTTCGCAACGCCTTGGTGTACGTTGAGTCCGCAAACCAAATGATGATCGAAGAACTTAAAAATACAATTCGCAGTGACATATTGGAAGAATTCCAAAACGTTGATCGACGCTGTATCCAAATACTCCGGTTCCTGAACCACCGTAATTTTCATTGAGAAATGAAGAGAGACAACGATGATACATCCTTCTAAGCTGCTGCGAGGTACTGATGGCGCCGGTTCGTTGGCACCATCCATCGTTATGAAGCGTGAAGATAAAAAGTGTTGGTTGTATCTATCTGGAATCTCACTCGATGTGCGTCACCAAGCTAGTGTGGATAAACTCGGAATTTCGGACATCACTGTTGTTAAGTTAGTCTTCGTGGTAGATATCCCACAACGCTGAATTTTGTCTTTTATAAGGCCAGCATTCCCTCGGATCTCAAAGATAAGTTTCTTTTGGAAACCGACTGCGCCCGACACTGGGTCGTTGACTTTCGTTGTTCTTAGTCCTACTTCTAACTCGTTACATCGCCTGATTCTCGAAGTTGTTGCTGATTTCGAATAGTTTCTTTCAGTTTACTTCCCGGACGTGAGAGGTGTGAGAACGAAAACACAAGAATTCCATCTAGCGCCTTCTTCTTAGTGATTACAACGCCATTGTCTTAACGGATACCTGTCTGCGCGAAGACATATTAAGTGCTGAACATTCGTCGAACTACGTAATACACCTCTGTGACCGCAACCCAACAACCAATCATCTGCGCCTAGGTGCGGTAAAGAACAACCTCAGCTAAGATTGTCAGGGTCAGAACAGTCTGTATACATTAGCTGTGTCTATCTAGTGATACTAACTTACACGGTGCGCATGCTGATGCAGTTTAAACAACTCTAGACAATGCTGGTAGCGCCAACACTATTCTCGTTTTTAGTGATTGCAATTTTACACACGTTCAGTGGTCGCCCAATAACTATTGACGAATATGAACGGAAGGATCCTAAATCCTGCATTCGTAATCAACACAGACATTGTGGAGCTGCTTGAACATCCGACTACTATTCTCAAAGTCGATCCCCACCACAAACCGTGTATCCTGCGGCTTAATGCACGTACCGACACTGGAAGTGATTTTACTCAATTGACGACCTTTATTTTGAAGTTAATTTTGACGAAATCTTCGCACTGATTGCTGCTGAAATACTTCGCCAACAGGTTCAAATGAAACGAGTCAACAAGAGGATGTCCCCTTTTGATGGTATTTCCAAGTTGCAACTGAATAATACGTGTTAATATCCCACTAAAAAGTCGCGCTAAATGCAGAAAATCGGCATACGCGTACCAAACTGGAGGCGATATACGCATATAGCTATTGAAATTGACGATTTCTGACAATAATTTACACGTTAAGCGCGATAATTTCTAGTATGAAAGCGATTCCAGAGAATGTATTTACGATTGGATATGCGAAATAATCTCACATTACAGTTCCGAAACACGATATACAATTAACTCTCATTCGTCGGTAAGGAATATCAAAAACTCTGAACAGTTAATAGGCACATCAATCAAATCCAGCATAACAAAATACGATAAAGGCGGGGCTTGGGGAGAAAAAAACGAATGCCGAATGTGAACCGGAGCCAAACCCAACCTATAGAGGTTTCTCTTCTCATGTTAAGATGGGATTCGAACTTACCGACATTTTGATATTGTAGGAACTATTTTAATTATTATAAGTGTGACAATATTTCATAATCATATCTTATCTTCCAGTAGAGAAACCCTAATCCGATAACCATTCGCCATATATACAGCAATCTCACTTTAAGGTTCAAGTTACCTTTTTTAAGCATGTGTTCGAATTGAACGCTTGGTAGTGTGCGTAGGAAAATTTGTGTTCAGCTTTGCCACCGGATTATCCGTTTAAACCTTTTTAAAACTCTAAAAGAAGAATATCAGTCGATTTATTAGATCATCACGATTCAATTCATGCAAAATACCTGCTGGAAAAACCATCGGCTTAGCTAAATGGTGCTTTTGAAAAAGTGGCTGTGGTTTTTTCATTGCGCAGTTGTGTTGCGTACCCCAGCTCGGTGTGGTAGTGTGATAAAAAATCACAGCCACTTTTTCAAAAGCACCATCCAGCTAAGCCGATGGTTTTTCCAGCAGGTATGTTGCATGAATTGAATCGTGATGATCTAATAAATCGACTGATATTCTTCTTTTAGAGTTTTGAAAAGGTTTAAATAGATAATCTGGTGGCAAAGCTGAACACAATTTTTCTTACGCATACTACCAAGCCTTGAGGTAACTTGAGCCTTAAAGATATGAGATAAGTCGTAAATAATTTCGCGAAATCGGGTTTCTTATATGTTGTGATCTATTAAGTCGTATTGAACTTTTTATCGTTAATTGTTAATTGTTAATCAGCCATTGATCAAAGTAAAATACAATCAAATATAAGCAAAAATACGATTTTTAATTATTTAGCTATATGAAGATAAGTTGTCAGCACTCTACGACCAGCTTCAATCGAACACGATTTAACTAGAACATCAATGCGATTTTGATTGAAAGCTCGTATTCAAATTATGTTACTAGTAATATGCAATTACAAATCAATTTCTGCGGACTAAATTCGACTGTCGTAAAGATTTTGACTCTTTCTAGTCATCATTACGAGTTTTTTTACATTGTTGTACGATTTGTGGTTTGCTGAGTGGATTTCAAATATCCGAGGTAAACGCTGTGATTCACCATTTACAGTGCAAGCATTATTTTCGTCAAAAAAACAGACGAAAACAAATCTACTCTAAAGACATCTATAGATCTTGCTGCAATACGAAAGCGTCCGTTATTCCGCTTTTTGTGAGTATTTGAACTGCGGACAAAATGCCTTCGAGATCACCCCCTAACTTTTGGAACTTTGTTAATAGTCGAAAACGATACGCTAGTAAACCCACTGACGTTTTTTTTTTGGAAATGCATATGCGTAATCTCTAGCTGATGCTGGTTGCTGATTTCTTTCGCTGAGTGTTTAGAAGCGACTATATCGTCTTCTCAAATGAATATTTGGAAACATTACCAACGTACAATTGAAATATTACTCGTCCCGTCGCAAATGAAACTGAAAACGAATGGACCTGGCCCCGATCATCTCTCGCCACTAATTATAAAAAGTCACTCTTACGTGCTGTCTCTTCCAGTGTGCATCATTTTCAATCATTTTCTCGCTGAAGGCATTTTTCCTATCGCCTGGCAAGAAGCAGTAATTGATCATATTCCTGGAAATATTTACAAGTTGCAGAGGTATCTCATTATTAAAATGACTTCAAAGTTCATCTCGCATTACCTTGGAGGATGAGCACGGGTTTGCTATGAAAAGATCCACAACTTCTAACCTGATAGCTTACACATCTTAGTTGCTTCCCACTGTCGAGAGTATGAAAAACACGCGTTCAAGCACATTCAGAACAACCACAGGTGTCCCGCAAGGCAGTCAACTCGGCCCGCTTATTTTTATTGTATATTTTAATGATTTTTGTGCAAAATTGTTTTATGCGGAAGACTTCAGAATCTTTGGAATTATAGCTTCGGGACTTGACAAAGTGCTTCAAGAAGACATCTGTGTAATTTAAGATTGGTGCACGCTCAACGTTTTTAATGTAAAGTATTTAGTTTCGGACGTTTGCTTACTCAAGAACGTTATGAAAACAGCCTACAAGCAAAAACTAGCGTCGACTCGATCCGTGATGTGGGAGTGTTTTTCGATAAGAAGTTGAGCTTTTCAAACCATATTAACACGTAACTGCTAAGGCTTTCTGAATGCTGGGCTTCTAGCGGAACACTGCGGACTTGGACGATTTCTACGCACTAAAATCACTTTACTATGTCCTGATCAGCAGTGTTCTGGAGTATTCGCCGAAGCCGCCTGTATGCTATTTCGTCTACAGACTCCGACGGCTTGCCTTAGCATCCGTCAAAGGATTTTTTTCGACTTGCTGCCAGGTAATGTCGACTGTCCAGATCTTCTCTCGGGCGTTAATTTGAATGCACCTCCCCATGTTCTTCGTGCCTCCATTCTGCTGCTAGACACCGTACTGCATATGGACAAAATAATCCACTTGAAAGATGTTGCTGCAGATTTAACAAAATTATTCATTGTTCAATTTTAACATTTCCAAGCATAGATATAAGTTATTATTTTTTGCAGTTTAAAATAGTGTCTGTACAGCGTATAATGAAGAAATGAAAATCTTTGCTGACAATAATCGTGTACCGTTCACTCTAAATTACAGTTTAAACAATCATAGTTTAAAACATTTAATTAGGCTGATAACCACACTAAAATTTGTGAGGATGCAAAATGCGTTGAAAACTGTTATTTCTCGCTAAAAAATATTTTTTTATAGGAAAACATTTTATTCAAGGAGAATTACCCTAAAATATTTGGTACATCCCTTCCTTCGGGACATTCCACAGCTAGCTGTCAAATGGGAACAATAAACGTTTCCACTCAGCCAGCATGATCAACAAACACACTGCGAGATCCTGCAATTCTCACCGTTTGCCTTTTCTGACCTGAGCAAATATAGCAGCGAAAGCTCTCTTCAGTATCGCCACTATCTGCTCAACTTTGAACCCTTTCGTGGCAGCCACAGCACACTAACGCATCCATGAAAAGCGCAACGCCTACTACCCCATCCAGGTTTTTTTTTCTAGCCATGCCTGTCAGACAAGCTGTCTACCGGTTGTCTCTCGCGAATTAGTCGAAACTCGAGATAACTCTTCCGGGTGTTAGTGTGTGTTCCGTCAGTTGGAATAGTTTACAGTGAGGAACAGGTTTATTTGGACCAAATTTGAAGTTTTACGTACTGCAGTAGAACTAAATTGCTCGTTGTTGGCTTGGTTGGTTTACTGGTAACAAAGATTCACAGTAGCAGTGTTCCAATCCAATATCAAACGAATCATAGCGAGTAAGACCTTCGTTGACATAGATCAGGATTTTCCATTATCCTTCAACTGTTGGCTGTTGCAGTTACATGTACCCTGGTAGTCATCCAAATCTTCCAAAATGCATAGTGAGGCAAAGAGAAACGATACGTTCATGAGAGTAAAATCTCTGTGCCTCTCGGGCGTAGTTTGCTGTGATCGGAACGGTTTTAAGCGATACGTCAATCTGATTGCAGTTGTACCGTGTGATTGTTCATTTTAGTGGAGGTGCATGGCTATCTGTAAACTTTTCAATTTTTTTTTATGATAACCTTTCTGACATTATTAATTTTTTTTAAATTTACACTATGCATCGAATTTTTTGGTATACTACTAGCCTTCATTCCCAACACTTCCCAAATGCAAGAATCATCTACCTTCCAAACTTTTCCAGACTTCATTCATCCATCGCACATCGCCCACTTGAGACAGATTTGATGACATCCTTACACAAGCTGCAGTAACGGCTTTGCAAGTCCTTTCATTACTACCCCTCCAATTTCAGCATGTTTTCTTTAGCCTATAAAGCTAGCAGACAACATGCAACACCGTTCGGGCCAACGGAAATCATTCGGATGTCATCTTACGTATTCGCGTCTCCCTTGATGTGCCCCGTTTGTGTGTGACTAATTTATTCACTATGCACATTATGCACTGCACAGTTGCAGTGAATGCAGTCGGCGAGGAAATGAAAAGAAGATGACACAACAGTCTCTCGTAGCGTAGTGTGCTTACTTTATTATTTTTGCCTGCGCCTGCTGTGTTTCGCGTTCGTTTCGCGAATCCAATCGACGGCTGCTTCACGACAGCCTGTGGCAGTGGCGGAGAAGCTTTGGTGGTGCTACTGTTGTTGTTGTTCTCGCGCAAAGTTTTAGTTGATATTCTACGGTTTCGCTTGGCCTACTGGGTTGCAGTACAACAATGCTTGCGCCGGCAGACAATGAGTGCGTTTCAGGCATATATTTGCAAATGATTTTTATTCTTTTCTGTTCGAGCGGGATATGTTGACGGGAGAGTTAAAGTAAACGCGTCTGGGAATTCACGATTCTTTCTTGGTATAGATGGTATGTTAAAAAAAAGTCATTACAAAGATCAACTTGGCTGTGACCAAACTTCATAAGTTGAGCAATTTACGTTGGAATTCGTTTCGTCAGTATCAAGGCAGACAGGAATTCAAAGACTTACAACCGCACTATATTGTATCCTTCATGCAAAACATGTTTTAATCTATTTTTCTTTATAGTTTAATGCGGAATGTTATTATCAATTTTTCCGAAAACTAAATTGTTGGGATATTTTTTAATGAAAAGTTGTTACGATTTTATGAATCAAAATAAATAGCAGAAAATTATTGTTTCTGTTCACACTGCAAATTGTATCTGAGCAAAAGAAGTATTCTTAATCGTTTTCAATAATGCACATTATGATTAAATTCAAAACACAGACTGTCTCTCAAAACTCACTCAGCGTTTATTATTTTTCCCGAGCATTGCGGCGCGAAAATGAAAGCTTTTTATGTTTTTACCTAACTTATTATTCACCGTAGCATATTCGTTGACAATGCTGCTAGCGTTGACAATGACACGAAAGGGCACAAAACTGAGTCTTCGCTAAAGGGCATCAGAAGACCACGCTACTGCTCTATGTATATCTGTACCTAACTTTACAGGTTGAGGAATTTTCTTTTCGATTTCGTCTCATCAGTATCATGGCAGACACGCATTCCAAGACATACTACCGCACTGTATTGAACCATGCATGCACATGTTTTGATCGAATTTACCTTTTAGTGTAGTCCGTAATGTGAATATCATTTTTTTCAGAAAACTGTTACTTGTTAGGAAATTTTCAATAAAAATGCTACCCCAATTTTAAGAGTAGAATAAATAGCAGAAAATTATTGTTTCTGTCAACACTGTAAATATTCCACCAAAGCCACATTGTTTCATAGCTAAAAAGTGTTCTTAATCGTTTTTAATAGTGCACATTATGATTAAATTCAAAACACAGACTGTCTCTCAAAACTTACTCATAGGCGGCATTTATTATTTTTCCCGAGCATTGCGGCGCGAAAATGAAAGCTTTTTTTCCCCATTCCTCGCCCAAACGAGCAGACTAAAACTGTGAAGTGTTGTTTTTTCACAGCTGGCTTGGATGCATCACACTAGACGACAGGTACCTACTGTCTCGTTACTCGTGACTACCAGAACGCCGCGCCGCCTGCCTATGTACACTAGAAGGTCAAGAGTGTATCTTCATCACCATTGCCATCATCATCGGTCGTCCGACCGCGGATGGCGTCGCCACCACTACTCTGTGCATCATCGGCAGGATTTCCTTTTTGTTTGTTTTTTTTCCGCGAGAATCTTCCATACCTGTCGGAATCTGTGCATCGCGTGAAATGAATAAAAGCCAGCTGGACCGGGAACAGGTGCACTTAACGTAATGATTATGCTGGGGGTATTTATGTTGCTCTCCGAGCAAGATACGGCGTTCGCATAAACTTCAACCGTGGAAAAAAGTACACGCCAGTCAGGAATCAGTTACCCTCCTTCATCCTCGGTCATGGCTGTCTGGGACCTGCCTGGAATCTGGTCGCGTAGTGCAGATGTGAGAGTGCTACTCTATACAAAATTTGCATACATGTCGATGATGGTGATGATGATGTCCCGAAGCCCTCCCGAAGCTAATCACGGGTCCTGATGAGTCCCATTGAGGTGGGTACGGCGGGATTTGTGTGAACGTTTTTATCTGCGCACAACCGACGAGAGTACCTGTGTTCTTTTTACCCCCATTGAAGAAGCAGCTGGCATTTTTTTTCCGCGCCGTCTAACCCCGGCTCGGGTCTGCGGTGCAGCAGCTTTCTCGGCTGACTGGGCATTAATTGAAATTTTAATTATTTATGTAAAGGGTATTACCGGAAAACGTGAATGAATGGGTTTTCAAACTTGTATGAGAACCATTCGTTGGTGATTTGGAGCGCTTTCGTTATCATTTGAGCGGAAATAGTTGCGTCACGTCCAATATTACATTTCACACTACTCAGATCTATCGGACATAAAATATTTTCTTGCAAAATTTACGGGTAATAGCCATATTTTAGAAAACAAATTAGTTACGATGCCATTATTCAAATTCGTTCGAAGACTTACTCGCTTTGATTTCATAGAACTCTTTGAACGTTACAACTACGTACGGCACATGCATTACATTAAGAATTTACGACACCCCCCGTCGCGACGGAACACGCGGGCGGATTTTCCGCGGATAGCGCTTTTATATGCTCGCCGATGTATCCGATCGCACTATGTGCGACTTTAATTATTTCGTAATTAATGATGACAATTTATTATCTCTGTAAAATTGGCGAATTCGTCGAACACGATGATGGTTGGGCAGAAATTTACGCGCTGGTAAGAGTTGTGTCGTGTCGTAATTAAGCGGTTTTCCACCTCAATTTATTGAGTCGACAATTTGCGTGTCGTTAAATATGGCTCGGGTGAACGTGTATCCTTTTTTGGAATGTGGCTGGTATGAATTGGGAAAGCAATTGGTTTCGGCACGGTTGACTATCATCAAATGATATTACAGTTAAACCAAGCTCAATTATGAAATATACAGATACAGAGAGAAATTTTTTCTACTAAAACAACAGAAAGTATCTCAATGGAACCAAATAATCTGGAAAGTATTTGAGCAATACAATCAAATACAAGTCGACGTTGCATCCCAGTGTATTTCAACGGATATGTAATTTGACTGAATACTTACTATTAAGAAAAGAGTCAAGAGCGAGTAAAGGCGCTATAACCTAGGCGCATTAGCCAGGACAGGGCTAAATACTTTTGTCCCATCCCGTATCAGGACCCTAGTACCAAAGGAGTGACAGTAACCCTCTTAGCCAAGTCACTCCCAACGATTTATCAAATCCCCACCAAATTGAAACGGCCGGCACGGTTGTCCACGTTTCTTCCTTATTCAAGTTAGTTGATTAAATTCTTCATTAAATGAATAATTTCATTGCCGTATAATTTTGAATCATCTTCACTTTGTACGCTGCACAGTTGGCCTGGCCGATTTAATGATTATGTCACATATCATATGTACCACAAACATTAATATTGACTAGGAGCATTGTAGGCGAACGTTTGCAATTTTCCAGGATCCCTACATGTATTGGCTATGTATGTGCAGACTAGAGACTAGAGAGATACTTTCTATTAAGAAAAGAATCAGTGGTATTAACCCTCAAATAGGCCAGGGGTCTCAGAGGCCCGGCTAGTTGCAGTTCCCTAGTTTCAATGAACTTGTAATTTGAAATTCAAATGATCGAGCGTTTTCGGGTTTTCGATTCTCTCGCTGGTAAAACAACAGCTTTCGATTTCATTGGTTCTTAGGAGCTGTGCTTCCTGAAGTCACAATTTAGGTTTGATTTTTTATTATATTCGATTCAAGAAAAAAAAAATCATCGGGGAGATACACTAACTAATTTGAAATAATCAGATGATAACGCTTCAAGCTTATTGTCGGAGCAGAGAGTTGCATCTAATACCTCTTCCCTTTCAGATTATGAAAAATATTGAGCGGATTTCCTGCTTTTACTATGTGATGATTAATGCTGCGTAGGGGGGGGGGGGGTGGTATGCCATAGTGAACGAGACTTGCGACGCGATGTTTGACTTATCGTGAGCGGGTGCGTCTAAGCTCTGTTAATTTGATTCTTGCAAAAAATACCTTACATGACAGAGTGAACGCGACACAGTTCAAAGTAACATGCCATTTTCTCTGCGATACGCAGGCAGTGCGTGCACATTTTTTTTCGCGCGAAAAGAAGTTATCAAACTCAAAATCTGATTCGACAATGACAGAAGAGTATATGTGTGTCAATACCGAAGCATTGAATGGGGATGTCTTCCGTAGGTGTGCGCTTTAGGACCAATAATCTCACAATTACCGAAACTGGGTTCTTGTGAATCAATGTTGAACAGAAGATAGCTTAGCTTAGCTTAACACCCATGAGTTTCCCGTGATTGATCAAAGCCAGTTGAAATTGCATATTGAACCAGTTGCATGATACTTGGGAGTAGTACATCATACTCAACTTGCAACCCAAAGATACTAAGATTAGAGTTGATCAATAACGTATGCAGGACAATTTTGGGATGGGAAGGAATGTTAGTCCAACACTTGGGACTATTATTCTTTGCATCATCATCCATAAGTGTATATCTTGGTAGATTTCGTAATTTAGCTAAGTACTCACGCGCTTTGTCTTTTCATTTTAGATCAAAGTTTTCAGCAGTGCGATCTCCAGTAGAAATATGAATACCGAATAGGCATTTTAAGAATTATTATTTAACGGGACGTTACATAACAGGATAAAGCTGCGTGGAATATGATAGAGGTATCCATTCATCTATAGATAATATGAGCTTAACAATATGTACAAAAGTCGCTCGCGATCAATTTCCGATAATTCGAAACGAGCAATTTGTACCCCGAACAACCGACCATCAGGAATATTACTTCTTATTAACACTTCACTAATCGTTTCCAGTACAAAGCAAGCGTACATAAAGTATAAAAGATATCCCAAATGAATGTGACAACTCACTGCGAAATATTAATGACAAGTTGGCATCTCCACTCTCCCTATCAGACACGTTTCCATAATTGGCTTAAATGCCAAATTGCAAAAGACATGCGTAATAAATATAATAAACACAACGACAAGGACTTTTGTCCCATCGGCGGTCCAGAAGAAGAATTTATGGGAGAAGAGCAATACTGGCAAAGACCGACTACCATATGGCCGGTATTAAGTCAGACCGGACTAAGTGACAAAATGTTGATTTCGAGAAAAACGAGTTTAAAGTTTGAATCGCAGCATACTTTACATAATTTTTTGCCATAATTCTTGTTGATCGTTACATATTTAAAATCTGACAAAAGTCGGATGTAGCTGACGAAAGGCTTTATCCAGTGTTATCATTTTCTCATTTTTTTATGTTTTGCGACTTAGTCTGGTCTGACTTAACACCGACCATATGAGTGGTTCAAACTCGAAAGAGTGACCCAGAGTGCTGCACTGGATGATTTTGAAGAATGGACCAGGAGTACGATTTTACGAAGTTTCAGCTTCCGATGGCCCTACATTTTCTGACTGAGTGAAGTTCGGGAGCGTTCAAATGTTTACCACTGCTTAGGAAAACAAAAGGAGTGTAAAACCTTCATGAGATCTGTCGGAAGACAGTTCCAAATTTCATAAAAAACATGTTTTAATCCACCTAGTGTTGCAATTGGGCCTTTTTCATTTATCCAAACTATTATTTAATGGCACGACTGCCACGGACCTGACAAGCAACATGTCGATACTGACACACTTTAAACAAAAAAACCGATTTAATCGACCTTGCAGTGAGATGAGACATTTCTTACACATTTCACTATTGGATTAGTTTGCAGAACTCACGAGAAGTAGGCACCCAACTAGAGGTGGGATGAAAATAGTTTCTAGTCTTGCACGAATAAAATCTCGAATAAACTGAGTAAATTATAGAAATCAACAAAACGAACGAAATAAAAAAGTAAAGCAAAAAATGAAATAATAGGTTTTTAAATTCATGAAATGAGTAGAAAAATTAATGTAAACCAAAATTATAATATACACGAATCAAATTAGATTAGGTTATTAAATAAAAATTTTAGAAATAGTTATAAGATTAATAGAATAAATTGACTCATACTAACAAATTGAATGCAATAAAACGAATGACTGAACATGAAATGCATAAAATTAAAGATATGAATCAAATGAATCAAATGAATCAAATTGGTTTAATTCATCCAGTGATTTCAATTAATCTAATTAATGAAATGTATCAAATGAATAAAAAGAATAGATGAACAAAATGAATAAAGTAAAAAATAAATGAAATGCTTTATGCAACAAGCGAATCAAATAAACAAAATGAGCTGAAGTGATAAAATGAATAAAAAGAAGGAAATGAGCAGAATTAAATGCATTGATTAAAATGAAAAATTGAACAATGAAAAAAGGTTATTAATTAATATAAAGAAATAAATTGAAACAAATAAATTATTTGGATGAAATGATTAAAACTGAAAAAGTAGTCAGATTATTAAAATGTAGAAACTAAACAAAGTGAATAAACTGGAAAAGAAGAATAAAATACATACAATGAAAACAATGAATAAAATAAGTTAAATGAATGATATGAGTAAAATACACAAAAAGAATAAACTGATCAGAGTGAATTCAAAGAATGAAACAAATAAAATAAGTAAAATGAACGCAGATGAACAAAACGAATAAAAAGATGCGGAATGAAATAATTAATTAAAATGAAATGGTCATATATTTGAAGCTAAAAACATTTTTGAATAAAGAAAATGAATAAAGCGGATTGTACGAATTTGAGAACCATTGCATCAGAAAGTTTTGTAATGTTTTTGAAAATCTCATCTTCTGAGAAAAGGCTAATAAATATGCAATGGACTTTCTAGGACTTCCATCTTTTTGGTTCTATTCTTTTTGTTTTCATGCTTCTTTTCTTAACGGCGTCGTTTTAAGATTATCTGGTGTTTCTACTTTATTGTTGGACCTTAACTAGTTATCAGGAACCTGGAAAGTTCAATTTGCTATGGAATTCGAAGTTTACTTTTTATTCGCATATTCCCGAAAAAAAGATTTATGTACAGAATAGAATTTACTGGTCCAGTATTTTAACGCGCAATTGAATATAGTAAAGTGAGACAAGGTCACATGTGCTTTCAAGTCCCTTGAACAGAGAACGACAGGGAGAATGCGATTCGTGAATGAGACAGTAGATATTTCAAAGTTTTTATTTGCATTGAAGTACATAGTGTGAAATGTCTAGGCTATGTCGATAAAATAAAAGCCGTGCATTCGGTTGATTGCAATGCAGTCTCTTTCCATTCATCCTTATAGCTTTCATATTGTTTCGTTCAGAATTTTCGTGCAGGAAATATGGATAAATAAGTCCTATGCAGACCAATACTGTGAAATAGAAATGGTTCAAACTACTCAGTATATCCAGATATGGACGACGATAAGTTAGAAGACACATTGTAGTTGCATCCCTCATCGAGAGTGGGTACTTTGGGAGACTTCTTTTCCTGGATCTAATTTGTGGATACTTTTGGTCTTTGATCCGTTATTTTTCATGAAAGTTCGTACCAATACAACGAATGTGCAGCTGATACAACTCATGGTTCATTCGCCTGCGCCACGTTCCGTCTTCCATCTGCACGCCACCATAGATGGTACGCAAAACCTTTCGTTCGAAAACTCCAAGGGCGCGTTGGTCCTCCACGAGCATAGTCCAGGTCTCGTGGCCGTAGAGGACTACCGATCTAATCAGCGTCTTGTAGATAATCAACTTCGTGCGCCGGCGAATTTTGTTCGACCGGAGCGTCCTCCGGAGTCCAAAGTAGGCACGATTTCCCGCCAAGATCCGTCTCTGAATTTCTCTGCTGTTATCATTGTCGTCGGTTACCAGTGAACCCAAATACATGAATTCGTCGACCATCTCGATTTCCTCACCGTCAATCCGAACTCGGGTGGGAGGTTCACATTGTCGTCTTTAGAACCTCTTCCTCTCATGTATTATGTCTTCGAAACGTTGATAGCAAGTCCAATCCTGCTGGCTTCAGCTTTCAGTCTTTGAGCATATGTTTCATTCAAAATTCAATAGAGATACGAATAGTTTAAATATCGCACGTGGAATGTCTCTTTTGAAAATTTTCATCGTCAAACTTTCATATTACCTAGTTAAGCCAAATATTTCTCTGATATAGCCATGAATTTTCTTAATTATAGTGTAGATACAGGCTTTCAATACAAGTGAATTAAAGTTGAGTTGATGTAGCAGCAGACAAAAAATAGTTTTGTTTTCCCAAACCTTCGCAATTACAATGAATAAAAATTTCAGATTGGCAGAAGATCTTATCACACAACTTAGAAATGGATACAGAAATAGATGGATAGATGTGATAGAAGAGAGACAGAGAAAGAAAGAAAGAGAAAGAGAGAGAGAGAGAGAGAGAGAGAGAGAGAGATATGGGGCGTGTGAGGAATGGCAAATGATGGTTAATGCAGTGACATTATTTTTATAGGTATATTATTATGATATATTGATTCTTACATTCTTATCATAAATAATGTAAGTAGTAATTTTTGCGCCATAACCAGTATAACCTAAGTCTTGTAAAAGAACTAAATTTTTGCTAGATTTTTGGGCTTCAAACATACTTACTACTTTACTTTCGGTGACGCCACGAGTATAATTATATGAGAAATCTTTTATCTCACTATTAGGTGAATTACTTGTTGATCTGTGTATTGATTTACCATCCAACATTTACCTCATGATTGAACGCAATGCCTAATCCAAGGAATAAATACTAGAACTCACTGTTTCTTTATCAACACATTATTTTGTGTTTGAAGTGAACTTATATATTGATTTTTAAGAAATAGTTCATTTATTATAAAGGTAATTCACAAAATGTTCTCAACATCGAATTCCTTGAATCACGTAGATGTGTTTTCATACCCCGATATTCAAAATCGGTTTAGTTTTGCTCCTAAAACACCAGTAAAGCAATACTCTGTATGAAACAATCTCATTTTTAGTTAGTGGAAATTGGTAAGCGAGGACTAAAAATACAACGCCGCTCGAGCATGGATTTAGACAACCTATAGCTTGTTAGAAAAGTATTTTTACAAGGTTTCTATTTATATGCAGTTTGTGGGACAATATTATATTGTTAGAAAGTTATTTGCAAAAAACCTGCTGCGTTTTGACAAGTAAACAACAAGTTCTCAGAAAGTAAACAACATATCGAAAATCAAAAATAATAGTGTCAAATGGCAACGTTAGGCCTTTCATTTAAAACTAATTTCATTAAGATTGGTTCAGCTACTGCTGAGATAATTACATGACATTTTGTACATACATACATACACACATACACACACATACAGACATTGTCTCAATTTGTCGAGCTGAGTCTCATATAGACTCGGCCCTCCAGGCCTCGGAAAAAGTTTTCAAAGTTTGAGCGAATCCTGCACATTTCTTTTGTAAGAAATGTAAAAAGTTTTCTGCAGTAGGTCAAATCATAACTTAATCACGGGATTTAGTAGGTGTTAGCTCCACCGATTTTCCGATGACCCATTTTAGAATGACAGAAACCTAGCGGTACATTCCGAGTCCATTTTTCCGTCGGCAAGCTCCGCTTGGTGAAAAAACGTGTACCACAATTATACCCGCATTATAATCAAAAAAAGTTTTTCGCGTTAGACCCGAAGGCTACTTCGATCCAAGTTTGTTCTACTAATTAGCAAAAAACTCGCATGCGTGTCATCGGTTGTGCGCTTGACATACAATGTCGGTCTTTTCAGGTACTTGGGTAGTATAATTTTCTAAAGTTCAAAATGTGCTTCAGTTAGCATAACAACGGGTGCGAACAATGATAACATACGTAAGAGTCCGAATCTTATTCAATCGTTCATGGAAAAGAAAAACAATTCATAATTCCTGTTTAGCTAAAATATGTTCAGCTTGAATTACATAGGTATTAGCATATCTATTTAGGCAAATATCTCGAGACAGTAGAGGTAATCGCTTTTCACTATATTGTATTATTATTGGAATGTCGTGTTTTACTGGTTAAAGAAACAAGAAATAATAAAATTGTTCACATGTCAATTAATTCAACTATACATAAGCAACACATTAAGCATGGATTGGTACTCGCAAGCCCTATTCGTTGATTTTCTGTGAAATTTCGCTTGTTCTGGCCTATCACAGAGTAGTGATTATGAATTTTATGGTCATCATGCTCAATACAGCGTAAAGGACCAAACGCAATGGCGAGATCTACGGAAACATTCGCTACAGACAACCGAATAGATCCGACATTTGCTCGGCAACTTGATTGTGGATGAGCCAATAAAACTTTTATTTATGGAAAGTTAGGAGAAAAGCTTACAATTACAACGACGATTTGTCTTTTTTATGAGCCAGTAGGAGATCCCCCATGTATGATTGAAGAGTGGTGCATGATTTGAATTCAAAGTCTAATTAAGCGACCATAAATAAAAGCCCCAATGACAGAACATGTTTCGTAAAACCCGCTTCAAATATTTAAGAATATAAAAACCGGTTATAAACTTCATGCTTAAAAATTGATCTGGGTAAGATTCGGATAAAAAAACTTTCACTATAAAAACCAGAACAATATCTATCCGATTCTTACACTGTATGGATCTTTAACAGTATATACAGTAGTGGCAACTGTATTGTCACCAATGTGTTTGGACCTCAAAGACAGTGGCAATTAAACAAGCTAAATTTTCAATTTTATCATGGTATGTATTAAGGGTTTAAGAAACGCTGTTGTTATAAATTCTATGAATCTTCCAGAACACCATTGCAAACACTTTAAAATAAACTTGTTCCTGAATCCTTAGCGAATTGTTCTTGATAACTTAAAGGATTCTTTTGACTCACTCAAGCACTTTTCCTGAGTCTTCCCTAGAGTACCCCTAGAATATTTCCTGAATCCATCGATAACACTCCTTAAGTCATTTTAGGTATATAGTTATTACGGGATCATTCGATAAATCTGAACAAAAACTTTGAGGACTCTTTTTAAATCCTTCGAATAATTTTCCTGGATACTTGAATTTTTGTTTTCCCTGAATTAATCGATTATGCTTCAGCAATTTTTCCTGAATCCTTCAATTCTTTCTGAATTTAAATTTAAAGAATTTTCTTGATGCCATAGTTTTTCGAGGTTACCCTTCCATGCCGATATTATTTTTAGCGCAATTCGGGGTTCCAAAACATTTTTTTCTTAACGATGTTGGGAACAGGAAAGACGAAAAATCTGGTTTGATAAAGATGACTGCTTCCTTTGCAGTGCTAAAATCTGCTCAATTTTTACATTCCGATGCTAGATGCATTCCTAGAATATTTACAATAGTTCAAATGCATGGAAAAATTTGTTAAAGTTAGCCTATTTTAATAAGTTTTATCAGTTTTCAGAATTATTTCAAGATAGAATCAAAATTCCATTTTTTACCGTTCACTTAAACTGTCACTGGCAGCACTGGTCGGGCGGAATCAAATCGTACCAATGCAAAAACTTAAATTCTACAAATGATACTTGTGGCTGTTCGTGCTCAAATGAAATGTGATAGTTCCAACTATGGCTGTGGGATATGGCTTCTCAAAATCGTTAGGACTTCAAATAGTCTATAAACAATTTGAGGAGAAATTCCGAACGAATTTTAATTGATACAAACTTTTCGAAACAATGTTCAAAGGTCGATTTTATAGTTTTTAGCTTTATTGTCTAAATTATTAGGTTTTACCATTGATCCGTGAAATATTTTATGATCGCTTACAATCACACCAAAACCACCGCGTGTGTTAAGTTCATTATCTGACCATTCGAAGGAGCGGTAAAATTCTATTACACCCTCATCCGCCTTTGATGTGCCATCGTCTCATTACCGTCAACTTTAAAGTTTAAATTAATCGATTCCCACCGGCAGCCGCACGACAACAAGCCGTAATCACCAGCCGAACCATCAGTTTCAACCGTGCAGAAAGGACTTGACGGCTCTTCCGCAAATTGATGATCACTCAAATAAACGACATAATTTACCATCATCGCGGGGGAAAATTGCCTCCACTGTGACTGTGTAGAGACTATGCGCTGCCGCTGTTTGTTCCAACCAACCAACCAACGAATCGAATGGTGGGAAGCGGGCGTCATTTTGATCGCTTACATCCCACCCGCTTGTAAAACGGGTTTGTTTAGCGGTGCGCTACGTTAATGTTGCGCGATTCCCCGGTAGCTGGCACCTCTGAAATTAAACCATTCTCGCAGAAATTAATTTGAATAATTTATCAGTCGAACGACAGCGAGCGCGACGCAATAAATTTGCCGTTTTGTGTACCCGGTTAGTAGCTAAACTGTTTCTCCCCCTGGTTTCTTAGCAGATAGTAAGTAATTATTATTCCTGCTAGAGACTTTCCGGTGTGTGTTACTACCGTGAGGGGATTTGTTAAAATAAGAGTTGGTTTGAATGAAGAGAAATACATTTTGACACGCTATTTTGTGACTAACAACAGTAGGCTAGAAAATCGATTCGTGAAATTGAAGCGTGCCATCAATATACCGAAAACAAATTTCCCAATCAAAGTAGACTGAAATGCAAGATCCTATCAAGCAAAATTACCATGGATAAATCCCTTCACGACCCAATAACGGAACGCACAGAAGGTAATTCCTGGAATCAATTACTCTCATTCCTCCCCTCCGAAGGTGGCTAAGCATCCTTCATTTCGCACCATTGCTATGCATCTTCTACGGATTATGATTACATCCCCCCCCCCCCCATTTGCAGGAAAGCATTCCAGCTTTGTCTTCGCAGAAACTATGTTCTTCCGCATAGCCGTGCGAAAAAGAAAATACTTTGTGGTACAATCTTCTACCACATTCATTACACACCGGGGAAGAAAGGGTCCATCCATTCGAAGCAAGATTGGATAATGCTCTTACTTTGGGTCTCATTTTCTCCGGATATGAATACCGGCCGTTCCACCTATGCCGCTGCCGCCGCCGGTGTGCATCCACTTGTACCCTTTCCTTGTTCTGGTCGGAATGACTAGTGTTCCAAATCCGTTGAGATTCTCCCCTTCCGCACTGGGGAATGGAACACGGAAAGATTCTGATTAGAAAAAAAAAATATAAAAAATGATGTTCTTACGCAGTTGCGTGGATATTGACTTGTTTTGACGTTTTAATTTGGAGCAAAACAAATTAAGATGTATACAAACTTCTGCTCCTAAAAAGAGGTCGATAGTGAACAAATGTGAGATCTCAGTGTGCGTATTTTAAACGTCAGACATTTCAATTTCGATTGAAAGCCGACTCATCAAGTAGTCAGGTTGGAAAGTGTTCTTAAATGTCAACACTTCCTTAAAATAAATAATTTTTAATAAACACATTCTAAATCGTATCCCAAAATACCCAAACCAGGCCAATCCGTGCAACCCGTACCTGGTCTCGATTCCGTTCTAATCCAACTTTCCGGACGACATGAGACTGAATATGTATATGTATGCTCATAACTATATCGTTGAGGTCAGACGGTGAGCTCTTATTTAATTTCGTGGAAGAAAATGAGAATCTACCCATTCCATTCAGCCGCCGGAGCGTGCAATCTCTAGGTTGAAACGATCCGAACACACCGTCTTTCGAGCTGCCCCGGACATCGAGTGCACTTGAGGGATACGAGTTATTTCACCGCATCAGCAGCAGCAGCAGTAGCTAAGAAACCTCACAACCGCTTCCCACCCAGCACACAAGTCTTGATTTCATCTTCGTTATCCATCGTAGCCGAACAGCAGAAGAACTAAAGATTTGCCGCTATACTAACAAGAAGTTTGCATTTTCCCTCCGGAGGTGGTCGGTGGTGGTTGGTTGGTTGGTTGCTTGCTTCGGTCGATTCGGTTACGATCAGAAAATCAGCTGATTCTACCAAGTCCGATGCCGTTTGCCCCCGCTTCGTTGGAACCCGGGAACCCTTGGCGGAAGCGGAAGGTAAATTGCGAACATACGTGAGATCCGGTCCGTAATTGAATATTATTGTGCTGACATTTTTCAAGTGGGTTCCATTATGAAGAATACAACAAAGCATTATTCGATTGAGGCAACTGTCAGAGTCGAGTTTCGGGACGACCTGTTTGCTTAATTCAACAGTTACTGATTTTTTGCATGTGAATTGTTATGATATCTAAAGTGGCGGAAAATTAAGAGATTCGCTTCATTTGGAAAAATTATGCCCGAGATTAGAGAAATCTTGAGCTTAAATAGTTCTGTAGAATCGGAGAATAAAGAGATCTAGAAAACTAAAAAATCAAATATTAAAGTATATTTACTAAGTTCACAAAAATGATTCCAAAATTAAAATTGATTATTGAATGTTTTGATTTCTATTTGTAGTAACTATTGTTAAAAATAATTGAAAAAAAGCTCTGACTTTTGCTGAAATCATTGCGAGATATGGTTCGACTAGCAAACCAATACGTTAGACTTCACTATATGGCTGCTAACGAAAAAGTACATATTTTGCCTCATCAGTATGTGGCAACCGGACTTAAACACACAGATAGATTGATATTCAGACATTATGTAGTAAATCATAATGCCCTTCGCTCTTGGTTATTGGCTTTGATTTACCAAATAAACCCCTTTGATTTAGCTAAGAAGGTTAAGCACTCCTTTGGTCCTAACTTCTTGGGATGGTAAATACAATTCTCTAAAAATAAAAGAATTTAACAAGGTTCCAGCTGTCAACATATGTTATTACAGTTATCTCCTTGGCATTTCATTCCAATCCAACATTAGAAAGAAAAGGAATTCACAGTAGTGTTGCACCAGTGCACAGTGGGAAAAAATGGACCCAAAACGGCTTTTTGAAAAGGCTGGATGTCGTTTACCAGGAAAGGTTTTTCTTATGTAAAAATGTCTGAAAAATTTATTGATAGTATTTACAATGGCCGCACGCTACGCTATCATGCCCGTTTTGTCCCAATTCCCCCTTTGATTTGAGTTTATGTTCAAAACTGAATATATAACTCGGAAGAAAGTTGAATACGTCTGACAAAAAATAGTATTTATTATGTGAAAAAGTCCAGGGAATCGATAAAAGATAATTAGAATAATCTCACGAAACGTATAGACCCATTTTACCGCAATTATCCGCAAAACTAAAGTTTGAAATTAATCCTGGCTTTATATTTCGGTAAAAGGCTATATGCGGCTAATCAAAAGTGATTATTCCTGTGTATAAAAATCCAGGTTATCGTTTGAATGTAGATAGACTAGTCGCCCGAAACGTATGTACCCGTTTTACCCCTATTCTTCCCATAATTCAAATATGAAGTTAAACCTGACTCTACATTTCAGAAAGAGGTTGAATGCTTGTTGATCAAAAGTAGTAGTTCTTATGCAAAAAATTCTAGGGAATCGATTGGAGATATTAAGAATGGCCGCACGAAACGTGTGTACCCGTTTTACCCCAAATCATCCCATATCTCAAGTGGAAAGTAAAAACTGGCTGTGCTTCTCGAAAAGAGGCTGAAGGTGTCTGGTATCAAGTAGTAATTCTTATGTAGATAAATCCGGGGAATCGGTTGAAGATAGTTGAAATGACCGCACGTAACGTTTATATTCGTTTTACCCCAATTATTCACATAACGTTACTGAAAGCATCGATGTGTAGGCTTCTGGTTCGTCTCCCAACAATCCGTGACAGCTCACTCAGCTGATATTGTACCCGCGGCTTTCCTCAACATAATCCTACATCTATCGACAATCGAAATCCAGGATGTGTAGGCTTGGGCTGGTTCCAGTTTCTTGCACTCTTGGCGAATTCAGTGCATTCGGTATATCGACCGGATTCATTCCTTACGTCACCTCACTTGACAAATTTCACATTTACTTTCCACTAAATACACCCGTTACTGTTGGTAGAGCAAAAGTTCAATGCGAGAAAATGTCTACATCTACGTTCAGTCGACGCCAACTTCGATCTCCGGTTTATTTCAGTTATACTCCATTAAAACTAATTTGAATTTTTCAAGACAGTTTAGTTTAATAAAACGATCGATATTCAACGCGTTAGCATAACTGAGCCGTGGATCTTATATTTTTATAAAATGAAGTAAATGAAAAATAGAAAATTACATCTCACTACCGTTGTTGGGTTTGGTTGACGCAGTTTACTGGTGCGTGTTGAGATGTTCTTTTTTGATGGCGAAGCTACGGTATTCGGTGCACTGCACTGTGGATCAATCAGTCTGCCTCCTCTCACGTTATCGTTCTGTTTCATTTTGCATCAGTGCTGCTTTCTTATTGGTCACGAAAGAAAGAAACACATCTATTGAAGAGTTCAAAAGGCTTGTATCATACTGTGGCAGAAATGGGTTTCCCCTAATAATCGGCAGCGATGTAAATGTCCAGCACATATATTTTCGAGGAATCACCAAACTCAAAGGCACCGTCAGCACGAGAAAGGGTTCGAATCATTGCAGACAGTGGCTCATGGATCTATTTAGATCGATAATCCTTCAGAAACCCTCCCTCTCCTTCAAGTTCCGAACCCATCCGTCACAGGCACCACTTTGGTAAAAGAAATACATAGGGGAACCCGGGGCTATTAAATCCTACCTATGAAAATTGCCCTTAGAGGAGGGTAGATGTGAAAAGATTTATCGGTCAAAGGTCCTAATTGTTAGTTTGAAACCTCTGCACCATTTTGGAGCCATAACATTTCATTTGCATCCCTCTATGGCAGCGCTAGGCGACGATTTGCAAAACTCTACAGTTTTCCCTTCTTTTACAATGTAGGAGTAATGTGGACATCCCTACGGGGCAATTACCTATGAAATCTTTGTTGGAAAACCTCCTTAAAATGCAAAAAAATGTGTTGAAAAATAATTCTAGTAGTCACAGCTGTCGAGTGGTGCAGCATGTGTTCTCTTTGCTGTGGCGTGGCAATCGTGTGCACCGACGCAAGCCGCTGAACGGTGGTTGATGTAATTGGCGGTCCACATAGCCCCGTACTCGCATTTCGCACAAAGTGGTGAGCAAAATAACCCTAACAAAATCATCCCATAAAATAGAATTCTCAAACTTTCCAAAATACTGACCTGTTATTTTTTTCACTTATATTTGTTAATTTAATCGTGATTTTTTCATAGAAGTGTTTTGAAAATGGAAAAAAATAAACACTAAATAAACAGTAGAATAGATTCATCTGTCAAAATTAATGTTTCATAATAGCTCTTCCACGAATATGTACGACAGTCAGAAAGTCTTACGATGTTTTGATAAAAATAGAGGCGGTCTGAATCACCCCCGTGGTCTTAATGGCCCTGGGTTTCCTATGCAAAATAATATATTCAATCTGAAAAAAAAATTTCCAGTACCCCTCTCTTCTTCTAAAACTCAAGCACCCCAAAAATCATCACAATAATCACCCTATGACCATCTCCTTGGATGAGAAGTACATGAATCAAATTGCACCAACATCGAATTTGTCGTTAAGACTGCGCACACTTTTCTCTCAAACGGCTTTTCGCGATCTCGAGTATATACAGGGTGTTTGGTTCATGATTAAGAATCTCTCGAGGGGTGATTGACTGTCATATTTTTGTCACATACCATCCAATCTCAATCATTACAAAGTTATTGTAACTTTTTGTGTAAAAAACTTATTTATCTTAAAATACCTCTAACTAAAAAAGTTTACCTCGTATTTTGAATCTTTAAGTTCCATTGAAAAAGTGAGAAAATTTTCTATTGAATGGTGTTCTCATATCTTTTAGTTAATTAGTTATTGTAAAGTTGCAGTTGTAAAGTAGTTAAAAGTTGGTATTGTTGATGAGGTTTTTGTTAATTTTCTCAAAATAATGACTTATGATTATAGCAATATCTATTATCCAAAAGTTAGGTTTGAGAACGATTTATAATTTGTTTTTCAACATGATATTCACATCTCTTCTCGTTTCCTTGTAATTTCACTTCTAAACTTTTCCTGTAATTGACCTGCAAATGCTTAAGGGGAGAATAAAGGTTTCACCGTAAAAAAACAGTTCTTTTGTCAATTTTTTTTAGAAAGATGGGTAAAGCGAATTGATCGAAACTTTTGTACATTACTTCATTTCAATAACATTCTATAATTTTTTCATACAAAAATATCAACTAGCGACTCGGTGACGAAGTTTTTTGTGGAACGTTTCTGGAAAAACACGATTTGCGATGTTCACTGCCGTTCAAAAACTACTTGACCGATTTATTTCAAATTTTGCATACACATTTTACATAAAAAATTCCTAACCCATACGATGAGTTTTTGAGATAATTTTTGGATTAAGGGGGTTTTTTACTAATAAAATGAGTAAAAAGTCCCCTTAATTGAAAAATTACCCCAAAACCTCAACGTAGGGGTTAGGTATTTTTTACGTAAAATGTGTATGCAAAATTTGAAATAAATCGGTCAAGTAGTTTTTGAACGGCAGTGAACACCGCAAATCGCATTTTTCCAGAGACGTTCCACAAAAAGCTTCGTCACCGAGTCGCTAGTTGATATTTTTGTATGAAAAAATTACAGAATATTATTGAAATGATGTAGTATAATGTACAAAAGTTTCGATCGATTCGCTTCACCCATCTCGCTAGCAAAATGTGACAAAAAAAACTGTTTTTTTTTACGCTGCAACCCTTACCACCCTGCCCTTCCCCATTAAAATATTTTAATCTAAAAATATGCTTTATATCGTTATTATCAGGACTTAATTGAAAAGTTGAGAAAATTTCCTTTCAATGTATGTACAGATATCCTTTAGTTAAGTGTACTAAATGACTTTTTACTAGTAAAATATTTCAAAATTAGCGTTTTTTGGAGAGATTTGTAATTATTCTAATTAGTGATCAAATAAATTTATCGTCACTATTTTCATTTTGTGCCCCTTAACATTCTCTACAACTTGTTATTTGACACATTTTTCATTTCGCTGCAATTTAATAGTTAACACAGCATGATCTCATCACAAATGTAAATCGTTTTTGCATATTAAACGATGTGATAAAAATGATTTTACTTCGAAACTAGAAGAGATAATTGAATAGAGTCAAAAGAAAGACTTGCTCAGATGCATTATTTCCAGGATAATAATGGTACTGTTTAATATTTACTATTTCAAGAAAATAACGAAAATGCTAATAATACCACTAACTTTAAATTAAATAACTTCTAAAAGAATACTAAATTCACTTAACTGCAAGGTATTAATAGATTTTTCTCTGCTAAATTTTCCTGGTATTCGAATAAAGGTACAATAAGTGCCATACTTTTCATTAAGAGCTAGTGTGACTGAATATGAAATAAAAATATCCTAATTCAATAACCCAAATACATGAAAACAAAAAAAGATAAGTGTATTATGTCAAAGAATAAATTATGCAACTCTTCAAGACTAAAAATTTGAATTATTAAAATGGTGATGTTAACTATAGAAATTTCCGTGAAATGAACGAAAAATCGATTAAAATTGTTGAATTCTAAATAAATTACTGTGAAAAGATTACTTAACCTCATTAGCTGAATTAACTGGCAACATTTTTCAATGAGAAATTTTCTCACCTATCCAATGGATCTAAAAGATTTGAAATACAAAGTATATTTTTTGAGTTAGAGCTATTTTAGGATAACTAAGTTTTCAGCACAAAAAATTCAATAACTTAGTAACAGTTAAGATTTGATGGTATGTGAAGAACGATTTTTTTCTCCAAATATGACACTCGATCATCTCTCGAGAAGTTCATAACCATGAACCAAACACCCTGTATTGTATGTATGGCAAAAGGTCCGAATTGGAGCAACGCATATTCTGCAGTTGATAGTCTCAACCAAAGCAAGGTTTCAGATTATAGGTATTATCCAACAGATCCGTAGACACGATAATGCACTTGGTTTAAATCTTGATATTTTGTGAAATATAGCAGAGCTACATGATAGCCATGAAAACTATATGTACACTATACATAATATTATCGCAGCTGATGGTTCGAATTGGCCCACTTCCTCCTATAGATATAAAAATGCTCTAAATTCACCCTCCCCTCAGGCCCACGTACCCCGCTCCATCGCTCTTTTCCCTCTCTGCTATCCAAAATTCTTCTTAAGGGTCCGTCTCCATCAACCATGGCCACAACCTGGGTGGGAGAAGTACATAAGTCAAATATTAAATACGGATAAAAACTGCTTCAGAACACCCCTCCTCCCTGAAGCTCAAACCACCCACTCCACCCCAAAAAGCCACTCCATGAACATCTTCTTGACGGAAGGAACCCGTATGAACAATTTTCATCAAAATCGGACTCGTCGTTTGGAAGTAATTAGCAAACATTCATACATCTATTGATCTTGACATGTGTCGATAATACAACCCATATTTAACTTTTATACAATATAGGTTGTATATCTATATAGATGTGTCAACTAAATTATGCCTACAACCTTCCCAGTAGTCTCCACTCACAAAAACACTTTCATTTTTATAGTATAGATATTCAGCGTTGTTCTGCATTACGGTGAATATGGTTCAATCGAATCTGACGCCGGTTTGATTTTGCTAACGTTATTTAAAATCCAAATCATAATCGAAAAAACTATCTGTCACAATGCGTAATAAGTCTTGATAACAAAAATAGCAGGCGCAACAACATATGGTGGCGAAATTTTAGTTAACCGCGTATCAACGCGATTCTCATTTGACTAGCCAAATTCTAATAAAGCACACACATACATATGGACCTTATACAACTTTCCAATATCCGATTAGGTCTCTTCGGTGCTCCATATTGACGGCTCTGTCTGAAATAGACTGAGAAATTTCGGTTTCCCGCGTTGCGTCCAATTTTTTTTTTTAGAAAAACAGTTTTTGCGTTGTTTGTTGAAGTCATACATACTTCGAAATTCAGTGCAACACATCGTGCGATTCCGTTCAGTACAATACAAGTTACTAACACTCAAAACCTCTGTCTGCTGTTTCTTTCGATATTTTGAAAAGTTATGACAAAACTAGAGACCGTTATTTGTTGGAAACTACTTTCTTTGAGAGATCTAAAGATCTAAAATGTCGAAATAGTTCCAAATGCAGGAAATATTTTGACATTTTAGATATTTTTAGAAATAAATGCAAATACCACCAACACGACAATTCCACTCATCACGAAAATAAAATTTGTTATAGTATTTTTCTTGACAAAACCGTTACAATATATTCACTGCTGGCTGGAGGCTTTGCCCAGTGACACTGAATTAAATCTTAGAAATGAGTCATGTAGACACCTGCGGGAAAAAAGGATCCCTTTGTACATACACATCCGCACTCGATTAGGGGAAAAAGGAATAAAAGCGTAACTCAACTGTTACTCTCATGCTGCTACTTCTTCCGCTCAAGCTACCAAAGAAAAGCCTGTTAAGTGCTATGTAAACTTTGTATTTAGAAGGTGTTATAACGTCATAAACAAGGTGAAAGTGCGGCGAACGAGCATTCCACCTTTAAAGCAAGAAGACGTGACGCTTTCTTGAGCTGCCATCCATGCTAGCAGCCGGAGGTCTTCCTGAACTGAACGCTTGGAATCGATCGAGGGTTTCCCAGAAAAGCAAAAGAGACAGGTGCGAACGGTTCACACGGACTCGGGAGATGAAGCAAAAATGCAAAGCTGTCGACCCTGTCCCCCTCCCCTGAAAACCCCACCCCCATACATCCTAAAGCCTTTAAAGTTCCATCAGCGGCAGAACACGGAGGAACTGAACCGGTACCGGTATGGGAAAAGTTGTGCTCTCAGAGCCATGGCCAGAGCCGGTGAAGAAAGGTGGGCGAGAAAATAAGATTTTTCTTTCTCCTACTACCTACATGAAGGAAGGAATCGTCCTATGGCTTTGACTCCCTCGGCCGGATTTGCACTCTCTCCCTTTTCATTTTTCTTTGTCCTTTTGCTTCACATTCAAATAAGCACCTTAATTTAAAATCTATTCAGTGAAATTATTGGATTTAGAATCTCATCTTAGAGTAGAGTAGTTGAGTTGATGGTGTAGTGTGGAGGAAGGTGTTGAAAATGTGCGGAGAATGTCACAGCTCAGCCGGAATAAAACGGACGGAAAAGTGCAATTGAGCTTTCCCACATTGCTGGATTCTTGGTTAGGATGGCTCGGAAAAGTTTGGAAAATCTGAGCTGGTGGGAATTTGCCGCTCAAAAATACACTGGCTAACATTAAACATCATTTGGAGAAGATAGCTTGAATCTTTTGAGGATGCATATTTTCACCGGAGTAACCCATGGCCTACTATTTGTACCGATGCCACCCTACCATCGGTGATATACATATTTTTCATGCATGCAAAGTGGTTCTCGGCTCAGACCAGTCCAGCGAAGACGTTTTATCCGGGGGTCGCCGGGGAGCAGCTCTAGCTTAGGAATCCTGACGGAAGCTGATCGGAGTCAGGACACTACCCCGGAAGCTACTGACTATGGCTCTGGAAGCGATGACGAAGGGTTTCCTCCTGCTTAAAGTACTTGTTATGACAGGAACGTGACTGGGATATCATATCTCTTCAGCGCCGAACAGAGCAAGGTTAGCTTTCAGTGCAGCTCTGTTAGCCTAATTTGATACGTGAGTTGCAATTCACTCCAAAGTCAGACGGCGAGTTCAGGTAAAAACGTGCATATATGCTAAGATTTTAATTCAGTGTTGTTTTAAAAAGTTTAACTTATTATCTTACAAATTTGAACAAGTTGACAATAATAACGTGGCGGTTTACATTATTTTTTTGGTGTTTGGAAATCCGAGAAAGACTTAACACATCGCTTTGTTGACCAAAAAATGAACATTGAATTTTGACTATTATTAAATGTTTCAGAACATATTGAAATCTATTAAAACTATGTTACTTTCTTTTCACAAGTCGAATAAATCTCGTTCTTTTAAACAAAAACTGAAGATTTTATTTCGAACACATTAATAGTCTTCCTGTATAAGACAATATTTGTACAAACATTTTGTGGCTATCTATAATTGTTTGATGCAGGCTTGAAACCAGTAGAATATAGAACTAACATAATTAAAAGGGTTCTTCGAAACTGTTGAACGAAATACGATAGGAAATTGGTACTATTATCCACTGCAATTACATTGAAACACTAGAATGCCCTGGCGGCTCCATGCAGAGGCTTGTGCCCCCTATTCAGTGAGATGGTGGAAACTTTTATAAGCTAAGTGAATTTTTTTCTAAAATTAAATCAAAATTGGAAACAACAAAAAGAATTCTTTGACGTGTACATTTATGTAATGATCATTGTAGTACGGTTTTATGCTCTTATTTAACGCTAACTAATGTTGAGTGTGTAATCGTTTTCTTAGTCGTAAGCTTTTTCGCAGGTGATGCTGGCTGTTGGTGTGGAGGTACTGGAAGCAATCCTTATTACAAATTCACGTTGAACCAACTTAAGCACATAAAGTGATTTGTATTTGAATAGTCTCGGAAATTGAATGAGCATGGTTTAATCGTATGTACAGTAGAGACTAGGTAATTGGAATTTTTAACCTTTAAAGCTAGTTTGCAAGAAACAACGGGCACAACACTAAATTTAATTGAAATAATTTCAATCTACTCTTTTTAACCCGTTTCGTCTGATTCTTCTTTCTATATTTTACAATGATTCGGTTTTGTGCAAAAGAAGGGCTACTTGAAGAAAGGATTAGTAGTAAATCGTGATACTTAGAAAAATTCAGCTGACCAATGCAGAATGAACAGAAACCAGCGTTCCACAATACGCTTAGGTTATCATGATCCACTCGTTTGCCCGATCTTACACTCGAAGTAAGATGGTAAAAGAAAGTTATAACTTGATATTTCGCAACGCAGAAGCTCTTTTGAACGGATGCAATCTTTGTTGGAATAAACTACACGATACAGGTGCAAGGATAAAGTTGTTTACACACAACACAATGAAGTGATTCGGCATCATTGAAAACCAGCGTATGCACCGTATGTTTCCATATTGCGTACTCCTGAATTATTGCTAAAATATTACTCGTTCTACGAAATACTAATTTCTATGAAATTAAGAACAATTAACCTAATTCATCCCATCCCATTTTCAAATCAACTTGTAGGAAGAATTTATAGAACAACTAGAACAAATCAAAAAAGATGCAGACACAAACCCATCAAAACTCGTTGAAACAGTGAATCTTTGCATGAATATGTCCGCTGTAAGTTTCAAAAAAAAATCGGAAATTCAGTGAAGGTTAGCTTGCTGAAAATTTAAGTCTAAGTCTAAGACAAGTTGTCTTAGGAGGTTGACAAAGAATGTCATAACATCGATACACTAAAAGTCAGCACTTAGCAAATTCTGAGTCATTGATTTGTCCTTGCTTTCTGAACCTTTCTTAGGATTGGTACCACACTATCCCAACTATCAACACCAATCACATGTGCACAAATTGCTACCGCAAAACAAACAATTAAATCTACCGATATGATGCTTTGTCTACTCTGCAATAGCAAAAAACCATAGCCTCTATCTACTGTGTCGATCGCGAATAGAAATGAGAGATGAACGTACGTAAAAAGTGGACCAATTGAGTCAAACTGTTACTAAAGACAATTCACAATGTCTCGTACGACCAGCTGTTCGAGAAGTGGAATTATTAAAAGATTAAGATGATAAAACCTTTAAATTCCGAAATTTTAACATACTAGACATACCGTACTCATTACGTATGCTATATGTGTCCATGTGTGGGAGATAAGCGAGTAGAAATAAAACTAACAACAGGCCTTGGTTGTTGTGACAGACAATCAAATTTCAGTTTTTGGAAGAAAGTTGACGAGAACGGACACAAGTTGGATCTAGACAGCTCCGGTCACACCATGGCCCTGACATTGCCTAGGCAGAATCTTCACCTTCGCTAGATAATATGCAATAGTTGGTCGTATGTAAGAACGCTGGATGCAGTATACTTATATCTAAGCTGACCAACTGTGGGCTAGGAAAAATCCGTACACATACAGGTAATAAGATTTTTAACAATGGTTTTTAGGGGTTGGCACAGCGTAGTTGGTAAATCGATTGGTTTAATTCCAAACCCCGCACACAGGGTTAGAGTTTTTTCAAAAGAGATTTTTCTACCACAAAAAAAGCAAATGACCCTAATTTTAAAACCTCTACAATCAAAATATTTTCTGAATTCAATGTAATTGATGGAGCACAGAAATTATATGTCAGAGGTCCTGTGCTAGTGTCCTGATCGGTTTCCTCCATGTACATTTGTTATTTAAGGGGTCTTCCACTCGCGAGGCATTGATGACTGCAAAGCGTGGTTTGTGGATTTATACTGTCGTGTTTTGTATTGTTGGTCCAGGTAGGAAGGACGAAATTTAACCGCGTAACCACTATTGAAATACCCAGGAATAATCGGTTTTTTTCATGTGTCCTTTGTAATGATTCCACTTTTCTAAACAGCAACATTTCTAAAGACCGTATCGCAAGTTCGAGGTGCCATATCGTGCTGTCGAATCTCGATTTTGTCATTATCCATAAATACAAGGATATTGATTTTAATTCTAATACGTCACAATCAGCGACTTGTAGATTGTTCTGCAAAATGATTTTATTTGCCTGGCACAATCTATCAAAAATTATCATTATTGGATGTCTGATATAATAGCATCTGACAGAGGTGACTTTCGCAAGGGTAAGCTATGAAACCTGTATGTAAATATTCCAAAAACTCGGACTAATACGAAATCACTCGAAGTCACTTTCTTTGACCAAAGTTCTTTTTTTTCATATTTACACATATCGTCACTAAACGATCACTTCGGCAAGAATTAAAGTATTACATCGATTATTGTTCGAATTGGCACTTCCCGACAGATTCTACAATACAGTAATTCCTCCAAAATTCACCCAAAAATCTTTAAAATCGCGAAAGACCGATAAAATATTAGACTCTTTACCAGCATAGGTTCTGAGCACTTTGCACGGCAAAGCAAAGCATTTTGATTCAAGTGCAATACTTTAAAAGGGCATAATAGTTTTTGCAGGGTTTGCAAAAAAATTGGCTTGAGATCTGTATTTTATGCAGCAAAACACTCCGAGAAAAAATTGCAAGGAATAATCACTTCTTTGCAAAAAAACAAAACAAACGCTGAATAAAAAGTTTATCAAAAAATTTATAATTTTATCAAAACTTAAAACTACAAAAAACTCATTTTTTGAAAACTTATTTTTTGTCAACGAAAGTCTAAAGAGAATGGAAACATTTGCTGTGGTTGCATCGCGGAGAAGTAACTGTTAAAAATGTTTTTCTTGTAACTGCTTTAAATATGTTTCTAAATTTCATACTAACTGGTAGACAAAAACATAATTTGATTACAGAATGCGATTCTTAGAGATTATAATTTTTTTTTTCTTTCTTTCTTTTTCGAGAGTTGTCCTACTGGAGCTGTAGAGCTGAGTTCACGGAAGGGCTCCCCATCAAAATCACTCATTACTACTTAAATCCAATTGCAGCAGGCCATGATTCTGATTGTGATATCGAGTGTACGGTTCAGTTGTGCGGGTGTATGGGCTTTACGATTGCGTGGGAATGAACATTTATTGGTGTGTACTTGAGACCGCGTTAATGGGATTGGAAGTGTTGTAGGGGTCACTAAATCATCGGGGGCGTTTTTGTGTTAGCGAAATCTTGGGCGTAGTTGTGCGTGGATGGTCGCGATTGTATGTTCGTCTTTGTGTACCATAGCGAAGGACTCGGGCGTTTGTATGTTATTGTGTTCGATTGTGTGGGCATTTGTTCGTCGCGTAAACGTTTGCATGTCGCGTGTGCTGTGCGTGTCACTTCGCATGCATAAATTCGATTTTAAAACCGGGTGTCCATTTCATGTTAGCGTGTGTTCTTGGATAATCGCACGGACCGTGAATCTAATACTTAATTTTCAGTGTATAGTTCAGATGCTAGAAGAGAGTGAGATCTCTATCACTAGAGTTCCCCGTCATGTCGCCATTGAACGTATTGTCTAGTGGATATGAGTGTCATTTTTTCTGATTGGTTCTCATTCATTCATCGTGTACTATTCCTGTGCACTGGCTCATAATGTATCAGAGCTAAGTTCTTTGAGCTAGTAAGTAGCACGAGCACCGCTGCTACGAGCTATAGCAAAGTAGAAAAAATACAACGCGTTAGTGTGAGTAACAATGCTTGCATCATTTTTTGCAGAAACTTGTCGCACATTTACCAACGTATATTTTTCGCTTTGTCTTATTCTTTCGTTTAATGGCTTACTCTACTGCACCGTTCTAGCTCATCGGGCAGGCTTCCCGTGCTAGTTCATTGAGCAAAATCGTGCCAGCTTACCGAGCTAGCTCATCGTGCTAACCAGTTGTGCTATCTCTTCGAATCCTACAGCTCGAGCACGACGGATACCTAGCACGAGCGTTGTCAGTGCTTATTGGATTTCGTTCGTTCAAAGCGGCTCATTTTAGGCTCTCGTGCTGTGTTTCATGCAAACCTGCCGGAGTGTTATCCTGTTAGCAAGATCGTAAGCGTAGGTATGCGTGGATGATCGCGAAAGATCAAGCGTTTGTATGTTAACGTGTTTGTCGCGTATACTAGCGTGTATGAACTTCGCGTGTATAAATTCGATTTTAAAACCGCGTGGTTATTCGTATATTTGCGTGTATTCTTGAATTATCGCGTGCGGACCCTGAATATGATAGTTAATTTGCAATGTATAGTTCAGATACTAGAAGAGAGTAAGTTCTCCCATATCACTAGAGTTTCCGGTTATGGCCAAAGAGGCTTCTATGTAAAATAAAATCACCCCAATAACTGAAATAGAAGTAAAAAATCTCATCACAACTTACAGCAGTAAATATGAACGGTTTTTGATACAAAAGAGCTTGATAAATAACACAATTTCTATTATGCTATAATTTAATAAACGCACAACATTATAGCAAAAAAACCTATTTTAATCCACCTAGCGGTGCAATTGTGCCTTTCTCAATCATGAATCACGAGAATGTGTGCGTTGTTTATATTCATTAAAAGCTTTTAAATGCATATGTTACATTTTATTATTGTACATCACATGACAACTATATACAGGAAAATAAATCATTATTCGAGTTCTAAAATTTTGAAGAAGAAAAAACAGCCACGGTAATATTGAACTGAAAAAAGGTGCGAAATCGGCAAAGTCCCAAAAAGTCGATTTTTACAAAAAAAAATTTTTTCGGGATGACATAAAATCTCGACGTTTCATGCATTTTAAAGATGTTTGGCATCAAAAATACGAATTCGATTTCTGAAATTTCATGGGGTCCCCCCCTTGAAAAAAAATTTGAGTTCCGGCTTATATGGGAATTTCATATGTGACCGGACGATTTAGTCTATATTTCCGGCCCCATATAAGCGATCCGTACGAAATTTTATAAACATCTGTGGGGATATTATAGCTATCATTTGGGACTAAGTTTGTGAAAATCGGCCCAACCATTTCCAGGAAACTGATGTGAGTTCGTAAATTTCGAAAGATGGCCGCTTTTCCCGGGCACTTCCGGAACCGTCTATGGTGGTCAATGTAGTGAACGAAAGTTTGGTTGGCCGTCGGTGGCCTAGAACAGCAAATTTCAGTTGTTTGAGAGGCATTTTAGCGAAATTTTTACCTTTTTTGCTTTCATCGGAGTATCGGTTTGAATCACAATTTGCTATGTGACCACACGCCACAACCTAAAACTCCGGAACCGGAAGTCGGATCGGGATGAAATTAAAAAGCCATTTACGGGGACGCAATACTTTTCATTTGAGGCCAAGTTTAGTCGAATCGGTCTAGCTATCTCCGAGAAACCGATGTGACTGTTATTCTGAATTTAGATACTTCCGCCGGGGCTTCCGGAACCGATGATGGTGGCCAATGTGGCCAAATAGACTTTGAATGGATGTTAGTGACCTAATACTACGAAGCAGATGTGGTCATATTTTGGAAAAATTTTCACCTTTATACATTCATTGCAGAATTTATTAAAATCCACATTTTCTGCGTGTTCGTACTCATTATCTGTAATTCCGGAACCGGAAGTCGGATCCATTAGAAATTCAATAGCAGCCTATGGAAACGTTGCACCTTTTTTTTGAGACTAAGTTTGTCAAAATCGGTTTAGCCATCTCTTTCAAATCAAATTAAAGGAAAAACCTATTAATCTATATATGTAAATGGAAAATTTGTAAGAGTTCCATAATCGTATTATGTCTCAGAACTACAGAAAACAGTCGAACTGCAGTGGTAGTAATTTGGTTCCGAAAAAGATTAAAAATAGAAAATGTATAAACTGGATCATTTTCAGATACCTTTATTGGAGGCAAATTGAGTTGAATCAAATGTGTACATCGAGAACTATACTTTTCATAACGAAAATTAATCGAGTAAATGGCGTTTCGACTTAGATAGAACGACCTGCCGGCTGCTAGACACTGAATTTCAAAATACCACCCAACTTGAGAAAATGGCTTAAACAAAAAGCCGAGGCGGATAGCGGGACATAAAAAAGTTCAATTTTTTCTTTAATATTAGAAAAGATCTTAAAGTTTACTTAGTCCCAAAGTTTATAAGAAAATTTACAAAAATCGATTTTTAGCCGTCTGGTTCACTGGTTTCCTTGTGCCTTTAATTGCGTTTTTCGAACCTGGGAAACTAGTTTGCAACATTATTTAGTCTTTTTCCATTTGTGGAAGATTTTTTGTTGTCCCGGGAGTACTTCCACTTCCACTAAGGTTGAAAATTCCGTGCAAATTCCGGACAAATCCGTAGAAGTACTTTTTCCGGACACACGACAAAAAATCCGTACTGTCCTCCCAAATTCCGTACGGTTCGTCAGCTTACTTATATCTATAGACGATGATTTAGAGGAAGGCCAGTCCTCTCTGTTCACCGTGTTTTACTAGTAACATAAAATAAACATGTCGAAAGTGTTTGAGCATAAATCGAAACATCATTAGGAAATGAAGTCATTCAAGGTAATGGCGGCATATTTTTAAATTTTTGCACTTATACACTCATAAATCAACTTTCTGTTTTAAACGAAGATTTCACTTAAGAGTTACATGTTCGAAATATGAAAAAAGATACGCAGCTAAGTGAATTTTTCCGCATTTTTCAGACATTTCAAATTTACCTTCGCACGAAGATGTACTACTGACTATCAAAGATCCTTTAAATTGGACATGCTTGACAATATTCAAGGCCTACTGAGTGTTTCATAATTCAACGTTATACAAAATGATAGAGTACATATAAAATTCATATGAATTTTAAAAAAATCCCAAAATAACCAGCTGTATTTTAATGGAAAAATAGGAAAAAACAGTGTTGTGATTTCAAGTTCGAAAGATATATTCCATTCAGAACCCCAAGCCCTTCCAGAAAAAATTAACGAAATTGAATTTCAACAAGTTACAAGCTAGAGGTTCGATTAATTTCACCAGACACTCTTTCAATGGACGTTTTCTCCCCGTTCCGGAGTATTAAATGAATAAAAATTATTTCAGTAATTGGTGAAATTTGAAAACACCGCCTACTAGCCCCGGTCCGACCTGTTATAAAAATAGCTGGAACGCATTGACGGTAATATATTGACATTCATCTGGTGATATTCTGACTGAATATATAGGGCACACTAAACCGTCTGGTATCTAATATCGAAACTGTGTAAAACAGAAAGTAACTAATTGATAGACAGATATGTTAAACAACATATACCTGTTTTAGATTTAATAATAAATCCATAGTTAATTCATCGATCACTTTTGGATTCCGACAAAGGAACACCCTACCAAATTTTATGAAACATGGTCAGTGTCCGTCGAGCCTTAGGAACGACAAAACTTCCTGTTAACCCTTAAATGCGCTATGTTGTTTTAAAATTATCGCATTAACGTAATATAACTGTGAGATAATTTTCACAAAATTCTAAAAAAAAATGATTTGCGCCTTTAAGGGTTAAAGCCTTCTACCGCAAAATATTCATCGAATGCAGCATTTGCACTAAACTAACTGAAAAAGTTCCCAAACTCACCGTTATTAACCAGCAGCGTGTTCTCCCTAGCCAATATCGCCTCAGCGTCCGTCAACGTCGCACTGGAACCGTTGTCCGATGGGGGTGTCGTGGAGGTCACGCTCGATTGTCCGTGTCCCGTACCGACAATACCGACGGAATTTTTCACCGATCGGTATCCGCCGTAGTAGTTGGCAGATTGGGCACCGACTACCACCGGAAGAATGCACTGTTGTTGTTGTTGTTGTTGCTGGTGTTGCTGTAATTGTTGTTGAGATTGTTGCTGCTGCAATAGCTGCGAATTGTAGGGCTGTGCGTAAATAGACCGATGGATCGGAGTATCCTCGTTGTCCGAAGAATTGAAAGAGTATCTTGGATAGAGGCGATTTTTTCCTGCAATTGAAAAACAAAAGAACAATAATTAGTGAGAATTGAATATTAAAAAGAACAGATGGAAATTGATACAATTTTGATGGCTTTCTCCGAGATAAGAGATCAAATTTGTTTCCGAATAATCCTCTTTTGTTTCCTTTGTCAGCCTTACCGACAATTTCGCAAATGTTTTCGGGCATCGGCGGAACTCTTCTGTACCACTGTTAGAAACGCAATTTATATTTAATTTACTGTTATTACTCAAGCAAAAGTTCGAGCATTTCGCTGTTTCCACTAGCCTCGTAGAGTGGGAAATTTTCAGCTGTTCGCAGAAAGCGCTATCGAACAAAATCCGGTTAGGGGGACATGCATCTGTGAACTGGCTACGAGCTTCAAACGAACCCCTGTCACATGGACAGAAGTAGAGTGTGAACGAGATTTTATCGCATAGCTACTCTGTGTCAATCTGTGATGGTGTTCGCTTTGGTCCCTTAATAGGATAATCTTCGTTTTTAATTAAATATTTATTACTCCAGGTTCTTACGGTTTACATTCTCGCTTTCCCCTTACTGTCTCACTCTTTACAGTTTTTGTATCGGTGGGTGAAAGCGATGCTTTTGCCTTAGCAGAGTAACAAACCAGTGAAAGGGGTGGATAAAGTATTGAAACAATATTTTAAGATTATTTACTACTTAATACGGATCAAAGAACGACCGCAGTGATGTTGTGGAAGCAAGATTTATGTTGAGATATAACGAAGGCATTGAAATCAAAATATTAGAACTATAAAAACCTTGAAATGTATTTTAATAAATATAAACAGGGTTACTTTTTAAATTTAATCCATCTGCACATTGTTAACTGTACAAGTTCCCTTTAGCTGCTGATATAAAAATTTAAATAATTTCTCTGGAAAAATCAATCCCGATACCGCTAGCACCATCTACACGTGAATATTGCAAACATCTAATTTCGCCCGGTATGCTACGATCGTGTCGAACAGAAGGCAGAGTGCAGTGCTGAGCATCCGCCACCGGTAGTGTCAAATCAAACCGAAAGAGAGAATCTCATAAAACAGAAGTTCGCCCGCGAGTACCAAACTGCGCATGATCGCTCAAAATCAGCCCTTCGCCCGTGTCATGAATGGCAATTCTCTCACTCACCCCATCACGCGTGAAAGCTGTGAGAATTTTCCCGCACTAGCAGCAACACGGGCGAAGAGCATTCAACGTGATTGCTGTTGATGCAACATTGCAACGTTTCAACGCACAACCACTTTCGCGTGCACGCGGTTCGCTGCACATTCGAGTGGCGAAAAGTTTTCAAACTGTTTCCTTTCCAAATTGGTTTTAGGGCTCTGCTAGGCAATGGTTACTGCCGCCGTCGGAATAAAAAGTGCGCCGTTTAGTCGTGGGGAGAAAGCAAATTTTGGTTAGGTAAAATTGTTGCTCGCAGGAGGCTGCTGTTTTCCGTTTGCTGGTAAAAGTATTTGCGTTCCAATCGAAACTGTCTGGTGCATGCTTCAAAAGTCACGGCTTGTTGAGATTGATTTAATTGAATTTGTTTAAGAAATAAATTGAAGGAGTCGTTCGGTTGAGATCTTGACTTGTTGGTAGGTAGAGCTAAACTAAAATATCTGAGAACATCGTTACTTTTCGCAGTTCATTGCTTGAGTTTGCGCTAGTATTCAACTGTTGAGTATGGAATGAATCTTTTTTCTATGAAATAAAATGGAATCTAGCGTAGAAAAGAACGCATGAAAATAGTCAAATAATGTTGTTGATGAATCTAGAACAAAACAAAGTACATAATATCAAAGATTTATTTGTATTGAAACGAATAATCTGTACTCTGAACTTTTCGCTTCGTACACCATTGCTAGGGATATTCTTGCTAAATTATTTACTGACTGTCAATTAATAGTAGTTTTAAGAGTCAGCCGCTTAAAAGAATCAACTGGATCAACTTCAGTAACACAAGTTTCATGATAATACATTTTTGAAAAAAATTTAATGAACGATTTTTAATCGCATGACATTGTACAGTCTTAAACTAATGTGGGACATTTCGTGGTACGCATTTCGATGCAGGATATTTTGCCAAAATTCGGGACTGATTGGTGAAACCTTTTTTTTATCATTAATAATTGAGATAATTATTAAAGTTTGCAATTATTTATTGAAAGTACTCGAAAGAAAAGTTGCCTTGAAGTCGTTAGTGATAGAAAGCCAAAAACGAAGGGTGTTTTGGTTTGAAATGAATAATGAATATGAAAGTCATTAGAATTGTTCGCCTAACACAAATTCACCAAAATGTTTCTTTACTATAATAGAATGGGGTCAAATAGGTATAGGGCATTATCTTCGCTATGTTATTGCAGAGGTCTCTCATATTTCGTGAATTAGATACATGGTAGAGAACATCGTTTACGACTGTCGTTTCGGATGTTACTGTGGATCGCCTGAAATATTTACGGCGTCGTTTAATTTTTCGCGTGTTGTTCTGCGAAAACTCATTGTCTTTCGTCCTCAGTACAGTACATTTAATCAATGTGAAAATTAATGCTGAATACGAGTATGCAAAGTGTTAAGCCATTAATTTCAATTGAAGACTTCAGCCATTTCGAGGCTTCCGGTTACTACAAAACTATGAATATTTTCATCAATATGGATGTCAATTGAATGGTAGTACGCCTGTGAATATCATAGTTTGCCATCATTTCTCGAGAATAAGTCAGAAGACAATGGCATATAACTCCTGATCATTTACCTAAGCACTTATTCACTGCGATTTATTCTTATATTAAACATATATGTGTGATGATCATATGTAGGTGCCTTGGTCCATGATTCAACAACACCAACACTCGATGCAACACCAGTGATAGCGTCTTATTGTTTCCGCCAGAATAGGAAACTTTTGCAAATGAGCTAATGAGAGGTCGACTGTACTTGGCAGCAAACGAGCTGCGGGCAGCCAGTATTAGTTTGGCGCGAAGCCAGTGAAGAAGCCATAAGCTAATGCAACAAAATATATTTTATTATAAGATGACCTTTAGAATATAAATGCATAGTTGTAAAATTTACTACATGATCCTTTACGTTAAAATAAACAAGTTTATGTGTACAACTGCATGCAAAGTGACTACGATGTGCAGTTTTTAATGGGCCCGGCTAGTGAGTTTGTCACTAACCTTTTGCTAGAGTCACTACAGACGAAGGTGGCAATTCTATTCCGTATCACGGCAAGAGAGTCCGATAATCTGAGCCACCGGCAATACATTTTATATAACTGCTGGATGAAGTGGCTTTAATATGTACGGATTTGAACGTAATCAAAGCGGCCACATTAAAATAGTTGTGGAGAACTATTTACGTCCACGAATGATAAGCGGAAGTCGACACAATGACATTCAAAATGACTGTAAACATCGATTTTTATCATTTGATTTCTTCCTCCTTTCAATAAACCTCCAATATTTCATAGAGCTTTCGAAGTTGGATGCGGAAGTTGCCATCTTAGATTTCAAAAATACTTCAATCATAAATTCCTGTCATCTCCTTACTTCCATTTTTCAAATCATACCCATATTGATGGCAGGTTAAATAATTTGTGGTAATGAAAAGACGCCATCTTGAATTATAAAATGTCCTCAATCATCAGTTTCTGTCATTTACTGACCAGCATTTCACAAATGATTCCTATATTTACGGTGGTTGTCACTTTGGTGGTTACCGGAGACCGCCATCTTAGTTTTCAAAATGGCCTAAATCATCAAATTCCAGCATTTGATGTCTAATCCCATTTAAATAATGTCGATATTAATAGTTGTTAGCACTGTTTCGTGGTAACTGGAAGCCTCCATCCAAACGATATGGGTATTGATAGCTATTTTCACTAATTCTTGGAACCCGAAGGCCGCCATCTTAGAGTTTAAAATAGTATAATCTTCTGTTAAATGGTCTCCGTGTTGCCCTCATCTTTGATTTTAAAATGATTTTAACCATAGATTTCCGTTACCTATCATCTTGGACTTTGGACGAGTTCAACAAGACAAAACCAAGACGGATACAGGTGGGCTCATTTTTTTTTCTATGTAGAAAAAAGCATGAACAAATCTCGAAAAAAATATGATTACGGCTTTAAAGCCAACTTTCGAAATTCTCTTTGAAAGGAAATTCAGGACAAACCGTTACTAGCCAAACACAGCTTACAGCAGTTAATGAAAGAAAAAAATGCTCTTTTGTTTACTACTAACATCTGTAATTGGTGAGTCGTTACTTTGTCCGGAATTTCCTTTCAAAGAAAATTTTGACAGTTGGCTTTAAAGCCGTAATCATATGTTTGTCGAAAAATGAGGTTGTGGGATTTTCTGTTGATATAAGTTTTGTTTCGGTTCGGTCTTAATTATTTTTTATCGGTAGTTTCGAGATAAAAAGTGTCCCTAAGAGTTCGAATTCGAGGTGAAGCTCGGCCTTTTCTCACTTTTCATCGCGCACAAAGATCGTCCGGATGTTTATATATAAAACTAATACACTCAAAAATGTCAAATTTTCCCACCTTTCTTTCTCTTCATCTTGAGACAAGACAACTAGTAATACGATTTCTGGAGCCAGCGCTAAGCCAATTTGACGTTTTCGAATTCGACTTATGTGATGCTGTTATAGTTACCACAGGGCTCATCTCTACGTGTTTCGCAGTGTTGGTATCATGATCAGCGCGAGATGCCTAATAAAATAATTAGAATTCGTCAATTATTTAGCGTGAAAATTATATATTTAATAAAGCTGTATTTTTTTAATAACGACCGACATCTCAATTGTTTGTTTACTATCTATATATCAATTTTCTTCCGATCGAATACGTGTCCTGTTTATAGCATTCGTAGCGAGCATAATCTTTTCGAATTATTTCTGAAAGAGAACATCGACTATTCTCGTTTATAAGATTGTAATGTCACTGAATACACATAGTACAATGTACAAAACAGAGATATTAAGTCATTATTCAATGATTCCACATTTTGAAGTGCATCTTTTGAATTAAAAGTAAGTAGTTTTTAAACTGTTCTCGTATTGTGTTCCTATAGAACTATTGTAGAAGTGTTTTACCCCTTTACATTGTCATCGAACTTGTGTACAGGAAAATATTGGTAGAGGTGCAAAGAATAGCTGAATTAAATATTTCATTTTAGCAATGAATTCAACAGCTTCGTGCGATTATAATAGCATACGACGGATATCATATTTCTTTTTCTAAATTTCTTAAATTCGCCAGGTTTCAGACGAAAAATAATGAATCCGGTAATAACAGCTTTTTGGAACAGGTTGCAATGAAAACGTTATTTGGTACTACGTTTATCTCTATTTAAATTTGATTCTGATGAAGCTGTTCTGCTGGCTAAATATGCTAGAAACATATATTTATATATGTTATATATAGAAACATGCAGTTTATGATAAAATTGTTTAATTGTATAGTATCGATATATTTTAACGTAATGTTTGTTAATAAAAGGGCATATTTTGCCTTCCATTTGAGACTTGGTTTGAGAAAATCGGTTTAGTCATCACCGAAGAACCGATGTGAATTTAATTGTAGAATATGCCCGGAATTCCGGACTTCCGGAATCGTCGATAGTGGACAATATATTCAAAGAATGTTTGATTAGCAATCAGTTATCTAGATCTGCGATTAGAAGTTATTTGGTGACCATTTCAATAGTTTTTAGCCTCTGAGGTATTACGATTGTACCGATTTATATGGGAAATTCCAGTGTATCCTTACTAACACCCCTGTAACTCCGGAAGCAAGAGTCAGAACAGAATGAAATTCAGCAGTAGTCAACGGTAATACTGTATCTTTCATTTGAAATCAAGTTTGTAAAAATCGGTAGAGAATTCTTTGGGGAATGGGTGTGATATTAGCTTAGGAACTTGGCGGGTTCCCCGGTGGCGTCATGAACCGTCATAGGTGGCCAATGTGGTCAAAGCTGCTTTGATTGATCATTAGTGATCCAGACCCGCAAACTAGAGTAATGTTACATCAATTTTAATATGTTTTACATCATTTGAACATCAATTTATATGGGAATTTGCTGTGTGACCGCACTCTTCAACCCGTAACTCCGGAACCGGAAGTCGGATCAATTAAAAATTCAATAGCAGCTTATGGGAGCGTTATACCTTTCAGATGAAACTAAGTTTGCGAAAATCGGTTAAGCCATCTCTGAGAAAATTGTGTGAGTTTAAATGACACACACACACACATACACACACACAGACATTTGCCGATCTCGACGAACTGAATCGAATGGTGTATGACACTCGGCCCTCCGGGCCTCGGTTAAAAGGTCGATTTTTACAGTGATTGTATAGCCTTTCTTTATATGAGAAAGGCAAAAATAAAAAAAAAATCGGGTGTTTTGTTATTACAACGGTGGTTTAAATGCTTAACTTTGACCATTTTTTTTACTTTTTATGGTTCATGCATTTAATGGTCCATACATGTCTGCTAACTAGTGGTGTCTCAGATGATTTCACAGTCAAAATCTTCCGTCGAGAGGAATTTTGGGCGATCGTCTTTAGAACTGTTATTTTGTGTTATTCCTAGATGAAAACTATATCAAAATATGCGCAAGAAACAATAACGTGTGAGGTTGTCCAAAAAACAAAATCGTGGGTTCTGGGTTGAGTGGTCGTTTAACGATTAGTTACCTACCTCAATAGTGTACTAGCTTTGAAGTGTCTGCATATGCGGAAAAAAACGTACACCTAGCTGAATAGAAGGATATTTTGAATACAACTCTCTTTAAGTCCCATTTATAATTAGTAATACGAGAATATCAAAAAATAAAAGTCTACGTAGACTTTTTCAAAGACCGCGCCCTTCCCCCCTCGTAGACAAACGTAGACTTTTGCTAGACCCCCCACCCCGTCGCCCTATGAGTCTACGTGGTTTATGAACGGCCCCAAAGGGAGTCGAATATGAGTGCTTGCGACCGTGTAGGAAGGTTTTCTGTTTACGGTTACCGAATGCAGCACTGATTGATATGATTATTTTTGCTATTTTGTACCATTCCAATTTTTCATTACTTTATTCTGTCCAACTTTTAAGCGTTTCCCCGTTTTGATAATTTGTTCTTTTTTGCATTAATATATTTTTTACTCGTTTCCTTCCATTTTCTTCGCTTTAAATAATAGATTATCCTAATTTTATTCTTTTCATTTATGCACTTTTAACATTTTTTATTTATTTTGTCAATTATATGTTTTTTGCCATTTTTAATTCGTTCCTCTATATATATGCTTTTTTATTGAAATTTGTTTCATAACCATTCTTTTCACATTTTTACGTTTTTTACTATTTTTTGAAAAAAAAAACTTTAATAATATTGTAGCGATATATTAATCAAGGATTAGCCAAAATATAGGAATCCGGCTTCTCCCACTAAACGGAAGAAAATGTTAGCTACAGTGAGAAACTAATTTGACCCTGTATTTTCAGTGTTTTAGAGTCTGTTATTGTTGAGGCGGAATGGAAATAAAACACCGGTTAATAGCAGCACTTTTCGTCGGTGTGGTGAAGTGCAGTGCAGTGAAGCTTTATAACTTTCGATATTTTTTTACCGGATTGACAATCCACCCTACACGTGGGGAATTCAATACATAAATCCTAACCAAACTTTTGCATGGTTTTAAACTAGAATAATACATTTAGGTTTTTAGTTTTAATCACTCCCGTAGGATTATGAAATTGCAATTAACACTATTAGACTCTTTGTTTGATTAAACTTAATCTTCTCTGCCGTTACTTCAGATCCGCTCACGTTTTGATTTAGTTCTCCATCGAAATATTGCGCAACGTGTGTGACTTTTGACTTGCTCGCGTTTGACATTTCTCCTCAGGCCTACACGCTAAACGAGGATAGCCCAGATTTTAGGCAGTGCGCCTAGCAGTAACAGTTATACTTCGACCGTCCAGGCCGAATATGGTTTTGTTTTTTGATAAATTCCAAATGAAACCAGTTATAGTGTAAACTTCAGAATCAACCCAGCAAAAACCTCTTTGATCTAATCTAATCAAATTCTATGTTCTATACACAATAGCAGAGAGCTATTCCTTCCAATGAATATCGAGATTAAACTTTTTGATGCTTGAAACATCTATAGTGACTGGGAACTCTCATATTGGACCCCCAGGGCCCGTATTTTCTCTCTATGTGGCTATGGTTACACTTTTCCTGTCTACATTACTAATTTCTCAATGTTCCACGACCCTATGAATTTTATTTTTTAGAATTCGCTCATTTATATTGAAATGATATTTCCTAGCAAAATACAATTGTGATTGCTTTACCAATCGATGATTTTAAGCGGATTGACCCAACATGGTTTGATTTAAACAGTTAAATACATCCGTTTTTCTTAATCAAGATTGAACTAAGTATTTATTTAGAAGGGCCCAACATTAATGTAAGTCCTGGAGCGTAGACCGGCTCTCGACGGCCCTGTATATAGGCTTTGAGATTTCAAGGTACTTTCCTATTTCAATTAGTCAAAATTACTTGATCAAAATTGTAATCAACCCACAAAACATCCTTTACTACACGTCTCTACAAAAAATATTTAAAATTGTACTAAGCAAATAATCAGAAAGTGATCGGATACAGATGTAGCACTACACAGAGGTGTAGTTAAATATGTTTTATGCGAAGCGTAGGGCACTACTTTCATAAGACCTTCCAATAAGAACAGCTACAAAGTCAAACATATTCCCTTCATTTTTCTACCGAAACGAATTCTCACCATTGTCATCGTGTAATAATTTATACCACGAAACCCAATCAGGCGAGCAGCAAATCCTGTTCCCGTTCTCGCCTCGTCCACTCACTAATGAGGATGAAACACTGAACGAGCTCTCACTTACGCACTTAATTTTCCCATTGTCAAAACGGTGTTGAAAAATTGTACCATTAACAACGGTCAATAAAAGCTGCACACACGCAGCACCGAAAAGTGCACCGGACTCAATTGATCTTGCTAGTTTTCCCCCTTCGAACCGGACCGGACCGGATGACGATGACGATTCTGCCAGCCAGGCGCTGCTTCCGGAGGGTGGTTCGTCGCCCCTCGATCCAAACACACATACATACACACGCCGAAGTTTCGAAGGCCAAGGCACAAACGATGAATGCAGAGAGCCTTGTTCAGTGCATGTGTGAAATTGTAATGAAGGTTGCTGTCGTCATAAATCCTGATGGCCAGGTCGTAAGAATAACACCCCACTCCCCAGCAGGAAGCAAGGACACAATCGGTTGTACATTTTCGCCCTTACGAACGGAACGGAACGGTAGCAGCGCAAAACGAGGTATGCTTAGCAGCATGCTCGTTCTGAGCTAACCTATGTAGGTAGTTATGTCCTAAGGGTGCATACGATTGCATTGGTGCAGGTCGGATTCATAAATCAAAAATCCCAAATTAAATAACACAATGTTGTACTGCTCCGGCGTGGAACAAGGTAGGCAAAAACTGTGGAACCGTTTTGAGGTGCTATTTGAGGCCGTATACAATCCGGACTGTAAAAGCTACCGGCGGACGGTTCCTCTGTCTGCTGAATGAGGGCTCGTATCAAAAATTCCCAAAAAAAGAGAAGAACGCTTGGATGTTTAACAATCGTCAACAATCGCATAAATAACCGACATGCCATTTCGTCTCCGCGCCATCCTGCGGCTGTTGGTGGTCCTGGATGTAATGGAACATGTTTCCCTCCCCCTCTGAACATGCCCCTTTCCACACGCTCGCACACACCGGCTGACGACGCATCCATTCGACCGGCCGCCAGCACCGGGATAGTAGGTTAGGTGGCAATCCATTATTTTTTCGCTATGGGCTTAAATTGTGTGAAACGGTATGTCAGACACGTCGTTTTTTGGGCTCATTCGTCAACTTTTTTTTTGCCTCCTGCGGCAGTGCTAATGCGGTAGCTCGGATACATTGTTCGAAACGTGAAACGAGAGTAACGATTCAATTTCTATTTGTCACCGCGGGAGAGAGAGATGTGGGTTCGGGGAAGTAGGAAAGAGAGGTGGTAGGTACAGTGTTGAGGGTTTATTAGAATTACATCAACTATAGGTGCAGGTATAGGAGAGGAATCTTGTTTTCCCTATTCGCAGCAGGCGCTGATTCTGCTGCTGGCTGTGTTGTGTTTGGAAATCTTTTATGAGCCGCTTGTTTGCAAATAATGTTGTTAATTCCCTTTCCGACCGTTGCCGGAGTGTGCTTTGCTTGCTGACCAGGGGACGGATGATGGAAGGTATCAAATTTCCTATGGTCGCGGATGACTGCTGAAGAATTACAATAGTTAGTTGGGACTGTGTGTGTATAGAACACAGCAGATGGCTTCTTGCTTCCATTACGAAGCAATGTGACAATCAATAGAATGATTTGGGGTAATGAAATTGGTAGTATACAAATACAGATATGGTTAAAAATTCTCACTTTATTTCAATGAGCGATAAAACGCATATTTGGGTTCGACATTATAGTGAAATTTTATTCCAACCCTAATAAACATCGTACGATTTAAGAGCCTAACGACCTGTTCAAGGTATCATCCAAATAATATGTGGAATCGTTGCACTACATGGGTTAAAGTTCGTGTATAATTTTTTTATATACTTACCAGATGAGTGTTTGCTCAGATAATGCAGCTTTGTAAAAAAAACCAGAAACATCAAAGTAGGCACAAATTGTACACTATTCCAGTGTTTTTTTGCCAAAAACCATGACATACAACGTCGCTACCATGTCAGATATACATCGTTCCATACAAAGATTCTATAGTATTGAGGATGATACATCGTCAGCATATTCACCGTAAGAAACATTTTGTGAGCAATACTTTAGCGATAGGGTAAAAGGGTATAATACGCCCCACCGGGGAAAAATGCCCCTCTTAAATTCCCAGAATTCCTGAATTATCTAAAAAATAAAAATGACTGATAACAGTATGGTTTCATGAAATTAACGTACTAAGTTAGTTTGGTATTTTAATGTGTTGCAAAACAACAATATACACAAAAGTTTCAAAAGAGATACTTTGATGTAAGCTCCCACTTTTTCCAATAGCCTTACAACCAATTAGAAACAGTCGGATTTGATAGAACTATTTCAAGTAGCTTACTAGAATATTATAGTTACTATTTTAGTTTTTAGCTTGGTTTAAAATGTGGTGTGCGTGTAGAATTATTCATGCATTCACAACAGCTCATCACCGGTTAAAATGCCCCACCCATTGTTGTGGGGCATACTCACCGATTGCTGTGGGGCATACCATCCTATTGTTGTAGGGCATATTACACTTTAACCGTGGGCATTTCACCCTGGGTGAAAGAAAAAACTAGAATTTTGGCATCTTTGTTTATTGTTTATTAATACTTGTATCAGGAGGTTTTTAATAAAAAAATGAAACGGGTACTAATTTCTAACTAATACAAAAATAAATTAGAGTAGTTGGTGCGGAGAGCATAGTGTCGAATGGTTAAATACCCGAGCAGAAGAAAATAACTTCAGAATATCAGATTCAGTTATACTGTACCCAATACTGAACACCACAATAAGGTATTGAGGAGCCTTGCATAAGAGGTAAAATACTTGAAATATTAACTGAAACATGTACTACGAATAACTACTTGATAATGATACGAGTTATTATAATACCTGAATAATAACAAAACCTTTTCAACCTTCCAATAACAAAACTCACTGTATGGAGGTGTTCATTAAGGTATTGATTTGGTATTTGTAAAAATAACTGGAATACATAAATAATACTAAAATAAATTATTATACCACATTGAGGTATTGAGTAGGTATTGAAGAATGTTTATTCAATACCAGCTTAATACCTCAATGAGGTATTAATAATCAATTAATACCTGGTTTTGGTGTGATACCAGCAAATAGTATGCTCGGGTTATTAGCCAGGTATTTTCTCCTGGTCGGGTATAGTATTAAACCTGTTTACCCTACAGTTACCCGTGATACCGACAGTCGATACTGTGTTCGAGCAATTTAGGAGATAACAAGATCACCGCATTCCACAGTGGTCGCAAATGGTACCCAAACGTGCGTTTAATTAATTGAGCTTTAGGAGTTGATCTTAGTGATTTGGTGTGTTAGGAATACTTCTATGGAACGTAAGCCTTCTTCTTTTGATGTATACTATTGGGATTAATCCACCTAAAAGAGACATAGAAAATTTATTTCTACTAACTTTCGAGATAGAGTCATGATGTCAATGACAAAGTTGTAGAAAATCTAAATTTAAGATTACAGAAACTTATAGATCTGAATTCATATGTGTGCTTTGATACTACCAATGATTTCCTAAAACATTTGACGAACAGAAAAAATCACAAAAAAAAGTTATGTTGAAAAAGTCTTACTTATTTTGTCACAAAATACAAAACGTGCATTGCTGGAAAGTAATTTTTACATTCAGGCCAGGTGATGCCTGTTGTGGCTAGTTATTTTTCTTGTTATTCTTTTCACTATCTTTCTAATAGAATCGAAATGTCTTCCACATATTTCCACATCTCCTAGTAATTGACGTTCGAAATGGTTGTATTTCTAAACTATTTTATTCAAAAACTCTTAAGTTTTTAAATGAAAAATGTTGACGCCTTCGACAAATTTATTTAGTTTCTCAATTCCAACAACTTCTTAGAACATTTAAAGAATTGAAAAAATCTCAGAAAAAGTTATAATGAAAAAATGGTTTTTTGGGTGACTTCCACAAACAACGCGCTTTATCTCAACACCGTTACATTTTAGAGAATTTTCATGTTCAGGAAGTTTTCTCGTAGTAAAATTTTCTACAACTTTGTCATTGACATCATGACTCTACCTCAAAAATTAGTAGAAATAAATGTTCTATCTCACTTTTAGATGGATTAATCACAATTCAGTATGCATCAAAAGAAGGGGGCTTACATTCCAAAAAAGTATTCCTAACACACCAAATCACTAAAATCAACTCCTAGAGCACAATTAATTAAACGCACGTTTTGGTAACATTGCCACCACTGTGCATTCCACCGATTTCGTCTCATTGAGCGCCGATTTAGCCGAGACGTTAAACTTGCTGACGAGTATCGAGAATGTATGAAGGAGTATGTACAACTCGGTCATATGGAACTAATCAGTGAAGCTCAAGCTGAGATACAGCCATCCTTCTTTCTTCCTTATCATCCAGTTATTTGGAAAGAGCGCAGCCAGCATTACCAAGGTTTGGGTAGTGTTTGACGCTTCTTGCAAGAGTGCAACAGGCCTCTCGTTGAATGACGTCATGCTGGTAGGTCCAATAATCCAAGAAGACCTGCGTTCCATAGTCATGCGATCTCGCCTACACCCGATAATGTTGATCGCTGATGTCGCTAAAATGTTTCGGCAAATTCGAATGCACCCCGAAGACACTCCGTTGCAGAGAATATTTTGGCGATTTTCACCATCTGAGCCAGTTAGCATGTATGAATTGAAGACAGTTACGTACGGCACCGCTTCAGCACCCTATTTAGCCACCCGCGTTCTTCAACAGCTAGCAAATGATGAGCAGCAAAACTATCCCATTGCAGCCAAAGCAACCAGCTAGGATTGTTGAAGTTGATCTGCGTGTTCAGATGGAAGCAATGTTCGACTCATTTTTAGCAGGGAGATTATTGAAGCAAATAATTTTTAACTAAGGGGGACAATTTTTGTAACTATCTTAAAACAAGGAATAACTAGAGGGTGTGATTTAATTTTGTAAAGATTCGGGGAGATTAATTAGAGTTATTTTTTGTGGTAGTAGAGTTGGGCATTTTCAATGAGATTATATAATATAATAGTTAGAACTAGAAGAGACAGAAAGAGCTAAATGCTTCGGGGGAAATTTTGGTGGATGGAGGGGGGGTGGGGGGTAAGGGGTGATACTTCTGCGTATAAGAGTCAGGGCAGGTAGGGTGGACAAAGATGGCAGGGAAGAAAGGTATTAACTTTCAGTTTCAGGCATCGGGAGATCAACGGCATAGGATGTAGACTCGGGTGGCCTTCATCAGGAAGAATTATGTACAGGGAGGCCGGGTGTTCTTCCTCGAGTCGGCAGGGGTTCCTCCAGACGGCTCAAATGCGGATCGGAAAGAGTTCAAGTTGCGCGTGTGATGTTCGTACTGTAGGTCCCGTGTTTGTTGTCTCATTCGACAGAGATTTTTTGTGTAGCCTTGGAGTCCCATCAAACCTTCTGGGGGTATGGTACAGGTGGAAGAGAGCGTTTCTGAGAATGATAGGAAATAAGAAGGGGCAGTAAAATTTTTATGTTGATGGTTTTTACGAAGGTGTATATAAGGGACATATAGAGGACATCGCGGCTTGCCAGCACATCTCGAACCGGGACGTTGGGTGGTCTTCCTCGGGCCCGGAAGGTGTCCATAGGCCGAGACCTGGCGAAACTGTATTTGGTGCACGCCCAGACAATGTGCTCGATATCGTGATAGCCGTCGCCACAAGCGCAGATACCACTCTCCACGAGCTCAATACGCCGGAGATGTGCATCCAGCGTATAATGGTTTGCCATGAGTCGGGACATCACACGAATGAAGTCACAACCCACATCCATCCCCTTGAACCAAGGTTTCGTCAATATCTTAGGGACTATCGAATGTACCCACCTTCCCAGCTCCCCATCACTCCACGAGGTTTGCCAACTTTCGAGGGTTCTCTGATGAGTAAAACTGAAAAATTCGTGGAAGCAAATTGGTCTTTCAAAAACATCACCTTCTAAGGCACCCACCTTAGCTAAGGAGTCCGCATTCTGATTGAGCGGAATGGAGCAATGAGAAGGGACCCACACCAAGGTAATCTGGAAAGATTTGTCAGATAAAGCACTCAGTAGCTCCCGTAAGTTCCCCAAAAAATACGAGGAGTGTTTTCCATGTTTTATCGAGCGAATAGCGTCAATAGAGCTCAGACTATCCGAAACGATGAAGTAATCGTCTGCGGGTAATGTGTCAATGACTCCAAGGGTACACTGAATAGCAGCTAGTTCTGCGGCGTAAACTGATGCGGGGTCACTGAGTTTGTACGAGGTGGTGAACTTTTGATTAAAAATACCGAAGCCAGTGGACCCTTCGAGGTTCGATCCGTCAGTATAAAACATCTTAGAACAGTCGACTTCTCGGAATTTATTATAAAAAATGTTTGGAACCACTTGTGGGCGTATGTGGTCCGGAATTTCACTAATCTCGTCTTTCATGGATGTGTCGAAGAAAACAGTAGATACAGAAGTATTTATGAAATGCACACGGTTGGGATTGTAAGAAGAAGGATTAATATTTTGCGCCATGTAGTCAAAGTACAGGGACATAAAACGGGTCTGAGAATTGAGCTCAACAAGCCTTTCGAAATTTTCAATCAGCACCGGGTTCAAGATATCGCATCGAATGAGCAATCGATATGAGAGTTCCCAAAATCGATTTTTCAGCGGAAGAACGCCCGACAGGACTTCGAGACTCATCGTATGGGTCGACTGCATGCACCCTAAGGCGATACGCAAACAACGATACTGAATTCTTTCGAGTTTGATGAAATGTATGTTCGCGGCGGATCGAAAGCAGAAGCATCCGTATTCCAGTACCGACAGTATCGTTGTTTGATACAACCTAATTAGGTCTCCTGGGTGGGCACCCCACCACGTTCCGGTTATTGTACGAAGAAAGTTGATCCTTTGCTGGCATTTCTGTTTCAGATACCGAATATGGCATCCCCAAGTACCTTTCGAGTCGAACCAGACCCCTAGATATTTTACTGTGATGACCTGAGCGATAGTTTGACCCATTAATAGAAGCTGTAGTTGTGCTAGTTCACGCTTCCTTGAAAATACAACTAGTTCAGTTTTCTCCGTGGAGAATTCGATACCCAGCTTAATAGCCCAAGCAGACAAATTGTGCAAGGTATTCTGTAATGGTCCTTGTAGAACGACAGCTTTGGGTCCCGTAACAGACACCACGCCATCGTCTGCAAGTTGCCTTAACGTGCAGGAATTGTCAATACATTCATCAATGTCGTTGACGTAGAAATTGTATAACAGGGGGCTTAGACATGAGCCCTGGGGAAGGCCCATGTAGCTAAATCGTGATGTCGATAAATCGCCATGCGAGAAATGCATTTGTTTTTCCGACAACAAGTTTAGAAAAAGGTCTTAAAGTAATTGAAAGACCATGCTGGTGCAGCTTCTCTGAAAGAATGTTGATAGAAACTGAATCAAAAGCCCCCTTAATATCTAAGAAAACTGATGCCATCTACTCTTTGCTAGCATAGGCCATTACCTTTGCGGAAGCCAAATTGTGTATCTGACTGTAAGCCATTTGCTTTGGCCCAATTGTCGAGGCGGAATAGGATCACTTTCTCGATCAACTTCCGGATACAGCACAGCATTGCAATCGGTCAATACAAATTGTGGTAAGAGGCTGTTTTTTCTGGTTTTTGGATGGCGATGACCTTCACTTGTCTCCAATCCTGTGGGGCAATTTTACCCTCAAGAAACTTATTAAATAAGTGCAACAACCGTCTCTTGACAGAGTCCGGCAAATTCTTCAACAAGATGAATTTGATTTTGTCTGGCCCTGGAGCTTTATTGTTACACGACAAGAGAGCAAGTGAGGGGACGCGGCGCGGTAGATCTTATGTGCCGGGACGGAATCCGGACCAGTCTTCTTGGTGAAATCGAATATTCAACGGTTTGAATATTCCGCGCCCTCGCTAGTACTGTTTCACTTCCGCTTGTTTTTTCCTGTTAGTGAAACCTATGCTATGCTACGCCATTTTCTCATTTTGCTTCAAGGGGTTACATGCCATTTTATTTTTTCAGAAAATCTGATTTTTTTTATCTGAAAGTACAACTCTTTTAGAATATTTTCTCAAATTGTCATAGAGATACGAGCAATAGATCGAAAATTACAGCACTTTTAAGCGTACTCCCTGTACCAAGAACAGTGGTAGCTTGAAACTTTAAACCCCATTATCTCGTAATGTTGTTTCCCATAAATGACTTTGCCGTGATCACGATTGCCGAAAAACTACTCAACCGACCTTCTTTTATAAATTACTTGTAATTTATTTTCTCGTACTTTAACGCTACCAATTTTATGCATATATTTCTATTTTGCAGATAAGGATTTTTTAATACAATTTTAGTGATTTTTTGGCGTTCTTGTACTCAGAAAAAATATTATTTATTCCACTAAAAGTACGAGAAATAATCCTACACTAATGATTTTTTTTTAATTTTAGGAGTTTTAGTTGATCTGCTGGACTTCCAACGTGATCACCGTAAGCCTCTTAAATAAAAAATGATCTCGGGGAAAAAAGCATAACTCCACCAATTTTTAATATTTTTCCATAAATTTATGCCTATTTTTTCACTGAAAAATTTACCATAAAAAAAAACAATAAATTTGTTGTAATGAAATCATTGCCCCATGCATTAAAAATCTCGCAAAAAGGTATGTAACACCTTTACGAATACTTGCAAAATGAACTTGTATAATCCTTAAGGCCGATTTCTTCACCCTCGCTTAACTTTTAAACCTGGTTCACCAGTACGTTTAAACCTGACTTAAGCACTAAGCGAGGGTGACGAAATCGGCTCTTGGAAGCGAAGATTTTGTCCTCATTTTCATGTTGTTACAAAAGTAGGGCTGGAAGGATCTTCATTTAAGTGAACAGTTTTGTCAAAACACATTTCCAGCCTATTGGGCATAGCACCGTCAAGACTGTAACTAAATATAAGTAGATGAATAATTCATAATTATGAACAACAAAAATTTTGCGCATGCATTAATTTTAGGGGCCTCAGCTGGTTCGGCAATAAACGACAATAAATTTTAGGAACTGAAATCATGTTGTATTAGTATTAGGCTAGGGCTGTTTCGTACGCGACGGCTGCATCAGATAATTTGCTTAACTTTATTTTTGATTGCTAAATAATATAATTGAATAATATGGGAATAAATAATTGTAGAAGCAACTATATTTGTATATTCGTTGAATGAATAATGATAAAATTGATCATTTTTCATGTCATGAGCTGCTCATGAGCTGGTAGGTTTCGAAATTTGAAACGGCATCCCTTCTTTCAACACTTAGAAGTTTCTACTTAACCATTTTAAAAGTATTTACGGACAAAGACAACGTCATGGCAAACATTGACGGAACCAGGGAGGGCCCGGAGAAGTACGTCCCCGTTAACCCCTCCCCATACCTATTCAGTCGGTAGGAGTTTTAGCACAATTTGTGACATTTTGCTTTAATAATGTATTCGTGATTTCGTTCATAAGATAATATTTCAGAAATAAACTGAAGTCTTAATGCCATCATAATGCACTCGATAAGCAGATATCCACACTATAGTATCCTTCATCTCCAGTTTTCATAACATCTAGCTTGCTGGAGTTATTTTGTTCTAAGCACTCTTTGTGTTATTGAAACAACTTAATTTGTGATTATTCCGACGTTTCGATGCAGGATTCGCATCATCTTCAGGGGACTGTATATTACAAACAATTACACGAATCAAACAATTACAATACAAAATTTGAACTTAAATGAACAATGATTACACTTACAATCTACTTGGTTGTTCCTCCTGGATTTTCTAAGCTTAATGTCGTTAAATATGAAGATACATGGGCTGTGAATATTTGAAATTTTAATTTTGTGATGAAAAAATTGAGTTTGATGTTTACTATTCTGTCGCTCTGTTACTACTTACTATGGCGGTTCTGAACTATACTTATTAGGTCATTTTCTTTGGGTTTTGCTGCATGTGTTAAATTGTCGATATTTCCGACAGTATGGTGGTTGTGGAAGTGAGACAGTTATATTACTAATATTGCTGGGTCTGTTAGTGTGGTTTTATACTGTGTAATACTGCCGCATATGCTGTGTTGAGTCCATCGAGATCGATTCTCCTGTTGACTGTGTTAGGTGTGTTGAGAATGTGGCACATTTCGAGAAATGGTAAGGATTTGGTATGGATACTGCGGTCTATTATTGATGTATTTTCGAGAATAAGATGTGTGAGTACGATGCAGTGTTCTATGAGGGCAGTCTTTTCCTTCATTTCATTGATCTGTTCTGTGTTATTAGTGCCTGCTTGTTCTAACATTTCTAGTCTGTTTGTGTTAGATTTATGACCAGAAAGTCTTGTAGCTAGTCTTTTTTGGGTCATTCCAATATAACAATAGTTACAATTTCTACAAGGAATTTTGTAAATGACGTTGTTTTGGTCATTTTTATCTTGGCGGTCTTTAGCTTTGCTGTGAAGCTTGAGAATGGTGTTGTGTTGCCTGCTACAGATTTTGATGTGGGGAAAATCTGCTGCTAGTGATTTAGTGAGCCGTTCTGTGAGATGTGGGATGTATAGCATCGATCGATATGCGGTTACCTGTTGCTAGCTGCTGACGTATGAGTGCATACTGAACTGAGATGGTGGTGACAGGTTGATTATTGATGGGTAGATGGGATGAATTTGATACTGTTATTGTTTGAGTTTGAGATTTGATTGATGATTAGTGATTTCACTGAGAGTGTAACGAGAACTGAGTATCTTTCACAGGAAAGAACAGTGCGGTTTAGTCCCATGCTTACTCCCACTTTGATACGAAATCGACTAAAGAAAAATCGATATTTTCGAGATGGCCAGATTATCTGTTCCCAGAAACTCACGAACCAAAGCCTCAGCTTATTCGCCAGGAGTTTAAGGATCGAAAGCCGATATATACTATCCATGATCGCACCTTCGTACCATTTTCTATAGGATTTCCTATCTCTACGCGATTGTTTTGGAGAATAGACTGTACGGTTGAGCGTAGTCTACAATTCTTCTCGATGCAAAAGTTCACAACACAAAATCAGATAAACACTAGAAATATTGCAATAGTACGGAATGATGTGAACAGCAACTCTACTTCCAGGGGAGCGTTTATTAAGGTTCTAATCCAGTACAGCCGATGAATCGTGTTGCGTTGGAGAAATTAGATCCTGCACGTCATGCTTGACAATTAAGTGTACGTATAGAATCCTGTGCAGCGATTCTTTTCAATTCGATTAATTCGCAATTGAGTTAAGTATCACAAGTCTGAATATACTCTAAATGTAGCAAATCGCCCAACATTCGCATGATCTGACAGAGAAGAGGTGTTAGATGTAATTCTCTGCTCTGACGGTATTACGCACCAGTTGGCCAACTAGCTCATACCCAACAAGCTCGTTGTCTGATCATAAATGCATTTGATCATTTAAACTTCACCTTTTGCGATGCTACTGTGTAATAAATCAAGGTTAAATAAGTGATTGCGTGATTTTTGCAATGTAAATTTCCATTCTTTTTTATCAAACCTTCTGATTCGTGCAAATCATTTCCACTCTTTTCAAATTCTGGATAAATCCATAATTGAGTCAATTCCAACAACATCAGCCTTCGAGTCCCAATACCTGCCTTTAGCAAGCAAGGTATGAGAAATGTCACCTCTCGATTAGGCTGAAGGATGGTCTGTTAAAATATCTTCACGGGTGTCTCTTCTTAATCCTTCCTAACTCTTTCATTCCCAGTTTAAGTGGGTTTGGCTTACCGTATGGTATTATTTCGTTCTCTCCGGATAACGAACAAAGCAGTACCTGGCTGAATCAGAAATTGGAAGAGATAAGTGGGAGGGTAGGGGACTTCCGTTTTATTGCCAAACCATATAGCCTTGATCAGAATAAGGTATTCCTTCACATCCCAATCCCAAGGAATGTTTGAGAAATTCTTATGTGTTAATGAGGCAAGATTTCCACAATCCTTGTTCGCGGGTTGTTCGCTTGGAAGTTTTGAGAACCAAGTCAATTACAAAGAAAATACAGCAGTATTTATGCACTATCGACGACCGAATTAATGGTGAAAAAGGGTTATAAACTGAACTCTTGCTTTTAATAAGTCACAACGAATCTAAATCAGTTTAAGCCAAATTTGAATGACAATGGCTCATCCGGGGGATATTGTTGATATATCTGCTCATCTAGAAGTGTCTTTTATTCCCTTGGGAGTGAAGAATACATCCGCATTGTCTATGTTCTCTGTGTCGTTATTTTCCCTACTTCCTCACCTTACCACTTGTCCAATCCTTCCCAATCAGGAAATTGATGAAAAGAAAAATCATGGCAAGACACAAATCTCCGATCAACACGGGGAACGTGCCATTTGAACATGTCGCTATTGATTCTTGATTCCTGATAGAATCCTGTCCAGCGATTCTGTTTGATTCGATTTATTTGCAATTAAGTGGATGAAACGGAATATCTTCATATCATCTGCAAAAGACAGACGTGGAATCTTCAAAACTAGATACACGTCAGTGAAGTAATGTAGGAACATGAACGACCCGAAGTTGCTTCCTTGGGGTATATTGCTGATGTTGAAGTAAATGTGCGTGTCTGGCAATCTCAATTGACACCCGTTATCTATCAATCTGTGAGATAAGATCGAAACAACTGTAAAAAATTACTAAATCTCTCCCTTTTTCTGATTGTTATATTCACTTATCAAAAACAACAGATAGATTCATAACGGCAGTTTATGTACGAGATAGAAAAAATGTTACTAGTAACAGATGCTCGAAAAATTTTCAAACGTCGCCTTTTCATAAGTACTGAAGAGAATTCGCCGGGTCCCGAATTGAAAACTATTGAAGCCCAGAAGAAGCCCTAATAGGGCCAAGATAGTTTTGTTCGTAATTATCATGCAGAGCTTCTAACGTAGGCGACACATTTTTATTAAATTTTGCAGAAGAAAATACCCCAGAAACATAAAATGTCTTTCCTTTGAGTCTTTTTAACCTATGAGCAGCCTATTTACCTATTTGGAATAGTCCAGCAAACATATTCCTTTTAATTTCCGATAACATCAAACATTTCACCAGAACTTTAAAAACAGCCTTGAGTTGAACATCTTTTGGCACAGCCTACTAAACCTGGCGTTTCCCACGCATGTAAACTTCACAACCAATTTGTTCCTCACTCGGCAATGAAACTGCTAAGCAGGCTTTCGTCGTTCTTTATTCGCTGCTACCACCATACCGCTCGCTCGTGTGCCGTTCGTTACGCATCGCGTTACGAATGTGTTGAAAATTTATGAGTGACAATATTAAAATCCGCGTCTGCTGTCTTTCCACTTGCGAGTGCTATCCATTTATCCGGCCCTTTTTTTACGCTGCTCACTCGGCTGCTAAAATGGGCTGTTTAAGCTCATCGCACTCTTGCGAGTTTGCGACGGTTTTATGGCACTCTCTGTCTTCCATTAACTTGTATCACAAAGGGAACCCTGTTCCTTCCACCACTATACTAAATATATGCTCAGACTGAGCCTGGATGGCACTTGATTCGGGCTATAATGTACCTTAGCTAATGGGCTTTAGCGGAATGTGTTCAAATATTCAAGGAATTTTTATTCGTCTTGTACTGAGGTGAGACTGTTCAAAGTTCAAACCATTCTCGTGTCGGTACAAAAGGACTTTCTTCGGAATGCTAATGCTCTTTCTTCGGCGTGCGGTGGTAGTGGCAAAGAAACAGGATCTAGGTGAACGCAGTTGAGCTGGTGGGTTTCGTTATCAGCTCCAACAGAGGCACAAAGCAATAAATAATTGTAATTTAAATTTCCACTCACACGTTACATTACCGTGCTGGTACCCGGTATTCGCTCCCGCTCATAATGGATGGTTGTTTTATTTAAATTCCTCGCAAAACTCTGCACCCCCGCCAAGGATGTGAAGGAAGTGTGTTCTAAGAAAACGACGATTGATGGATGACAGGTCCCGCATGAAGAAAAGAGAATTATGTTTCCTGGAAAGGTTGGTAAGGTGATTTCACACTTGATTCATGGCTTTATTAATAAATAGAATCATGAACCCTAATGAAATTATGTAACTTTCGAGCAGAATTTACCGAGGAGCTCTCGAGCATGTCAACGACTTCTCTCGAAAAAAAATAGCGACAGCTGCTTCAGCGCCGCGCCGGAGTTTATCCCGACAGAAAATGGAGATGTCCTTTCTCGAACCGGGATCCGGAAACCGGAAATCAATCCCTTTCGGTGCCCGCCTCGTCGTTTTTTGATGCCAGCGTTGAGCAGCAACTCAATCCGGGAATGGGCAGCACGTGTGCCTCTCTGGAAAGCGCCGCTGGCAATTTTCTCACACTCGACGGTAAGCCAATTTCACCCATTATCACCAGTCGATTGCGATCAGCAGGAAAGGAGAAAAAAGTGTGTGTGCTCTCAATTACCGGGTTTCCCATCGCCGTTTCTATGTAGGGTGACTCTTATTTTTCGAAACTTTAGCGAGGAAAATCTACAGGGCATTTGAAATTGAAAATAAATGAAGAGATAAGTAAAATACTTCTCAACTAGTACTATATTATGCATTTGATTCATTTCACTTTTTTTGCGATTTTTTTTAGAACTTCGGTTAAAGCGAATTGACCAAAACTTTTGTGTGTTATAATGTATCATTTCAAATTACAGAATGTTATAATTTTTTTATCCAAAAATATTTACAAGCGACTCGGTGATGGAGCTTTTTGTAGAACGTCTCTGAAAAAAACGCGACTTGAGGTGTTACCTGCCATTCAACAACTACTTAACCGATTTTTTTCAAATTTTTCGTACACATTCGATGTGAAAAATACCTGACCCCTACGTCGAGTTTTCAAGATAACTTTTTGATTAAGGAAATTTTTTACTCATCAAATGGCGGATTTTTTCGTGAATGATAGCAATTTTTATTTCAAATAAATTTGAAATTATTTTGATAAAAAATTTCGCTTCAAGCAATCTTGATGTTGATGAAATCAACAAAATTTCGACGCAATCATTCTCGGCATTCTAATGAGACCCTGTTCAGGATTTCGATGGAGTCTTACTTATTGTGATGTGATCCTCTCTCTTCCAGGGATAAGACGGAATCTTTCTTAAGATCTGATGGCCTTCTGCTGAGGGTTCTGTTCAAATATTTAGAATTATCATGGGATCTGGTTTCCGACGAAGTCATGCTCAGGAATCTGACGTTGGTTTACTCATTTTTGGAGGTGATCTTGTTCGGAATCCTACTATGAATTGTATTAGAATTTCGGATTTAATAATATTCAAATTCATTGATTGGAAATTGATCACATTCAGTCGCATTCATCTTCAATATTTAGTGACGCTAACGACTAATTTCGCTAACATCAAACGAACCAGCTGCCCATTCATTCAAATGCAGGCTTTCATTTGTCACTGAATATGTGCAAATTCTTAATTCGATGCCTGAAACTATATTTTTGCGCCCGTTGTTTAAAGTTTACATGGGATTTTATATGGGAAAATGAACCTTCACAAAATAATTCTTCCAGGAGTCGAATTAACCATTATGTGACTTTTACAGGAAATTTAACAAAGAAACAAAGTCTCGAAAACCACGAAACGATCTGACGCTTGAGAAAAAAGTTATTGAGCTTAAACCGATTGATGCTCTGACGATTGATAAAATATTTATTTTTTCTGGAACCACTGCTGTTGGTTGTCCAATTACATGAAATTTTGTTTTGATCTGCTCTAAATGTGTCTAATCAGGAATCAGGAATCAGAATATATTGGCTCAAATGGCACGTTCCCCGTACATAGTCGGGGATTTGTGCCTTGCCGTGTGTTTTCATCATTTCCTGAGCGGAAGGAAAGGACAAGGAGGTGTGGGGAAGTAGACTTGGAAGGGTGGGAAAAACAGCACAAAACAAAAAATAAACAACAGGTAAATTAAACTCACAAGTAGTTCAACTTGCCTGCGAATAAGCCTAAAGCTCTTTACCACATTGGATAAGAAACTTTAGTATGTCTCTGAGTTTCAGTCGACCAAACATGGTTTCGTCTATATAAGGACGGCTGAAGACTCGTAATCGCAATTGCGCTAGCGCTGGGTAGTTGCATATCAGATGATATGAAGTTCCGTAGTCGGATTCACAAAGATCACATGAAAAAGACTCAGCGCGCTGAATAGTTGCCATGTGATAATTGAGTTTGCAGTGGCCGGTTAAAGCCCTGGTCAGCATGCCGCAGTGGAGCTTCGAAAAATGTAAGAGATTTTTCGAAACCACTGGGCATGGTTGTTCTAGAAACGCCTTTGTTTGGCGACACGTTTGTAGATTTCTCCAATAATTGCGGTGCTCGGACGAAGCCCAGGACCGTATTTTTTCCCTTATCCAACTTGTCGAAATTGGCAGCGCGGACTCAGGACTAACGAAGTCAATCGCTGAACCTGCCCTGGCCAATTCGTCAGCCCATTCATTTCCAGTAATACCGCAATGTCCGGGCACCCAGATAAGGTAGATAGTGTTGACAATGCTTAGTTCTTCGATTTGGGTTCGGCACGCGATCACTAGCTTGGACCGGGATTTGTCTGAGCTAAGGGCCTTGATTGCAGCCTGACTATCGGAGCAGAAGTTTATAACTCTGCCGGATAAACTCAGTTGAAGGGCCGATTGCACCCCGCACATAATCGCAAAGATTTCTGCTTGGAATACAGTATAGTATCTACCTAGTTAGTGAGATTGTTCCAATCTCATTCCACGACAGTAGACACCAGCACCAGCACGTCCCTCCATCAGAGAACCGTCAGTGTAGCAAACCACTTGCGTTTGTTGTAGTCTTTCCATAAAGCCAGACAACCACTCCTCTCGAGAGGGAATCTTCACATGGAATGTCCTGTAAGGAAAACTACAAGTGAGTGTAATATCGCTGGGAGCAAGAATATCTTCACCCCATGTAACCATTTGTGACCACAATCGTGTATGACTGGTAGCAAGATCAACATGATTACTGTTCCAAAGCCCAGTAACCTGTAGTCTGTATGCACATGATAGTGCTTCTTGTTTTAAGTGTATGTGTAATGGTTTGATATTTAGAAGTGCCTCAAGAGCAGCAGTCGGAGTCGTGGTGAAAGCACCAGTCAACGCCATGAGCGCCATTCTTTGCAGATGGTTTAGCTTTGACTGGACTGTCACCACCTCTCCCCTCTGCCACCACACAAGGCATCCGTATGACAGTATTGGACGTACAATTGTCGTGTAAATCCAATAGATGTATTTAGGTTTGAGACCCCAGGTCTTTCCAAAAGTTCGTCTGCACTGCCCGAAAGCCATGCACGCTTTCTTGACTCTGAACTCAATGTGAGCAGACCAATTCAGTTTGGAATCCAATATGACTCCAACGTATTTGACTTCATCTGCACACAGCAGCTCAGAATCAAAGAACTGCAAGGGACGAACCCCGGTTGTTATTCGCTTCTTCGTGAAAAGAACCATTGAAGTTTTGCTTGGGTTAACTGATAGTTTAACTTGTCGACACCACTGTTCGACAGCTCTTAATGCCTGTTGCATTAAGTCAAAGATTGTTCCGATGCAAAATCCAGTAATTAGTATTTGGTAATCGTCAGCAAACCCGTAGGTTGGAAATCCAAGCTCATTGAGTTTCTTCAACAAGCCGTCAGCTACTAAGTTCCATAACAAAGGTGACAGAACGCCGCCCTGAGGACAACCGCAAATACTCAACTTCCGTATCTCAGCCTGTCGCAGTGACGAGCAAAGTACGCGGTTACTAAGCATTGCGTTTATCCAACCTGAGATACATGCAGGTATCCCATGACCGCGCGTCGCTTCCAGAATAGACTGGAAGGACACATTGTCAAAAGCACCCTCAATATCTAGGAATACACCCAAGCTAGATTGCTTGAGCGAGAAGGCTTTCTCAATGTTGTAAACAACATCGTGAAGCAGAGTGATCGTGGATTTCCCACACTGATATGCATGTTGCATTTTGTGCAGAGGATATTCAACTAAACTAACGTTCCTGATGTGATGATCGATTATCCGTTCCAAAGCTTTCAGAAGAAAAGAACTTAAGCTGATAGGCCTAAAACTCTTGGCTTCTTCATAGCTTGAGCGCCCCCCTTTGGGAATAAATCTAACAGTTATTTCTCGCCATGCTTTCGGGATATACCCGGTAGCAAGACTGGAAAGCAAAATCTTTTTCAAGACATGTTTAAGAATATCAAATCGCTTTTGCAGTAGCACGGGAAGTATTCCATCTTTTCCGGGTGATTTGTATGGAGCAAAGCTGTCAACTGCCCACTTGACCGATTCAGTGGAAACCAATGTGCGTGCTAGCGCCCACGAGTCCGAATCACCAGAATGAGATCTGTGAACATTGATCAACTCCGGATCGATACAACCTGGAAAGTGTGTGTCGAAGAGACAATTAAGAACATCTTTTTCGTCTGTCACATAAACACCATCTCTGGTTTTCAAGGAGTTCATCTGAAAATCATTCGATTTGGAGAGAATTTTATTTAATCTGCTAGCCTCGTTCAGACTAGAGACATTAGTGCATAGGCTTTGCCAGCCAGCCCGTTCTGCAGATCTAAGACATTTCTTATATGCACTACGAGCTGACCTGAAAGCCCTGGAGTCATCACGCTGACGCCGGTTCCAAGCTCTTCTCATAACTTTCTTCATTCTATCAAGCTCAGCCCTCCACCAAGGGGTTCCCCTAGTCGATTTAACAGTACGAAGTGGACAAGCTTCTTCGTAGGATGCTAATATGAATGAGTTTGTCGTATCCACGACGTCATCTAAGTCGTCTAGTTGACTAATTGTTGGAAAATATCCATGAAATTTAGTCGCTAAGTTTTCCAAAAAGAGGTCCCAGTTTGTAGACTTAGGATTACGATATGTCACCACATTGAAGGTGACATCAAAATGCTCGAAAAATATATATTTATGATCGGATAGAGACGGTTCAGTTTCATTTGGAACCTGCCAATTTCCCAGTTCATGCAAAATTCTATCAGAGCAAAGTGTTATGTCTAACACCTCCTCCCTCCCAGACCTCGCAAAAGTTGGTCGGTTTCCCACATTCAGAATATGGAGATTTGTGCTACTTATGTACTCCATCAGTTCAGAGCCTCTCAGATTGATGTCTGAGCTGCCCCAAATGATGTGATGAGCATTCGCATCACTGCCGATAATAAGCGGAAGCCCATTTCTGCTACAATATGATACAACGCTTTTGAAATCATCAGAAGGAGATGATTCGTTATGCGGTAGGTATGCTGAACAATATATGTATTTTTTGTCTACGTTTCCGACAGTCAGTGAAACTGTGACAACACAGATATCGCGAGTTGTGAGCTCCGATATGAGACACGCGTCAATAGCCTTATTTGCAAGAATGCAAGCACGAGGCATTTCACGTGGGTTAGTCATGCCTGTCTTGTTGTAAGCAATGAAGGCAGTGTTAAGTAACTTTCCAAAATAGAAGTTTCCTTTATGGAAATACGGTTCTTGAACCAATGCTATGGAAGCTTTACCTTCCTGCATGAGTCGAGATAAATTCATAGTTGCTGTACGTTTATGTTGGAGATTGATTTGTGCTATTCTAATCATTGTTGATTAGAGAACTGTACATTTCATCTCCAACACAAATTGCACAACAACTAGAGGACACCAAGCGAGTTGGGATGTTAACGCATTTAGCGAGCCATATCAGGTTTAAATGGGACATGATCATTTGATTCCCACGATTTGCGAAGAAAATAATGGTCCACTGTGTCAGAGATTCGCATAACACAGCAAGGGCAAAACCCAAAATGCTCCGTGCGCGACTGGCATATTTTAGACCCTCCAATCATTAAGTCCTCGGCACGGAACTACACCTTGACTTAGGGTCTCCTACTTTCAGTCGCCTCCTACGACATGGCAGCAGGACTCCAGTGGCTCAATTCTAGGCCGGATACCACACGGCCTCTGGGCAGGTTCATCTGTACACATCGAAATTTGATAATCGAGACTCAACAAAACTTCACCGAACTACCATCAGCCGAGAGTCTCTGCAAACCCCCAGCCAACAAAAATTCGGCAAAATTAAGTGGATCATCGGTGAAAAAAATGGTGTGTAGAGTGAACGTTCCGCTGCGTAATGCAGCGTACTGGGGAGTTCGCCCGACTCTTCCCAGGCTCCGTTCGCCATTGAGAATGTTTTAAACCCCCTCAACAATTTTACCCATAGCACGGGTCGCATGACACTATGGAATTGGGGTTCCCTGTTTGGTAGATTTTTACCACTGAAACAGGTAGTCCGTAGTGTAATGCTTAGCCGGTTGAAACAACCACTACCGACACTACATGGCTTATCTAGGCTGTTCGGTGAAAGAAGCTGACATTGAAGAACAGCTTCCATATTTAGATGGGCGAACAGCCGCACCACAAACCACGAAACGATCTGACGCTTGAGAAAAAAGTTATTGAGCTTAAACCGATTGATGCTCTGACGATTGATAAAATATTTATTTTTTCTGGAACCACTGCTGTTGGTTGTCCAATTACATGAAATTTTGTTTTGATCTGCTCTAAATGTGTCTAAATCAATTATCTGTACCGTTTGGCCACTTCGCATGAGTTTTTAGGGATAAATTGAGGCTTCTTTTGTACATAATAAGAGAAAGTTAAAAATTTTGTATATAATTTGACCGTCAGCAGAAGTGATTTTCATCAATCTTCAGGGCATCAATCGGTTTTCGCTTGATAACTTTTTTCACAAGCATGAAATCGTTTCGCGGTCTTCTAGACTTTGTTTCCTAACAAAATTTCCTATAAAAATCAGACATCTATTTATTTTTAGGTGGCAACGGGCGACTATTGGACGAATTATTTTGCAAAAGACGATTTCCCCATACGAAATCCCATGTAAACTTTAAACCGTGAGCGCAAAAATATAGTTTCTCCGATCGAGCTAAAAATTTGCAAAGTTGTTCTGGGAGTTAAACGGGACCCAAAAAGTTACTCGGAGCGTAATTTTATTATTTTTCATACAACCGTGTCCCACTCTACTGAATATTGCACGAAGCGAACGTGCAAGAATGAATCAAATGTATCAAAGTAGGCCCTGACTTAATGTAAGCGGTGATAAATATTGTTTTATATGCTTTAACAACTTTTGATAACATTCATCCAGATATTTAGTCGAATGAATATTATTGTACGATATTCAATTGAATGAATAAAACGAATTTTTGAATGAATATTGAAGTTCATCTTTAGCCATCAAAAAGAGCTTCGATTACTTATAGTTCTGATTAGAATCCTTTTTATGGAATCCTTAAGATTTTGATGGAATCATTTTCAAGGTTTGGATAAAACTTTTCTCAGGATTCCGACAAAACTGTGCACAAGACTCTGACTATGTCTTACTCACTTTTAGAGGTGATACAGGTTTTTTAACATTATCCTGATAAGGATTCTGACTGAAACCAGCTAAAGATTCTAATGGAATCTTTATCAACATTATGACGTGATTTTGCTCAAAGTATCTTTTTCAGTGTTTTGATGAAATCCTCAGTATTGTAATTGATTCCTCTACATGATTTTGATAAAAACCCGCCCAGGACGCTGATATAATTCTGCTCAGAAATCTGATGGCCTCCGGAAAAGGAAACTGGCGGAATCCTGCCGAGGATCGTGATAGATTTTTTTTCAGTTTATTATCCCGATCGGGATTCTGATAGAATCCGTTTCAAAATGCTACCATTCCAGAATTCTCCTTTATCAGAATGCTGGTCAAAATACTGCACATCATACCTTCAGAATCCAGACCAGTATTTTTAGCAGATTCCTAGAGACTCCGTAGCAGGATTACATTAAGATATCCGTTAGACTCCAAATAAGATTCTCAGTTGTATCTTTATGATATACAATAAACTGTCGCTATTTCGATGATTGAAATGACCAAAACATAAAAATCTGATCCAGTTGTCATTCTAGAAAACTGTGCTTTTCATATTATCCCGTGATATCAGCGTCAATTAGGTTTCTAAAGGCGAGTAGCATTTTGGAAAAAATAGGATTTTGAAATAATCATTTTTTTATTATAACGATACTTATTAGAGTGGGACATGGTTACATGAAAAAAAATTGGTCCGAGTAACTTTTTGGGTCCCACTTAGCTCCCAGAACAACTCTGCAAATTTTTAACTCGATCGAGGAAACTATATTTTTGCGCCCATGGTTTAAAGTTTACATGGGATTTCGTATGGGGAAATCGTCTTTTGCAAAATAATTCTTCCAAGAGTCGTCCGTTGCCTCCTAAAAATAAATAGATGTCTGATTTTTATAGGAAATTTGTCAAAGAAACTAAGCCTAAAAGACCGCGAAACGATTTCATGCTTGTGAAAAAAGTTATCAAGCGAAAACCGGTTGATGCCCTGAAGATTGATGAAAGTTTCACTTCACTACTGGTTGAATTATATATAAAATTTATAGCATTCCCTTTTTAGGTACAAAAGAAGCCTCAATTAATCCCTCAAAACTCTTGTGAAGTGGTCAAACAGTACAGATAATTGATTTAGACACATTAAGAGATGATCAAAACAAAATTGCATATAATTGGACAACCAACAGCAGTGAGGCTAAAAAAAATGAATATTTTATCAATCGTCAGAGCATCAATTGGTTTTTTCTCAAGCGTTAGATCGTTTCGTGGTTTTCGAGACTTTGTTTCTTTGTTAAATTTTCTATAAAAACCACATAACAATTTATTTTTAAGAAGTAATGGGCGACCCCTGGAGAAATTATTTTGTGAAAGCTAATTTTCCCATACAAAATCCCAAGTAAACTCTAAACGATGGGCGCATAAATATAGTTTCAGGGATCGAGCTAAAAATTTGCAGTTATTCTGGGACCCAAATGGTACCTAAAAAGTTGCTCGGAGCTGGAATCTAATTTTTGTCCCACCCTAATACTTATTCATTGCCCTGTTTTCATATAAAACCGACTTTACGTTGAATTTGATTGTGCAACCATTCCGTTTAATTGTGTTAGTGCTATTAATAGTTATGCCGTTTATAGAACGAATTTACATATATTGGTGTGACACATACATTCCAGTTATACCCCTGGATGCTGGATACAATGTGTATCAGAGCAAGTACTCCGGCCACAACTACAACAAACCACACCGAAGCATATCCAGCATGTACAGTGAGCCACAGAACTAAGATTTGTCGGCACGTCAAAACATTATACAAAAATCAAAATGTTTATTGTTCTCAGATATCTATCCGAATAAAACGGAAGTCAAATGAGAGCCTCGTCAGTAGGACGACGCAGTATAAGCAACCACAAGTCACGACAGTAGAGTTGGGGTTACTTGGTCGCTCACAAGCCAGTCAAAAATTACATTCTGTTTGTAAGGGAAATAGTGTGAGATGTAATGATCGCTTCTCTTTATAAGAAATCTGTGAGAATTTAACAGGAGAGAGACGTTTGTTGAGTTTTCAATGCAGTCATAATCTTTATACATGATTCTTTGCAGCGTGTTATTTCAAACTCACTGGAAGCCATCTCTATTACGCAGTATTGCTCACCTCTTCTCCCGACTCTCCGTTTTATGATTTTTTTTTATTCATTTAGTTTATTTGATAGGCACAAATGCGTTAGCTTGGCGGTGCCAAATGCTTATGTTTTTACATTTTGGATATCTTAAAACTAGGAGGTTACAATGTTGAAATATTTTTTTACAGTTTACAGCTATCTTAGGACTAGAAATAAGATTCAATATACAAGAGAGGGCCAAAAGATTTTTTATGAAAAAATTTAAAACAAGGGATTCACTTTGATATACAAGAGGGGGAGTAATAGTATTTTACGAAATATTTTACGGTTATCTTAAGACTAACAATATAGTTTAGTACACAAAAGGGGGAACAAATATTTATGAGAAGTTTCACAGAAATTTTAAAACTAGGGATTCAATTCTATTTACAAAATGGAGGACAAGAGTTTCAATAAAGAGTAAAAATTATAGCTATCTTAAAACTAGGAATACAGAATACTAATTTGATTTTTTTAACTAAAACTTATGCTTGGTCAAGATATTCAGAGGGTGGCTTATTTCCGCATCAGTGTAGCAGCAGTTGTATCAAGGACAGGGGAGAGACAGGGAAAGAAGAGCAAAACTTGCAACTTTCGCTCGAAGGGGGGGGAGGGGGATCAGCGAAATAAATTTGCGCCTCAGTCTAGTAAGTCGTCGAGTACCGGATTGGCGGATGGTATTCTTCGGACCCGCGGGGAATCCCGCCGTTTTATGATGATTTTTATCTTCTAAATCACCGTAGGTCGCTTGTTTCTTCAGTCGAATAACAAAAGTGTCAAGTTTCATCTGGAGGAACTTTTGCCGTTCGTATGTAATCGATCGTATTCATAGAGCAATTGGTACTAATTTCCACAATATGTTCACTGCCTATAATCGCAAGTCAGTCCCATGTAGATAAGGAATCCCATAGAACATAGGACTAACTTGCGATTATGGGCAGTTCATCATCTGTTCGAAGTAATGAGATGATTTTACCGACGAATAGCTTCGAGGGTTTAAACTTTTGTTCGTATACTATTAACCTACATACCTCGTCCTAAAGTAAATGATGCCGATGCATTCAGCGCTTTGTCCAGCGTTGATCCGTTGAAAGGTCCTGGTCCGGATTGCTTGCCTCCAGCGTTTATAAAACATTGTGCCCGAACTCTCTCTGCACCAGTAAGCATAATTTTTGCATAATTGCTATAGTTCCCATCCATAAAGCTGGAAACATCCACAATATCGAAAACTACAGCGGAATCGCGTTGCTGAACTGTCTAGCTAAAGTTCTGGAAAAGTTTATCTACAGTGCGCTGCTTCTTCCAACATAATCGATAAACGTCAACACGGATTTGTAAACAAAACGTTCCGGCACTTCGAACTTGATGGCATACACAAGTTTTCTGGTTCCAGCTGTCGAGAAGCGTCAACAAGTGGACGCAATATATTTTGATTTCGCGAAAGCATTCGACAAGGTGCCCCACAACATTGCTGTTTTGAAGCTGGAGCGATTAGGATTTCCTGGATGGGTAACCAGATGGCTACATTCCTACCTCTCCGAGCGATCCGCTTTCATTAGAATCGGTACCACACATTCAAGCACGATCGAAACACCAACCGGTGTGCCTCAAGGAAGTCATCCAGGGCCACTTATCTTTCTCTTATTCATCAACGATCTCCGCTGGTGCGGAGTCTGGAAAACTACTTTACGCTGATGATCTTTCGCTCAATTGCCTCAGGACTGGACTCTGCTGTTCTTCAAGATGATATAGACAATATAGAGGAATGGTGCTAACCAAACGGCATGCAGATCAACGTCGATAAATGTAAGGTGATAAGTTTCGGGCACTCGCCAATTGTAAGGTATTACGAATATACCCTTCAAGCCTGTGTCATCGAGAGGGTGGATTCTATCCGTGACTTGGGAGTGTTGTTCGACAGAAAACTTCATTTCGCCGACCACATCACTGCAACAACAGCGAAGGCTTTTACAACACTGGGCTTTCTGAAACGGAACACAGTTGGTTTTGTGGATTCCTACGCGATGAAATTAATATACTGCGCACTGGTCCGGACCACCTTAGAGTATGCTGTACAAGTATGGACGCCATACAACGCCGTCCAATGTAATCGGTTGGAGCGTGTTTTGAAAAGCTTTGTACGATTTACTCTCAGAAAACTGCCTTGGAACGACCATATCCGTCTTCCGCCGTACAATAGCAGATTTGCCAACGTTAAAGTATCGCCGTAGTTTTTTGCGAAGAATGTTTATCTACGATTGTTATCGAACAATATTGACTGTCCCGACATTAATTTGTTTGTTCCTCCCCGTGGTATGAGGAATCGTCCGCCTTTGTGAATTCCTAGACATCGTACAGCTTATGGCCTGAATAATCCGGTGGACAGATATTGTAGCAAATTCAACGAAACTGCTCTAGTTTACGACCTCCATACCACTAAATCTAGTCATAAGTTAGCAATTAAATTTTTTTTAATACTGACGTTAACAATTGTATTAACAGTTATCTGTACGGTATATGCCAAAGACGAAATTAATAAATAAAAAAATAAATAAATAAAAATTCTGGTATAACGAAATGATCCGCTCCTCTGATTAATCACTTGAGACTATTTAGTTTTTCGCTTAACCTTCAGTTATGATCTTCATTCTTGCCAGATTTTATAAATCTTGGTATCTATCCTGGAGTAGGGCCACCGGTCAAGAAAGGGCTTTTTTAAATGCGAGTGCAAAACTCTTCAAATTTCCACAATAGCAACAACTCTTTTGTGGCTGCGGTCGTATTTTTCGCGAAATGAAGCGATTTTTTCATCTGTATTCATGTAATCTTCCAGCCTAGAATATTTTTCTAACGTTTCCACATTCTACAGTCTTTCAAGAAGATAGACAGTAAAGTCGCCTACTTGGACTTTGCAAAAAAATTGTGTACCACATTTCTCATATGATGAAACTGGACTGGACTCACAAGTCTGATACTTTTTCAAAATTTACTGAGACACTACTGGACGGAATTGCTTCACTGACAACAATTTTGTTAGTTTTAAGAAACACGGTTCAGGAAGTTGTCTTACTTCGTAAATATGTCAGTGAACTTAGAGCACTAGTACACCAGCAAGAAAAAGCTTCCGAGATGGATCTGCAGACCGCTCTGGACGATTTGCGTTTGATGGACTTATCCGATTCACTTGATGCACAGAAAATTCCACGACCAACACTAGCACCCACTCCTGATTCATAAACCAGTTCCAGATTCAGAAGCTACATTACACACTTGAATTTGTTCGACAGTCGATGGGATCATTTTTGCCGGATTTTTCGCTACATAATATCGCCAATTACGGAACGATGGCTGTCTCGGGGAATTATGCCCGAAGGTCACAATGCGATTCCGATTGAAAAATTTGGAAGTATGCTGGAACTGATGAGGGAACTGTTCCTAATGAATTTTTGAACACCGTAGCGAGTAATGCTGCGTGTGAACAAATGTGTGATAAGGAGCTCCTCAATTCTGGGATGCATTTGTTCACTGGTAATGCTTTGACCTGGTATCAGGCTGTTTAACTGGAAGTATCTGGTTTGTGAGCTCAAAGTAAAGTTTGTACAACCTGAACTTGATGCTACGCTCAAGATGGCGGCTTTCCAGCACCGATTATAAACAAATGCTGATTCTCAGGCCAGTGAACACGCCTTCAGAATTGATGAGTCGTGGTAAATCGATCGAGGCCTCTAAGACGCCGATTTATTAGAAAGTTTCAATTCTTCTCGGGGAATTGCTGCTTATTCCGATAATCCACCACAAAACAAACAAAAACACAATCATCAAAACCAAAAGGAAGCTTGGCAGAAGAACGGAATCGCAAAATCCAAACGTTTTCGAAGGCGTCTTTGTCTAGACCCTAGGCCACACTGCATGGGATGCATACCCTCTCCTCTGCCCACCCTAGGCGAATATTAGGGGCTTACGTAATGTGAACTACCTGTCTACCATAGACATGAAGGAGACCTTCCTCCAGGTAGTCCTGGCCAAGGACAGTGCATTCAGTGTTCCCGGCAGGGGTATTTTCCAATTTACTCGTCCACCATTTGATCTCGTCAACAGCCCCGCTACTCCAGCGCGATTGATGGACTAGGTCCTAGGACGAGGTAAATGGGAACCCTACGTTTTCGTTTGCCTAGATGACATCATCGAGGTAAGCGAAACGATTCAGCATCACATACCGTTGCTCTAGCGAGAGCCAATCTAACCATTATTTTGGAAAATTTCCATTTTGAAATTTCCGAACTAAAGTTTCGAGGTTATTTGTTGAATCATGAAGGCCAATTACGAAAAAATTCAACCGATTCTCGACTACGAGAGACCGATTACCGTGACTTCGTCGCTTCCTCGGCATGTGCGGTTATTATCGCCGTTTCATCGATCGCTTCAAAGAGGTAACTGCTCCCTTGACAGATCTGTTCAAAACTAAACCAAGAGCATAGTTTGGAACTCCGAGCCAGAACTCGCGTTCCTTAAAACTTTTAGTCACTTCTCCAGTTTTAGTTTCATCAGACTTCTCCAAACAGTGCATTCTTCAGGTAGACGCTAGTGATGTAGCAGTCGCTTCTGTGCTCATGCAAGCCTACCCCGAGGATGGGAAAGTAGAAAGTAGCCTACTTTTCGAACAAACTGTACACTCCCCAAAGGATCTATCATACAACTGAGAAGAAATGTCTGATAATGGTGATAATGACAGGTGAACACATCCAAGGTTACTTTTTCGACTGGTTACTGATTCGTCAGCGATTACATTACATGAATGCTGAAGACTAAATGGCAAACCAGTTCACGTTTGAGTTTTTGGAATTCAGAATTACAACTCTACGACTAAAATCCAAAATTATCCAAAATCCTGACGCATGACTTCAAAGTGGAAAATGATAATCTTTTGAAGTATGAAAATTTGAAAGTTGTTCCGTGCGACTCACGTTTCAGTTAGAAACTCGTTGCAGCACCCGTGTTCCGTCAAGATTTGATCCGACATACCCACGAAAATTATGTCTTCACGTGGGATACGATAAAACGTTCCACGAAGTGCAGTTGTGATACTACTGGCCTCGTATGGGATCGGAAATACGAAAGTGTATTTCAGAATGCGGGAGGTGTAAAGAGATAAAAGCTCCTTTCGTCCCAGTCGAGCACGAAAGGGGATAGCCGCGTGCGACTAATGTACCATACCGAATGGTTCCTGTGGACTACATTGGTCCTCTGTCAAAAAGAAAACGTGGCATCCAACCATTGTTAGTCGTCCTCGATTTCACAAATCGCTCAATAAACACCGCAATCCGTGCATATGCTCGAACCGAGTAACACGACTGGGATGTCCTCATAAGCGATGTGAAGCGCATCCTAAACACAACCGTTCATTCCTACAGTGGATGCAGTCCTCATTTCATTATTCACTAGTGTGAAATGACGTCTTTTGAAAAATTGAGCAAAACTTTCGTTGAGGGTGACCTAGAAACGAGACACAAACAACTAGACAAAATCTGGGAGATTGAGGTAAAAAATTTGGCAAAGGGACATTCGACACCAATACAACTTGCGACATCACAAGTTCGCAAAACCTTTCGATGGCAGTCAAATGGTTTACCGTCGAAACACGAAGATGTCGAATGCACTCGAGTAATACTTATAAGTATACTGTGTGTTCTATGTACATCAGACTGGGAAAGGAATCACCCAGCACGGTATGTTATCGTGCGTCTTACCTAGTCAAGGCCTGCTATGATGAACTACACGTGTGGGCACTCACGTTGCGTGTGAGTGCACAGAGTGATACCGTAGAGATTCACAATACGGTACAACATATAGTTAAGACTCATTCGTAACCCACACATATACCTAAGCTGACCAACTCTGAATGAAAAATCCGTACACTGTGCGGACTATTTGCCTGAGCGTGGTGAACGATTCCGCTTCGTTGCGGTATGGTACACAGATTTTTTCGTCAGAGTTGGTCAGCTTAGGTATACCCAACATTAGAATTGTCCAGAACAAATTACACTATCGAAATGATTCCTTTCCCCTGAGTCTCCAGAATCGCAATAGAGAATCCGATAAATAGGCTTCTTAAGATCATTTGTTTGGCGAGATTCGAATCATATACAAGCGTTACTTGGGTAAAGATGAACAGCTACATTAAAATGGTAAAATATCGCAGAAATGCATTCCGAACCCTCCCAAAAACCGACGCATCCGAGCTACTCCAAAAAAGTTCGGTAAAGAGAATATCGTTCTTAAAATTCTTTTTGCCTTTCTCATATTGAAAGGATATGCAATCACTATAAAAATCGTCAACCTAATCCCGGCCAATTTTTTTTTTCGATTGACGTAAGGTATCAGGGTTTTAACAGGAGAAGGTTACACCCCCCTCTCCCTCACTTGGTCACCACCAATTTAAATTCCCCTTAGATCACCACTCATTGCACCCCCCCTCAGACCACCACTCCATCCACCACTCATACCCTCCTCCTCTCAACCCCATCATCTTTATACCACCGCTATAACACAAGGCATCCCGAATTAAGCTGGGGAGTGGTCCGTTCGTAGTTAGCAGGAAGACAACATTGAACTGATGCTGATTAGGCTAATAAAGTATGATATTTTTTGTTTCAAGTGTATGACCGTCGACAGATAGCTCATCAGGTTCGTGGCTGGCGAACCATTGTGTGTAGGTGTAAAGTGTAATAAGAATGTATTAGATAATTCCATAATTGAAACGAATATAACCAGCCATAGACTCATAGTTTAGAGAAATGAGAAAGGCACAATTGCACCACTAGGTGGATCAAATCAGGTTTTTTTTATTCTCTTTTAGTTTGCTTGCAGTAGTGCAGCATTTGAACGGTACTCTCTCGGATTTTCGCTGCGGAGTGTTGGAGTTGAATTACCTAGAGGTTGATATGTGGAAGGGCTGTGCGAGATTTGTACTCAATTTGTTCGGAAGATTTTGAGTTGTGATGTATACTGTTGCTGCTGCGCGCACTGACTAAAATCGGGGGTAGGCGCGTTTAGCGTGTAGGCTGGCTAGAAACGTCAAACGTTAACGAATCTTAAGTCAGACACATGACGAGTTCGGTTGAGAGGTAAAAGTTAAATTGATATAATTTTGGTTGCCATAGTGGAATTAAAACGGAAGACAACGGTTAAAGTGTTTGATATAATTTATTGGTGCTAGTTAAAATTCCTTAATCCTACGAGGTGATTACTGATAAAACGAGGTCTAAATTTGTTATCCTCGTTTAAAAAACGTAAGTAAAATAACAATGAATTAATATTGTAAAACCTAATTTGTTATTCTAATTAAAACACAGAACTAAAAGTTTGGTTACAATTTATACCATAAATTCTCCACGTGTAGAGTGGATCATCAATCCGGTGAAAAATACCGAAAGTGTAGGTAATAAGCAAGAGAAATTGTATTATATAACCTAATTAAACTAAATATATTTGCAGTATAAAGCTGCGCTGCTCTACACCGACGAAAAGTGCTGCTATTAACCGGTTTTTTCCATTCCGCCCAAACAACAACAAGAACAGGTTTTCGATGAGGCGCCTCCGGAAATTCGCTGCCATTTGCTTAATTTTGGGGATTCTGCCGTGACGGTTTGGGGAAATATTGCTTAGTTGTGGCTTTGCTGTATGGGGATTGAGTGAATGCATTGATACTTTCTGCGGCGCTACAGCAATTTTTGGGAGAATTGTGCCTTTTTGCCGAATTGACCTTAGTATCCCCTTAAATGTGATGACGTTCGGCTATTTAAGCATTTTTGTTGCATTGGACTTGATGGATTGTGCTTGGTATCAAATAATCTACACGCAGCCCTCCCGATAGTCGAATATACGAAGCCCCCAAGTGTTTATGTGAAAAGTAAGAATTAATAGAAAACCCTATTAATCCTTCAAACATTCTCGATAGCCGGTTGCCCAGAGCAAAATGATAACGCTTATGCCACACTTGCTAATCAACTTCCCCTCCCGTGATACACGTGAAGATGCAGAGGATTCCTCGGTCCCTAGCAGCAACATGTATCGGACTAACCTTCCCTCCAGTCCCAGCAGATCTTGATCCGGACGAGTCTGACGTCGGTATTGATAAGCATGCAGAGATCATGACAGATGGCACAATGTGGCTAGCATGGTATTCCCATGAATGTTGTTCCAAGCAACATTTTACAATCTCAATCGGTACTGGGAGTAGCAGCACACGGGCGATCTCTTACGTTTATGCTTAATCTTATTTATAATAATCAAGTCGTACTTAAAATCAATAATCGATTTATTGTTTTTATAATAAAATACGGAATAGAAAATTTCCGATGAAAATAACGCACATAACATTTCGCATATAGCATAATTCAAAAAAACTTAAGAGACACCCTCCTGCAACGTTGTGAGAACAAACTACCACCCCACCAGGGGATGAAAAGAAAGATGTCAATTTTGGATTGGCATTGTTATCGGTCGAAATAAGTTCATTGTGCCAGCGTGGCAACATCTGATAATGAGAGATAAAAGCTGCCATTTATTGAAAGTGGATCAAAATGAGTGCTTTTCAGCGCCCTTTTCAACACCACCCGGAAGCGGAAATCGTATCTTCAACCTAGCGACCACCACCCGCTCCTGAAAGGAAGCACCTTTTTATGAAATTTATGATTTTAATCATAAAAGCATATACAATATTTTGAATTGAGTGATATTTCAAACCAACTGTTGTTGACAGTCGGACGCATCGCGATGTATTGGAGGGGTGTGACAGCTCTCTGCATTTGAATCCAAGCAGGCTAAGGTTTGCTTTGAATCGGTGCCATCGCGACATTTGGTGCCACGTGAGAATTCAAAAGGTGCTACTGGATTACCTCGTCACTCCCCATGAAAACGCCATCACAACTGTCTATTTCGCACTTTTTTGGCATGCTGAATATCAAATGAGATTAATCTTCATGAAATATTTATATTTGTTTTCACTGAGCGGGTAAATGTGGTGCTCTATTCTTTCCCCAATTCGATTTTTTTTTGTTTGGTACTCAGCTCTTCTAAAATCCTTTGCAGCTGTCAAATTGAAGAATGTGAAGTTGAACAAATTGCGTGCGTGCGTGTGCTGTAAATTAAGAGGATAATGTCGAAGACATGCCACTTTCGACATGACGGCGCTGCTTCGGTAGCAGCGGATGTAGCTGACAGGTGGAATTGACGCGTGGAAGCGGATTGTTCAAAGCGGATTTCTGCATTTGTCGAATGTTGTGGAGATGGACGGGAGAAACTTGCGGGTGGATTTAGCAGCAAAATAATCACCTAGAGTGGTTGGTGGTGAATTATAATTTACCGGAAGGATTAAGCTTCATGTGACACTTGAGATTGTGTGTCATACATCTGTTGAAATTTGGTAATATTTTGCTAGAGACGAAACCGTCTATTGTTGCACGAGTTATGGCGACAAGACCAATTAGCAAGGACCTAGTTTGTACACATGTAAAATGATGCCAAATATAATGCAAATAAAAGGAACGTTACAAATGGCGAAAGTTTATGGTCGGCACATAGCAACTTGGTCGTAAAATAGCATAGAAAAGCTTTGTAAGTTTTTTTGCGTCTTCTTTATTGCAGTAGGAGTGAATTTATATAAAAGTTCTTCTTTTTAAATCTGAAAATTCAACCCAAAAAAATCTAGAAAATTCTGTCAACTATTATGATATGTAAAAATACGTGTCAAACTTACTACTGAACCGAAAAAAATAAATTGGGGAAAAGTTGGTGCCAAATTTTGCGTGGAATATTGACGATTTAAAATTCTAATGTAGAACACATCCACCCTTTCAATAAAAGGATTTTAAAACATCTGAAACGATTTGGAAAGGATAATATGTTCAGAAAAACTATCCTAATCATTCAATCAAATAAACAATACAGTAGCTTCAAAAAGTTTTAAGCTAACTTGGTTTTTTTTCAAAAGAATTTAAGCTAACTTGGTGTCACTACTGTTGAACCATTTAACATGTTTTTCGTAAATTAAAAGATATCAGCAATAAGTCCAAAAACAGAAATTTACTTATTGTAATAAGCACTAATTTTCTTGAATTTTTCTGATAAATTATAAACACATAACGTTGAAAATATATTGCCTTAAATAATTAGAAAATTTCACTATTTACAATTATTTTAACGGGCATATATTCTTCAAATGCCCATATTCTCACTTATCTGAAAATATTACTGAATAACAAATTAAACAAATTAAAAATAACATGAAATTGATATTCTTAGAATTTCTAAATTTTATTGCCTTCATTTTGGATTTTTTTTCACTAAAAATCATTCCAAACTTGATGCAGTTTTCAGTGACTACATATGAGCAATCGAAAAGAAAAGTCGCAAGAATAGAACATGCTTCGTAGAACCCGTTTCAAATACATTAGAATATAAAAACCGGATATAAACTTCAAGCATAAAAATCGGACTGGGACATTCCTTTGTAAAAGTCGGGTAAAAAAACCTTCAGTAAAAAAACCGGAAAGAAATACATCCGATTCCTACAAAGTAATTTTTGTTAACCGACTTTTTATCTTGAACATCAAGATATACGGATACTACTACGAGCGATTTATTTATTTTTAAGCTATTTTTATACTGGAGGTTCATCCTGGCCGAGTTTTGCGGATGAGAACTTTTAAGCGATTCTTAAGCTGAAAGATTTCTGTCCGATTTTCATGCTTGAAGTTTATATCCGGTTTTTATATTCAAATATATTTGAAACGGATTTTACGAAGCATGTTCTATTCTCAGTCGCTCATATTTGCTTCATATTCTATGAAATTTCTTTTTCATATCGGACTAATTTTCAATTACAGATACCATATCAAGTCATCAGAATAAATTAATTTATCCATTCAATTTTTAATATATTCTCGAAACAAAATCCTGACTACAGACTTACCTTCCTTTTCTATGAGCTTACACTAGTTTTGAAGTGTACAGATGATTTCTTGTAGCACTACTGCGTCGAGTCCTGTAGGGATTGTACAAAAGATTTTGAGATCTTCTCTATGTAAAAATGCCCCAGACTTGATACAACTACAGCAATATCGTCGATGTCGATAAATGAAATAAAAAATAACGGTTGAAGATTGTTGACTGTCTTGCGGGACTCTAAAAAGCATATACATGAGCTTGACCACGTGCTCTTTTATACTCACGAAAGGAAGAACCGAAGATCTATCGAAGATATATGACTGAAACCAATTTGAATGCTTCTGCGTAGCACTTTCTGAAAATTATAAGATCAAGATTGTGATGTTGTAAGATACTATGCCTAATTCTTTTGAAAAGTTGGATAAATTACACCCACTTGCAGGTTTTTTTCCATGGCGGTAATAAAGTAGAAAAGCAAGCTACAGAGTTAGAATTGGGAAATCGTTTCATGACAATCCCTGTTGATACTATGAGATCATATGGGATGCAGCTACTGTACGCTACGTAGCAGACTAGCATTTCGAGAGCTCTAGCGAGACGATTCTATAATGTTTTTCTCGACGTTATAAATATTTGCAGATTATGTATGGGAACGAAGGCTACTTTTTCCTTGCGATTGGATAAATGGCGTATATAGGGGGGGGGGACGAAAATAAGGCTCCACATATCTTTCTGATAGTCGTTATGAATCGTATCAATATCGTACTTTGTGGTGGTATCAAATGAGGAGCACAGATCGAAATAGTGAGTGAAGCGAATGCAATTATGTGAAAGCTTCTCCCAGAGGAAGGATTCAAACCTGCAACCTTTGAGACTCCGGTCCAATGTACAAACCCTCATGCTATCCCTGGAATCACACGAAATGGGCTTTGTGTTTCGGCTTCGTCTCTTCAGAATCCGACACACACTAAAAGTCAGTATTAAAACTGGCTTATATTTAGTGTCGGATTCTGAAAGCGAAACGAAAAAATCAGTCGACAGTCTCAAACTGAGGTCCTAAACTGAGACTACACAAAAGGCGTCAGAAGATCACGCTACGACCGTGTCAGTCCCTTTCAGAATTATTTATAATACGTGGTGTCATTCTTAGATTATAAGTCGATAAAGTAATAGAAAACGATTGTGTGTAAGTAGCATGACACGAAATTTTCAACTGTAAAGATTTCATATACAAAAATAATGGCCCGAAAAATTATCCTAAACATTATTGCTCTTTTTCTCATTTAACATAGAATAGGACAGATATGAACTAAGAATCAGTAAAGCAGGCAACATCCTTGAAACTGCAGCAAAGATCTTTGAGCTAGATCGAGTATAATCGAATAGACAATCCCATACCCTAACGTGAGAATGGCAATGTTCTCGGTGCTGCAAGAGTTCCGAAATATTACAAAGTTGCCGGTGCCCACCTAGACCCAACTATACCTGCGCTAAGTTGAATTACTAGTTGAAAAGTCTCTTGGGATTTTTACTGTTTAAGCGCTAAAAACTTCTGGTTTGATCTCGAATTTCTAAGACCAGGAGCTGTTTGCTTCTTCTTTGTGTGTGCGTTTACTCTGACCATTATATTGGAGCCTCTCAAGATAAAAATAATCATCCAACTCTTCGGGCGATGTTTGTATGCGAGGCATGGTAAGGTAATATATCATGTGGACTCTCCCCACAATAGGTACACTTCTCAGCAGTCTCTTTCATGAATTTCGGCGTGCTTGCCACACCGGCTACAATATCACATTTGCTTGTATTTATATGTCCAAAGTATGACGAGTGGCACAACCAACCGAACAGGCAGACGAACCTTATCAAAGAAAACACAATCATTCAAAAGCGAAGGGATACCCGCCACGAGTCCAGGGGGACACACAATTTTGTCCCGTCCAGTTCTATCGCCATTTAAAATCTTCGTTTACTAGAACAATGGTAACAGCCAATTATGTTGTTCGGTAGATACATCCATGACAAACTCGCAACGCTAACCACACCGTTGATCTCAACTTTGCTAGCAGACATGCAGAGGCGGTAGTCCATCATAAAAGACTTATCGCCAGTATTATCGTTTGCTTGCTTTGGACAGAATATCACAATTTCGAGGTTATCCGGGCAAACGTTCGAGATACCAGGAACGGCTATGCAATGAACAGATACGACCAGACTGAGTTTAATGTGGATAATTTTAAATAGGAAATCGGAGTGTTTAATGACGAATCTTGTTCGACATTTATTTTTGCATCAGCTGAGTCTTTTCAGGAAAATTCATCTATGAACGAGTCCAGAGCCCGTGGTAAAGTGAAAATTTAATAATTTTTAGTGAAGGAAGAGATAGAAATTATAGGAGATATAATAAATTGGAAGAAGTCATGGTAAAGCAAAAATGTGGACATCTTTACTTGAGGCTTATCTGGATACTACCGAATTTCTTAGGAACTGGTACAAATAATATGTGTAAACCTTTATCAGTAACATCAAAGCACATTTGTTTTGCTCATATGTGCAAAAAGATGGGTAAGTATTGTTTTGAAAATAATCGGAAAGTCATTACGGCACTCGGACTGATGAATTTAATGCGCCACGGTGGTTCGAAATCTCAAGTTCAGTTGCCTGTTTCTGCGAGTGTTTACCGAGATCAGCATTCGATCATAAGTTGACGTAATCTATGTCAGATGCATTTTTGCTCGATAATCTTACTCAGAGCCAGCATAGAAACAAAATTATGTTTGCAATCGTGGGATTAAAACAATCATGTCCCTAATACCCATTTCGGAGTTCGCTATAGTGGCTTATAAGCCAACGTGTTTGGTATCTTCAAAATGCTGTACAACAAGTGCTGATGATGAAATGTGCAGTGCTGTGATCGAGTATGGTTAGAGTAGCACAAATTAATCTTCACCATAAACGGGCAGCAACTATGAATCTATCCCGTCTTGTGCAGGAAGGAAAAGCTTCCATAACTTTGGTTCAAAAACCGTATTTCAATCTTAACCATGTTTTCGTAGCTTTCAACAAAAATGGCATGGCAAATTCACGTGAGATGCCTCGTGCATGTATACGTGTCCTATATCCGATCACACAACTCTTGATGTTTGCAGGCCCGACGAGAGGGGGGGGGGGGGGGTCAGGGGGGGGCAACTACTCTGGGGCCCGGGTCTGTTTTGGGGGCCCGCATTTTTAACTGAATTTAATTTATTTTAATTTTATTGTTGAAGTTTATTGTTTCTGTTGGCACTGCAAATATACCACAATCAACTACGTTCCAGTCGTTCCAATGGTTTTCTGAAGTACGTGAACGTAACCCTACTAGATTCATTTAACAGTGCAATTGAACCATTCTTGTTTCATTTGTCGTGTTTTTGAAGGTGTTTGTAAAAAAAGTTTGAATACGTGCGTATTCGTACAGTATAAAGTTGTATACAATTTAACATATTCTTAGCTAACTGTTACTAATAAAAGTTTGATATTTTCTGAATGGGGTTGACGAGTAGATGACGAAAATCAATGTATGAAGCCATTTTGAAAACCAAGATGGCGAATTCCAGTTAAGATATCTGTATAACCTAAAATATTGACATTTTCAAAATAAGATAATCATAGAATAGATATAGATATAGTGATTTGTGATACGGATGACATGATTATAGAAAACTTTTCTCAACCAGAAGACACTATCTTGGCCTCCAAAAGGGCATCGCTCATTTAATCGTCAAACCCGTTTAAAAATACCCTCATAGTTTATACAGAAATCATTCGAAATAGCTCCAAGCTACCATTTCTATCATCTACTCGTCAAGCCCGTTTCAAAAATTCCCATTTTTTTCGATAATAGAGGTTTTGACCTTAAGGTCATTCGCCTCTTCTGGCTAGAAAAATCTCTTATGAAAAATTTCTAACCCTACATGCGGGGGTCGGGACTCAAACCCAGGTGCGCTGCGTACAAGGCAATCGATTTACCAACTACGCTACGCCCACCCCAATTTCCAAATTGTTAGGGTTATCGAGATTATTGTTCAATCGGAAGTGCCCATCCTGGATTTCAAAAAGGTACCAAATATTCATTTTCATCATGTACTTGTCAAGCCTGTTTCGGAAATACCAATATTGTTAGGGTTTATCGATAGTATTGCTCAACCAATGAATTTTAGTAAGAATGTAAAGCGAACTTTTTTACCCATGGCTTGGTTCGTAAATGGAGGTTCCAGTGCACACATTTGATGAAGAAAAATATGGGAATTTAACTAGACACTTATTCCACCCATTAGTTTGCACCAAAAGCTGAAACTCTTTCTCTCACAACTCTCTGTCTCAGTTTTTTTAACAGCTTGCTTCGCTGTAGGATCCCAGTCATCGTCACCCTCTGAATGTCAGCACAAATGTAACAACTGATTCCAAAACCGATTATACCATGTTCAGAAACCGGTAAAGAAAATTCGTTCAGGTCATAGTGACCAGTGCAATAGCTGCATCCAGTAACTCAAAATCAACAGGTGTACCAACAACAAGAAACAAGGTAACATCAGTGGTGCGAAATTTCACATTTAGTTGCTTATTTCTGATTAATTTGCTGAAAACAATATTCAGTTTCAACGCTCCCCTCATTCATTCACTTCCAAACTGACTGAAATTTTACGAAGAATCGAATGGTTGAGTGCAGAGGAAATATAAATTCATTCACCAACCAAAGCATTCATTTGTTTTTATGTGGACAGTTTGAAGGCAGAAGTTCTTTTACATTTCGAGCATAACTGAACTGCGTAATCTATATCTGGTGCACTTTGCTTGATAATCCCTCTCACAGTTAGCATAGAAACAAGGTTCAGTTTGCTTCTGAAACCGAACACATGCGGACATGAATGCTTTGTACCGAAAAAGCGAAGGACGATGGAAACAAACCAAACATTCGATTCATCGTGGCGGGCTAGATTTGAATTTTGTTTCTCTTTCAAGCTCACGTAGGGATGTCAATTTTTCTAAGCTCTGATTCTGGGCATTATTAACGATGGTAGCATTAACGTGAGTTAAGGGAGTATGAACGATGGCGATATGGACTGTATGGCAACGCCACAAAAAAGGATTCCAATTGCAATGGCAAGTCTGGCGTAAGTCATTCTGATGGCCAGCCACAAATATTCTTTTATTAATTTTAATTTTTTCCATCTATTACATGATTAAAATACTGACGACTCTGTTGACCTAACGCATTGAATCGTGTCAAATCAACAATTTTCATAAAAAATAGTTTAATTGAAACAATTGCATCCGTATAATTTCTTTAATCGATATTGAAATAAGAAGTCATATATAGTAGGGCCCGTCAGTACTTCATGCTTCGGGGCCCGGCGCGGCTCTCGACGGCCCTGGATGTTTGTGCGGGCACAGTCAAAACCTGTTGACTACCATAAACAGAAAAGACGTCTATCGTTCGGTATATCTCCGCTTAATGCTCCATCACCTTCGCATGATTTCAAAAGAATTGTACCATACCTTGGCAGAAATAGGCTAACACTCAAAATCGGCAGTGATGCAGATGCCAGTACATAATGTGGGGCAGCTCAGATATCAATTTGAGAGGCACCGAATTGATGGAATACTTAAGTAGTACAAATTTGCATATACTTAAGGTAGGAAATCGCCCAACATTTGCACGATCTGGCAGAGAAGAGGTGTTATATGAATCTTTCTAGTTGGCGATGGCAAACTGGCTCGAACCTAAAGAGCTCAAACCATCATAATCTGATCATACGTACATTGCCTTTGATCATTTAGACGCTAGATATCGTCACATATCGTAATCGCTTCATTGGCACAATCTTTTCCTCACCTGCCCACTCAAGCCGCCAATTCCAAGTCTGAAGGTCTCTTGTCCGTCTACTATCAAAATGTTCGAGGAATGAGAACAAAAACTCTAGATCTCTTGCGGGCATACCGAACTCAGAACATTCAATGAACTACGCAATTTATCGTTGCAATAGCAACTCTTCCTCTAGTTAACTTCGTTGCGGGGCAGAGTTCTTATCGCGCTAAAAACCAAACTCACCGGCACTGTGCCAGCAATGCTTGGAACAAGTTATTCTACGCATTTCACTACCAAGTTCATCTCTGTATATTTGTTGTATAAATCTGCGGCCGAACAGCAGTCCAGACCGGAGAATTCTTACTCTTTTGCAGTTCAACATATTTTGGACAAAGTTGGTGACATACAGTGTACTCATTTTAGGTGATCACAACCTTTCCCATCTTAGATGGATATTCGACGATGATCTCAAATGCTACCAGTCTGAAAATACTACAACCGAACAAGGGATAGCTATCACGGAAACTATACTGCTCACGATCGAAAATTTGGAATGATTTTTTATGGGATTTCCTATCTTTGTGGGACTGATATGCGATCATAGTCAGTATAGTCCGCGATGGGCTGTGTCAAATTGACTCACTTCTCGAGCCTCCTACCTCTATACTCGAAGGAGACGCTCACCGTAAAAGCTTCTGAGGTTTAATACGCAAGTTGAAATAGAAAACGCTTTTCCCGAATCCATCGACGGCCTCAATTTTGTCTTCAATCGCTGCAGTGTTGGTGAAGTATCCACGGCCTTCAATACTGTTGACTGGAATTAACTGTTAAGTGAAAACGATTTGGATCATACTGTCGCGGTGTTCTACGAGATACACCGAAGCATAATTTCTAAGAAACGTGTCAACAGAAAGACGGACCATAATCTTCGAAAACAACGTGTCACAAGACCGACCAAAACGAAACTAATCTTCGCCAAATCGAACTTGAATACGAAAGAAGAGTTCATTCGGCGAGCATATGAGCCCTGTCCGAAAGAACATTCGGATCAATTCCTCGACGTTTTTTTATTTCGATTATAGAGGCTTTAACCTTAAGGTCATTCGCCTCTTCGGGTTAGAAAAATTTCTTACGAAAAATTTCTAACCATATGTGCGGGGTCGGGACTCGAACCCAGGTGCGCTGCGTACAAGACAACCAATTACACTACGTCCAACTCCTCTCGACGTTCTGGAAGTTTGTGAACAGCAAAAAAAAATAAATATTTATCTCGGAGATGCCAGTGCGCAATCCACAATCGAGTCCGTAGACTTGTTTGCAGAACACTTTCACTAGGTATTCACCAACCCAGCTATGTCTCCGGCACAAGCGTATATGGACAAATTTACCATCAGACGATATCAGTCTCCCTTGCTTGCATATGAGTGAAGTCGGCGTGTTGAAAGCTTTATACAGTGTCGACCCATTGAAAGGACCAGGTCCGGATTGCTTGACATTGCCGGCTAGCATTATTTTTAACCACCCAATCACTGTAAACGTCTTCCCGAGTTCATGGAAAGAAGCGGTTATAATTCCAATTCATAACAAATGTTGAAAATTACAGAAGAATCTCGATTTTGAACTGTTTAGTCCTTAAAGAATTTGTTTATAATGAGATATACGCTGCTGCTTCTCTCAAGCATCGTTCTACCACTTCAAATTTGATGATGTACACTAACATATCTTCCCTCTGATGAGAAGTATCAATAAAAAGACTCTAAATTCTAAATTTTCAAAAACATTCGATAAAGTACCCCACAACATTGCTTTTCTGAAACTGCAATGACTAGGATTTCCTCCGTGGTTAACTGGATGGTTGCGATCTTATCTGCCTAGTCGAAGTGCTTTCATTAGAATTGGATCAACACATTCTAGTTTGCTTGATATGCCAACCGGAGTCCCTCAAGGAAGTCACATAGGGCCGTTAATTTTCGTTTCAGCCATAAACGCCCTTTCCACTCATATCAAATCTGGGAAACTATTCTTCGCCGACGATTTTAAAAACTTGGGACTCTGCTGAATTTCAAGATGACGTATTTAATATTGAACAAATATACCCCTAATATAAGACATATAATTAATATCAGGCGATCGTCGACTAAAGGTTCAATTTCCCGACGGCTTTCAGCTTTCCGGGATTCGGGAAATAAATAAAAAATTTCTCGAGAAATTCCGGGATCCCGGGAATGCGTAAGAAATTTAAATTTAAATTTAAATGTTTTCAAACCTGATTGATTGCGTGTGTATCTGTCCTAAAACATTTGTCAGTAGATGTCGAATTGACGGATTTGAATCCTTTGACAACTCGTCACACAGTTTATCCTATATCAACTTCTTTTGAATTATTTTTCTTGAATCAACCTTGGATAACCAAAATTCTGGTAATCACGATTAAAATTGGGACGGTATCCTGATTGCAGGTACTGGAGTTACTGTCCAAAATTGAAATTCGTTGCAGAACATTTCAATGGGATGGGATCAATTACCTTGGATGAAATGATTCAGCTGCTCCAGGGTAGTTCAAAGATTAAACTCGAATTATTTATGCTAAATGGCTTAGGAAACGTCGAGATCTACTGCCACCTTGATTTTTTGATAAGATAGCCTTTATGGAACTTGGAAAATTCTGGATTTGAGTTGATACTGGGGTTTGATTTAATTTATTTTTATACCAAATGTCTTAGAAATGCATGCAGCAACGGATCTTGCATCTACTCGTAAAAAAATGTTTTGATAAAAATTGCCTTTCTGGTATTTTTAGTTTTCAAACTGAGATGTTCAAATAAAAATAAAAAAAAAATTATTCGAATTGACGCCAGATTTTGACATTTGGCATACAAATAAATATAAAAGATGCATCTCCAAACTCAAGTCCAATCACAATTCAAGAATTTTTCTTGCACCACAAAGGATTTTTATTCAACATTGCACCAGATCGCGACACTTCATAACATTGTTTTTCGATTGCGCTCAACTGTTGCGTGGGGACTTTTTTCGAGGTAACAAAACTTTTGAGATGTGTCAGGTTTGAATTTTCAGGAAAACCATAAATATTGGCACTCTACCGTATATCATGTATACTGAGGAGACAATTTTAAGGACAGATTGATGGATTAATGATAAGTCCAGTCCAAGAGCCGTCACAGCATTTCATTTTAATTCCAGATTGCACCCACTCATCTTTTAGCACAATCAAATAAACCAAAGATGTGTTTATGATCTATTACTGATTAAGTTTTTACATATTCTTCGTTCCAGTTTCTAATAAAATAGATTGCATCCAGCTATATATCGTGTGAAGATAGACGACTACGTCATTCCTTTACTATCAAATTCAGATTGTTCTTCAAATTATATCCCCCATGATTTTTGTCCCTTCCTATTCTTCAGTTTTAATATTGTGTCTGGCTCTAGGTCCGTGCATAAATAAAATCTCCTGAATTTACCCAAATGAGCCTAAAATGGATGTCGAACAAGATTCGTCGCCAAAGACTCCGTGCTTCCATTTAAAGTCAAACACATTGAACTAGGTTCGATCATATCCGATCTTCTTTCGGATCAAAGATAGTCCGCGAAGTATTCTAATATTCCATAAGGCGCATAAATATTCAGTTGTGCCAGATATCTCAAAATTTCGCCTAGATAAGCTGAGAATTGTGATATTTTGTCTAAAGCAAACAATAGATGTTACTGGCGACCAAACATTCGTGAAGAGCTGGCGCGTTTATATGCCCGCTCACAAAGTTGAGATCGATGGTGTAGTTATCGATTTGAACTTGACGGGCTTGGCTGTTTCAATTACCGCTTGCTCCAGTGAGCGAAGATTTTGAGTGACATTCCCACCGGGCGAGACTGCGTTGCGTCTTTTTCGACAAGGATCGTCTGCATGATCGATTGCTTGTGCCGCACGTCATGCAAGCAATATAGCACTAGTTACAAGCAAATGAGTTTTTGTTGTTTTTCCCTCTTGAAAGGCCACCAAATATGCCAGCAAAAAAAAATTGCCACAAATCCGAAGCGAACAGCACCTGGTGTTAGACAATTGAGAAGAAACAAAGAGTTTCCAACGCTTCCAAGTACACCTGATCTCTGAAATCTGATGTGATATGTCAACCAGAGATTCAACTTATTCAACTTAGTGCAGGATTGGTTGGCTCTAGGTTGGGAATCGTCACTTTACGATATTACGGAACTCCTCCCAGCATCGAGGAGACTTCAATTGTCATGGTACGGCATGGGATTATCGGTGATAATTGATCTGGCTTACTCCTCCTGTTCCTATGAAACTGAGAAAACGAGCGGAAAAAGTTTGCAATAAATTTGGTTATTTTTGTTGAAACTTGAAGTTTTTGTCTTGTTCGTTGTTTATTATGGACTAACAAGACCGTGTAGCGTAGTCTTCTGGCGCTTTTGATGAAGTCTCAGTTATGCGCCTGTTTGCTGTCTGCTTTTGCCTTTTTTCAGTTTGACTTTCAAACAGTAATTTTGAGTGTACCTGGGGATCCTGTCCTGACTTATTTTATGACTTAACCTCACTAATTTTATAAAGCAGATCAAGATTTTAGCGCCCCTCTAAGGTTGACACACTTGGCGGGGGCCGACCTGGCCAACCGTACGCTACGACTCTGCAAACCATACCAATATTTGAAACAAAAACTAATCGATTTTTCAAAGAAATCTGCCCGTAATTAATCTCTAATTGCAAACACATTCATTGAAGATCTTGTTATTTAAATAAGAAACAATTATTTGTAAATCCATAAATTGGTTCATCGGTTGCGGAGATATCATGCGTACCGCTGCCACTGTAAAGTAAAGTTTCGCGGAAATAGTGTGGGAGCTTGTCATTTTTGGCATGAACACATGAATATTCTTTAGCAAAGTCTTGCATAAGGTTCAGACACTATACCTTAAAAAATATTACCGAGTTCAAAGATATATCCCCCATTGATCAGCAAATCAGTGAAAAAAGTATAATTTACAGTTACTACCTACTCCAAGTGTTTGCCGGTCGAGATATTGCCCGCAGAATGTTTTTGCGGAAGCTAAGTTTTTTTGGAATAAATTAAAAAATCTTTTTCCCGCGGTTCCCGAATCGCGAGAATAAGAAAACACAATTTCCCGCGATTCGGGAGTCTCAGGAAAGCCAAAAAATCTCGGGATTCATGGTAAATAAATTTCCGGGATGAAACCTCTAAACCATTAGGAGTATTTGCTCAAAGGCCGCGTCATCGAAAGAGTTCGTACCTTCTCGTACTCTAAGAAACCTTCCACTTTTGTGAATTCCTAGACACCGTACTTTTTATGGTGTTTATGGTCCTGTAGATCGATATTGCTATTTCAATTAAACCTCGCGTCTGTTTGATTTTAATGTCACCAAATCTAGTTATAAGGTAGCAATTTGGAATTTTTAATAATTTAGAATTTAGATAGTAAGTTCTATTTTATATAATCTGTACGGTATCCACCGAAGATCGTGACAAATAAATTAAAACAACGCTGTGCACGTATCAATGACAGATTCCTACCAGCCCGGTCTGTGTTGAAACGGTTCAGCATTATAACCCGTGGACAGCTGCCGCTAAGAAATGCTCATCTCCGGTATTCAAAACCAACATAAAGTCTTAAATATTGCGATTGCTAAAGTTGTGGTAATAATAGTAACTGCGATTCCGCAAATTAGGCATCCAATAACTCAAAATCGCCAGCGTCATCAGTAAGGAAGCAAATGCCAAAGAAGACGGTTTCACACTCGTGATATGTAATGGCCAGAAAGAAGAATGAGAAGCCAACCACCATTTTCAAGTATTGTAAGACCACTTTAGAGAAATTAACGACCCCCATGATGCAGCAGAACAGGAAACAAATATTGTCCCGCTGCGATAAAGGATCTCCACGCGTTCACACGTTTATTCTGTCGATTTGTATAGCACGCAGTTTATTCGTACATCTATTTTTGTCGAAAAATGGGAAACATCATCTATATTCCAGGATTCATATTTCAATAATTTGCAAACATTTCTGGCCTTTGGTTTCTGCCTTCGGATCACAGTTAAAATTAACAATTCCTGATCTTGTATATTTTAAATCTGTCAGAATAGAGTTTTCCAAGCCTTGGAATCCAAATGCCTAAATCCAAAATTACCTACCCCGATGCCAAGAAATTTCATATCTACTTTAATTTAATTATAACAGTCTGCAACTATTTCTAAAAATCTGTTATGTTAAATACAATACAATTTTTTCTTAATATTTTAAAAGCATAATACGATGAACGAAACGATTGTAGCTTGGTTTCATGAACGCGCACTGCTATTTAAATTTCAAAGCTCAGAACATTAACACACGAACTCTGACATATACTGAAAGTGGGCAATATTAAAAAGCCTAATAAATCAACTTTCATGTTGATAAAGGGTTCAAAAAAAGCCCGGCAACTCGCATTCGCTGCAAAAGAAGCTTGAGTGGATATTTTTTTCATTAAACTGTATGAATTGAACTTGCAAAAGAGACATGATTTTTTAAAAAAAAGTTTTACCGATTGGACTACGTTCTAGTTTGACCAATTTTTGATCGTAGCACCCTTTATCGCTAGCATTGAGGCAATATAGAAAGAAAACACACAGCCTACTTCAACACAATGTAAAAAAATTGCTACTTTTATCAGGGGTTATCATCGAAGCATATGGATCTCTTCATTCCCTTCCCCCTTTCAGAACATTTCATGATGCAACGGTCGCTAAGAAAACAATCTAAAGTCATTTTGGTAAACATACACACGCACACGGCTCCCATCGGCTGATCCTGGCTTCTTTCTCGTCCGACACGTGCTTCATTACACGAGAAGCATTATTGAAAATCCCATTCCGATTCGCGCGTAGCGAAGCGACAAGTTGTTGATGCAACACAGGGAAACACAAACTCAAGCGCCGCTGCAGCTTATAGCCCTCCTTCAATCGGCTTACTTACGATCGCACATTGATTCCGGCACCAGTACCGTACTTGCTTACTATAGGCCTTCGGATAAGATCTCGCCTTTTGCCGGCCGGGCTGATCCGATAACGGAAAACATTCAAATTTCGAACAATGTCGCGTTAGGCCTCCTTGCATTGCATTCAATTAATCCGACTGTGCCGAGATTGTATCAACTTCCACTTCTGTCAGGGATTAGGAAGGCAACTACCGAAAGTGCGCGTCGAAAATAATAAAAAAAAATGCGTCGCAGTTGGCCTGGAACGTGCCGCTCGTTATCGAGGCAAGCTGATTTTCACATCATCATCATCGATTGTCATAATAATTTATGACGGTTTTCGATTGTTTTCGGTGAGTTAGTTGTGAATTGCATTAACATTTTTTTGTTAGAATGGGGAAGAATTACAACATCTAGGAAATTTCTGAGATCAAGCAGAATATTCTAAACTTGATTATACGCAGAGCTCATTATAAACTTCTACGAATAAGTAATGTCCCTCATTCCGAGTTCAAACCTTAAAAGAAAATTATGAATAAACCCCCTAATTACTTCAATGATGCAAATAAAAGAAATAAACTGATGACGAGAGGGTTTCTTCCTGCTTCTTCGAACGAAGTGAACGAGATAAACAGACTAACAAATAGAAAACCAATTTCTTTGCGACTCTGCGAAAGGGGGACTGCCTACTTTGATAAATCATCTGTACCTACCCGGCTCGCACCCGTCGACGTTTCGACTGCGAGCTTTTCCAGGGAAGTCATTGCGCCATTGAAGGTCGGTTTGAAACCTACATGGTGGGTAAAAGAAAACTCATCTGTTAAAAGAATGAATAGCAAATAAGCTCCCTCCGAAGTTTCTGTCTTTCCGCGCATAAAATAATGGAATTTATTCAGGAATCATTCTGGGGTCGGATGCTTCGAGTGTATTGAGCTGTTTCGGTTTACTTTCTTTTACGCGGGCGTACGGAGGAAGTCGGAAAGAAACCACAACCGGGGAGGAATGTAGATATTTTTTTTATTTTCTTTGCATACGACTGGTTGCGGAGCTCTCGTGGGGATTTGTAGGAAGTGCAAATTTGAATATGATTTGCTAAATAAATACGTTACTCGTGAGATTTGATATTCGGCTATTGATCTCTGTGAAAGTCGATTTTTTTCCCTGACAAGGTTAATATAACCACGTTTAAGAGATTTTGAATTCGTTATTTCTAAAACCACATTCCCGTAAATTTCACACCGAATGGCATCTGTATTACAGTCAATGAAAATGAAAAAGAATTAAATAAATCCCTTTAATCCGACTCTTCTCCAAAACGCAATTCCACCCGATTAATACACACCCCTTAGCAAAAGAAACATTTTCAAATTAACAGATTCAATTTCATTGCTTTGCGTGCAAAAAAAAATAAATTCGACAGATTCTTTTATTACGTACATACAGACTCTTCATGTGGCAAAGCAACTTCCTTCGAAATAGCTAAATAGTTTCGAATGTCCCATCATATATGCAATTAAATAAATCCCTCCTGAACTCCCTTCGTCCGGACGAGCTAAACAACTATCGTTCCGTCCCCTCGACGAAAATGGCTTTCCCTTCTTTCTAAACTGAAAGCCACATACATAGGTTCTGCTAAACTTACCCTTCCTGTTATAACCTTCTTGGGTAATATAAGCAGCATAATGAACACAGGATCGAGCCCTCAACCCTCTGACGAAAATCGCGTGGTTGAGGAGAAAGGGGCTGTTTTTTGCAGTTTTGCGTTTTTAATCCGAATGAAATAAAAATAGTATCAAATATGTTACCAGTTGTCACTGTGAGGCTGTGCTTTCATCGAATCTCCGGTGTGTGTATGTGTAATTTCCGAAAAATAATTAGGGAGATGCTTTTGGATTTTTCTCGTAACTTTTGTGTGATGTCTTCCTGCTTGTTTGTGAGAGGGAATATGACACCGACTTGGTTGTTTTTTACTTGTTTGATTCTGAGGCAAACATTAAATATTTGTGTGTGGTCCGTAATTTATGAAGATTTACCTAGAATGAGACAAAAAATTTAAAAAAAATCATTACAATGTGTGCTTGAGGCAAATTGCATGCAATTTGATTCGAAGAGGTAGTAATTGAATGCTAAACATGAATCCCCGGAAGAAATGTTACTATTCTGTATTCGTTCGCGATTGCGCTGCTATACTTCGAAACAAACTCCGTGAAACCCGTACCAAACAAGCTATTTTTTATAATTCGTTTATTTAGCATGGCTCTTTGCGATGACTTAACGGAGCCGCAAATATTTACAATATGTAACTAAAAATATAAATAAGTGGTAACAAATATTATACCCGTCGGATCTCGAGTATGCAGCGCTCGATAACACTTCTTTCGTGAAAGGAAAAGATTTATTTAGTCGCCTTCTCATTAAAAGTGCTGGCAGTTGAAGTTGGGATGCTTGATGCTGTGTTTGCTGTTAACGTGATGGCCTGAACAGCTGCCACAAAGCTGGTAACTGTTTATGGTTCAGATAATGGTGTCCATGCTTGTGTTTATAACTGATGTGCCGTGGACAATCGGATGCATTCTGCTCACGAATAGGATTCTACTTCTCCGAATTGCGTCAAATATTTTTCAACTGATTCACGAGGGATATATGGTGATGGGTCATCTAGCCTACCTCCATATAGTCATTTTCCACATACACGAGAGTCTTGCTTGAAACCAAGTGTTTTAGGTTACTGCAAAACAAATCCTTTGGGTTGTTATAACCTGTGGAATATCATTCCTGCCTTTCGTAGGCAATGAAACTGAGGAAAGTCGACTTCAGCAAGCCTAAGCTCCATTTTCATCGTCAGAAAATACATCATCTCATGAAAATTCATGAAGAAGCGTATAGAAACAAATTTGAAGTCAATAACCGCGGTGTTGGGTTAAAGCAGCACTATTTCGAAAACTACTATATTACCTTTGTTCTTGAAACATTGTACACTAATTCGAAGGCTGCTAGATGTTGTTCACTTTACACTTTGTTCCAGTTATTCAAAAAAAAGTTTAATAACTTCCTTCAACAAAGCCGGATTGACTAGTAGTCTTCGACAAAGTTGTAGACAATTAAATTATCTTCCTTATTTTTACTTATAGTGATAATATGATGCATGCAGCGTCACACAGCGGCGAAAATGCGAGCTAGTGAATTTTCTCCACGTAAATTGTCGAAAAATCCCATACGTTCAGGCTTGTTTGTTCGGTAGCTAGACTTGTCCGATTTGCTTCAAATTTGGAGCGAGTACTCGTGGTGGGACTAGGAATCGACTCAGGAGTGGGTCGATTGAGTTTTCAAAAAATTCCTTATTTTTCGGGGCTGTCTAGCGTACAGTAATGTTCTAATATTGATTCTTTGCATAACTGCTGATTTGTGCCAAACTGAGAAGATAGGCTACCATTTGTCCAAACAAAACCGTCAGTCAGTAGATTTTTCATCAAGATTTTTGGATGATCTACTAGGTCCAGACCATCTTTAAAATGATGTCCATTGCATTTCACTAACTAAGTAAATTCCTCGTTCCAGGAAAGACAGATTAAGAGTTTAAGGAAATTCTTGTTCACCCATCGAGGCCTGTTGGAATCGATACTTTCAGAAAAAACACCAAAAGAAAAATTGACAGGAAAACCAGCACAAGTTCAAGTAGGTGTTGACATCGACGGTCAGCTTGTTAATATGCGGCGACATGCTGTTGTTTCTCAGTCGTTGGCCAGTTGGTTGAACTCCGATAATAAACGATATAGGATTGGTTCAAGCTTAAATGAAATGTCTATAGGTTTCACTCAAGGAAGTCACCTAGGACAATTGATCTTTGATTCATTTAAGATTTGCCGTTATGTTGGTAAAATTAGTCTATCATTGTGAGGTCCTGCAAATATTTAGTGCTAAAGGTTTTATTATTTAGAAATAGGAAAATTGAAATGTGCGAGGAAATGCTCACAACAACCCGCTAAGCGCAATCCGAGTGTCTACTGTCAACTGCGGTCGAAAGTAATTCGACTCAAGGCTAATCCCAATACATCTGATTATGATTCGACAAATCAACTGAATGCTGTACTGTACACAAATTACCGAGCAAGCAAATAACCCAGCCACAAATAACAAATAGCGTTCAGAACACGGGTCCGTAGGCTGTACGACCAAGGGCTGATGAAACTCGATGGATGTGACTCGAGCGAAGAAGAAATCTATGAGGATTTCAAACAAACCCCTGGGCTCAAATTCTACAAGGCTCCCCTACTCACGGTAATGTTCCTAGAAGATTCGAGTTTGTTTCCGTGAATAAGTTCACGAAAAAATTATGATTTGGCAAGCGATCTATTCCTGAGGCAAGAAAACCAGCCTTTTGTGACGGATAAGACCATGAACTCGAAAGTATTTAAAAGAAAGGACCTCGATAAACAGATTTTCCCATCACTAATTCTTATGATGGTTCAGTTACATTTTAGCCATATTTAGCCAGCTGCCATAATAGCAAGGTATAACGGCAATGGAGTTAGTTCATCCCAAAAGAGCTGAGTCTGGCAAATTGTTATCAGTTCCATCTAATAGAGAAATCTTGGGTGACAATGAAGCGAAAACTGGAGTAAAGAGAGCATTTAAGAACGACTTTGGATGGATGAAGAATCAGTGAAATCAGCGAAAAAGAAAAATGTGAGAATTTCTTTGAAACAACACAGTTAGTTTCATGAAATGAGATGTTATTGCCTTTATTTCATCCTTAGAAAATTTATCGACTTAAGAAATGGTGAACAATTCTGATTTATGAGGACTTCCAACAGAAAAGCCTAATTTTAAGTGTCACTGAAAGTTTATTTTATCCTTTTAATTTCATGCTGAATCAGGAAAGATTGCGATATTGTAAGTTTCAGAAACATGAAAGGTATATTTAATTTGCGCATCTAAAAAAAGTGTGCGTCTGGCAATTACTCGCTTAGTAAAATTTTGGCTTTTGGAAACTACAACACTGTTTAAGAATTTTTAGCAAAAAAGCAAATATTTCTGAAACGGCTTCTAGTTAAAATGTTCCACCCATTTTTATTATTTGCTGTATGAAGTCACACAGTGGCTGTTGGTGTTAAGTATTGTCGTACCCATTCGTCTTTTCGTGACGATTATCCCTGGGTACAAGCACGGTGACAGAGATGCCACAACAAAGAGAGGTGTGATCGGTTTCTTTTAAGATTTGGCAGAACTGATGTTCTCAACAATGTTCGAGTTATGAAATTGCGACATGCTTGACCAATAACTTACTGCCTGACTCCACGCACTGGAATTATACGCCCAAATGCTCAAACCGAGCTACGTACGTGACAAGGAAATGCAAATTCCTTTTTGAAACAGGGGAGAGGGGTACGTGTTCTATCTACATTCGCCGGTGTTGACATGATTAATTTTTGTGTTGCTTTCCATAAATTTATTTTGAAATAAATCAGAAGTAATTCTAGATTTCTCGAAGAACAAAAATCCATCTGCATATGTGAAAGACATCGATGACTTCGGTTCAACACTGTTTGGCAAAACTATGTTTGCACAAATCAGGTCAATTCCGACAGCGAAATGGTCAAGCTTATTTGGACGACTTATATTTGAGAGTCCGTGTGTTAGATGACGACTTCACAGGAATATAGAGCAAGTTGTAGTAGTTATATTTTTCCATAGAGTCCGAGGATCGCCCTTCGTTCGATGTAGTCACAAAATTTGATAGTTCCTGGTTTACCTAGAGTTATCAACAGAAACATTCTTTCTCAAGACTTCCTTTATTTTCTACTCTCAATCTGTCTTTTTCAACATTAATTCGTTTTTCAAGAATAATGCAGCCTAACCAAATATTCAATTCTTCCAACATTTCTGGGTACTCTGGGTGTGCCAAATATTATTTTGATCATATTGATCAACAATTGCGCTCGAAGTCATCGATCACGAATCAAATGGCTTTGAACGACATCGTAATGACGTAGCATATTTTGAGTAATTTTAACACCCCTCTCCCACATCGTAGCATTTCGTCACAAACCCTTAATACCCCCTGGTAATTACGAAGCTTGATGGTAACCCTAACTCCCCCTTGTCTCCGCAAAAAATAAAAAAAATAAAAACGATGTTTGTTGCATGAAACAGGTAAGATTGTCGTGACATCAGGTCAACCCCTATTCCCCTTAAAAAAACCTACGTAGCATGGCGTGACCCCCTACCCCCATGTTGTCGCACATTATCACAAAATACAAAACTCCCCCTCCCCCATATAATGCTGCGTCATTTATGGATGGTCCCTTAGGAGATTTCATTGCTTCCGACATTAATTGGATCTGCTGTTCTTCTAATTAATTGTACCCGGATGCGAAATGATCTTTAGTAATTTTATCGAACCCGCCGCTTCTAGACGATTATAACATCACAAGTCTAGTTCAACGAAATGATAAACAGTCTTTCTTCTGACCTCGCATAAAGTAGAAGCAAAAAAAAAATCGCTACGCTATAGCAGACTATAGGCACCAGTGAATCAAGCCAGCTTTTATTAACACAAACAATTTGTATCGTTACCCCCGGCTGCGGAGTGAAATGAGTTTGTCAAATGAAACAAAAGTGCCCGTGCTACGGGATAACACGATTTCGATCAACTTTAATAAAACTCGTGTTAGACCCACAGTTCAGGAAGTGGAATAGTTAGTTAGGGTTAAAATGGAGCTTAATCTCGCTGAAGTTACGTGCACTCAGTTGCACCACGTTAAAACTATGTTTTGGTCACGTTTATAAGTTTAGCACAGGTAGAGAACTTCATTACAAAGAACAACATGCAACACGAGGTCGAATTTAATAACACAATAATCAAGATCCCGGTGCATATGGAAAACGTTATGGTGGACGTGCGTATCCATGATTTGGCCCCGCGCACTAAGGAAGATTACATCAAACGAATCATGTCGCAATATGGAGGAGTAGAATCTATTACGAATGACACCTGGAGAATTTTTTTCACCGGCATTCCCAACTGCGTTCGTATTGCAAGGATGCGAGTGACTAAACCAATACCTTCTTACATGACTATCGAATGCAAATCACCGAAGGATGGCGTGACCAATAAGCAAACAACACTTATCACATATCTCGGACAGACCCCAACATGCCAATTCTGTAACCATACAGCCCACTATGGAAAAACATGCGCCGAAGCAACTAGTCAAAACTCATCTACTACAGCCAACTCTAATAAGCCGCCACCGACACCTTCAGATAAACCAAAAATAACGATCCAATTAACCAATAATGCAGGTACAACGACCTCGACAACCGCTCCCAAACCAACAAATAGCATCGTCAATAAAGAAGCAAATACCGATGAAGACGGATTTTCAACGGCGACCCGTAAGAACAACAAACAAATAAGAACCTCTAATCGTAAACAACAAAAAAGCAGTACAGATGATGACATGGACGGGAACGATAACGCGAGAGAAGGCAAACTGAATGACCCCCAAGCGGCTTTACCGCAAAGGAAAAGGATCTCAACACTCAGCAGCAAACTGCGTCAACAAGATCTGACAGATAGACATCCTTAACTCCTTATTATTTTTACTTATTGTAAAAAAAAATAAAAGACCCACATTTCTGAAATTTGATTTGATGAATCCATTTTTCTCATCATTAAGTTGGGGCTTTCTATTGTCCAATTACGATTGTAACTGGGCCGCTGTGTTATGGACGCTTGCAATTGATCAGTTCGTACCTAAGAAAACCAGACGTGAGCCTATCCATCCATTCGGACGACGACCCGGTGAAAATGGTTTTTGAGGGTGCCCCTACAGGAACAGCACAGAGAGCCCGGTGGATCGACCAGATAGAGGACGACCTGCGGACCCTTCTAAGACTGCAAGGCTGGCGACAAGCAGAAATGGACCGAGTGGAGTGAAGACGGCTCTGCGTACAGCAAGAGACAACAAGGCTCTAGCCTGAACGGTAAGTGAGCCTATCCATCCACCCTGGTCAACCTTGAAAAGTTATAAGCGTGCGCAACGCGCATTATTTACGCCTCAACAGCCGCTATAAACGTCTGAACAGAACACTATACTCTGCCTACCTACGTCGCGACCAGAATAATCTTAGAACCGACCCCAAAAGTTTCTGCAAGAACGTCAATGAACAGAGGAAGCAAACAGAATTGCCAATTCATATGACACCCAAAGCGTCAAATCCTCATCTTTACCCGTTATATCCAACTTTTTCCGAACACTCTTCAGCAATGTTCTGTCCGATGAAAGCTTAGCCAATGAACTGGTTTCCGAAGCTACCCTCTTTGTTCTCCTAATGGTTCTCACCCTCCAATTACAACCACCATGGTGAAGACTGCATGTTCAAAGGTGAGATTATCGTCGAACGCGGGACCCGATGGTATTCCATCCGTAGTACTGAAATTCTCATCTCATTAGCAATGCTCTTCAATTCCTCTCTACAATCGGTAATTTTCCCAATTACATAGAAAAAATCGCACATCTTCCCAGTTTTCAAAAAGGGTAGGAAATCCAAAATTTCGAATGATCGTACTATGTACTGTGTCTAAGATGTTTGAGTTTATAGTTCGAGATTTTATCGCCCATAATTGCTTGAGCTACATATCAGAGATCAACTTCCGCGAATCTTATATCGTACACATCTTTTTTTCAATCTTTACAGGCAGGTCAACAAGTCGACACAATCTGTACCGATTTCACCATCAAAAACCTATAGCAAAACTGAATAGGCGCAGATTGGCTGGTCGAGAAACGACAGCATAAATTGGAGACTAAATTACATCTCCTAGTGCAGTCAGCTCTGGAGTTCCTCAAGGCAGTTATCTAGGACCGTCCATATTTCTGCTCTACCTTAACGATCTAAACCTTGCAGTAGACTGTTGGGAATTATCTTTTGCCGATGACTTGAAACTTTGCCACCTAATCAAATACTTGGATGATGCAGGATTCCTACGGAAACAGTTAAATTTGTTTTCAAATAGGTAAAAGATAAATAGGATGGCATTAAACGCTTTAAAGTGTTCTGTCATCTCATTTACCCGCAAACGCTCATTAATTACATTACATTACATTTCTCAATCTGTTTTCAAGCGAGAAATTTCTGTGAAGGACTTAGGAGTTCTTTCAGATCCCAAACTCAGTTTTAAGGATCATATAGAATATACACTCAGGTTTTTTACGCGGGGGATACAGGCCGCGTAAATGAAAACCGCGTACATTTCAAAAAAATCCACGGTATAAAAATACCGCGCAAAAAAACTGCGTAAAAAACCTGAGTGTTTCATTTCCAAAGACTCCAAGCTTTTAGAATTCATTTTACACGTTACTAAAAATTTGGTCGATGTACATTGCCAAACTGCGCTGTATTGCCTTGTATAGTTCGCGATACTCCCGAATATGCTGCCGTTGGTTGGGTACCTCGTCACCACATTGACATCCAGCGCATAGAAACTATTCAGCATAAATTTGTTCGCTTTGCCCTTCGTAATTTACCCTGGAGGGACCCGCTAAGCCTCCCAAGCTGTCATGGAGATGCTTCAAAAGCAGTTTTTATTGCTGACCTACTTCAATCAAGAATTGATTGCTCAAACCTCATGCAACTTGTGGATTTTGACATCCGCCGTTCTAGTCTGAGATCTCTTCAATTTTGGCGAATACCTCGTGTCAGAACCAATTACGCCTACAATGAGCAAGTCTCCAGTATGTGTCGTCTACCTAAACGACAACCATGCCCAGTAGTTTCGAAAAATCTCCTACATTTTTCAAAGCTCCACTGCGGCATGCTGACCAGGGCTTTAACCGGCCACTGCAAACTCAATTATCACATGGCAACTATTCAGCGCGCTGAGTCTTTTTCATGTGATCTTTGTGAATCCGTCTACGGAACCTCATATCATCTGATATGCAACTGTCCAGCGGTAGCGCAATTGCGATTTCGGGTCTTCAGCCGTCCTTATATAGACGAATCCATGTTTGGACGACTAAAACTCAGAGACATACTAAAGTTTCTTATCCAATGTGGTAAAGAGCTTTAGGCTTATTCGCAGGCAAGTTGAACTACTTGCGAGTTTAACTTACCTGTTGTTTATTTTTGTTTTGTGCTGTTATTTTTCCCACCCTTCCAATTCTACTTCCCCACATCTCCTTGTCCTTTCCTTCCGCTCAGGAAATGATGAAAACACACGGCAAGGCACAAATCCCCGACTATGTACGGGGAACGTGCCATTTGAGCCAATATATTCTGATTCCTGATTACTTAAACGTTGTTCCAATGTTTTGATAATCACCTGTCTCGCGATGTTTTAAAGCGATTGTATCGAAGATCCTTGCCTTGATAGCATTAGTTTTGGTATTATTTTCTAATAATTTATTAGGGGGAATTGGGCTAATTCGGACATAGTAAGGATTTATGAGCTATAGAACTGAAACGTGTCAACCGAATCACAAATAAATATTTTTTCGTAAAAGCCTGAGCTACATAACAACCATGAAAATGGTATATACGCTTTTCATAATATTACCATAGCTGAGAAACAGATAGAGGTCTGAATTGGCCAGCGGTCCGAATTGCCCCACTTCACCCTATGTTTATGTTGCTGATAATTTGTTTAACTGTAAGTTATATTTAATGAAATCATTTAGATGTTTATCATTTTATGCCTTCTGGAGAGCGAGACTGAAAGAAGCTTAGCCTTAGGAGGTTTCTCTCCTAAAAAAATAAAAAAAGCAAATTTTTATTTTAATAGCAAATTTAATGTGTCCCCTCCATATTGCAACAAATGTCAAAGTAAGCTTAGATGCCAAATTTCACATCATTTGTACAATTTTTGACCCCCACGAAGGATGAAAGACAATCTGCAAGTGCAACAGATTCTAGAGTGACCATATCAGAAGAGTAAAAACTCAGGACAGTCTAAAGGGAACTGCCTTCCCCCGTTACCAGTTAACAAGTTTTGGGATCTGACGAGCAGAGCTTCGACAGTAAAGTGTTCTGGGGTAGATAGTGTCTTCCATGGAAATCCGATCACCTCCATCAGCGAAGGTTCCATGCTTTTGTGGGGAAAATCAGTAAATCTGAATTGAACGGATGCAAAAAATATTTCGAGATCGTTTGTGCAGGACCAGAGTTGTCAGCACTAAATACACGTCGTTGAGGTAAAGCAGAAACATCAACGGTCCTTAGTAGCTTCCCTGTGCTATTCCTTATATTAAAATAAGTACCAATCTCCAATGATAACCATTATGTCTTGATCTGAGAGCTAGGATCGAAAACTACTGTTGATTACAAATTTCACCATTTTATCGTTTGTTATATAAAAATTGGCAGATAGGTTGGTGTAAATCAGTTCGAGCGCGACATTCCATACTCTCTGTTATTCAGGATGCAAGACTCGGCAAGTCAGTCGCTGTTCAGCGTCCAGGCTTGAAGCCATGTTAATCGTGATTGCATTGACCATATTTTATGGATTGGAAACATGTTCGTGGATTTTCAGTTAGACGAGAAAATGCCACTGGCAAGAGAACTCAAGACGAGGCAGAATTACCAAAACGTCGATGTGTCTTCTTAGAGGTACCAAAGGGAATTCTTCGGGTTCCGGATTGAAAGACGATTTAAACCGAGAAGAAGCTCTGGTAAGCATCGTGTCGTCGAATTTGATAGCAGCCAGAGTTTGTTCCAAAACTGGAATCGGTTCAATTTGTTCAGGTGCCAATTTTTTATTGCAAATGGACTACAGCTTATTCATATGCTACGTACATACGCACGCCACGTTGAAAAGGGAAATAACGAGGCACTATTGAGAAACTAAACAAGACATGGGAATGTACAATTGGTAGATTCGTGTGTATTAAGCTGAGAAAGCTTGGAAAAGAGGTCATTATTGAAAACGAAGAAAGCAGTTTTTTGGCACACAGCAAAATTTTTCTTTAAAATGAATTATTGATAGGTATTCAAATAATGTCCTTAATACATTGATTTTCATGGCAATTGTATTACAGGTAGCGAGAAAAAACAACTGTTTTATCTGTTTTAAAAATTGCCACTTTTTGAGGCTTGTGCAGAAAACTTAAATTTGTATATCAGTGTGAGTGGATCTGTGATCTAGATGACGTCTGTATCGAAATACAATAGATTGACTGTCCGACAATACACTGGATGCAACTACAGAGACCGTTTGGGTTAAAAATGACAATCACTGGTTCCAAGTGACGTCCTTGATCAATACCAGTAGGAACGAAGTTATCTTATTGAAACGAACCAGTCAACCATGAAAAATAAGTTGCCGTAGTTTGAGTATTTTGTCATACACTCTTTTTAGACGTCTGTCGACGTTTCAACGGCGGGTATAAAAATCTATGTGTGTTATTACATTTTGAAGTAGTAGAACGTTTTCACGAAGCCGTGCAGATTTGCTTCTGAGAACAAAAGATGCGACATGCATCAATTTGTTATCAATCTGCTAAAAAAGCAGCGAGATTCCTCTGAAGTTTTCCACATTAGGAATAATTTTGAATAAATATAATAGATACATCGCGTCTGCATGAGCTGAAGTGAGAATAAAATACTCTCAAGAAAAAAAAACACAATTTTAGAAAGTGGATGACAATGTGAGTTACCCAACTTGTAGCAACAATCTACGTATAAACTATGTCATGGAAGGCTTTTTCAAAAATCCTAATAATCAATGTATATTTCGAGAGATGGATGTGAGCCTCGTGAACTAATGAGCAAGTTGGATCGCGCCCTCAAATAAAAGTTATCTCATAGATCGTTACAATATTCGCTGCATTTCTTCAGAGCTTCTATATTCCTATATTATTCCTATATTCCTATTTCTAGTTCTCGTTAAGATAGTTCACGATACACATCCAACGTACCGAACATGGAACTGCTATAAATAAGATGGATAAATTAATCCTGTTTTCTCATTAGACAATGTATTACGAGAGTGTGGTTGCGGAAAGGGAAAAAACTTATGTCTTCGGCATACCAAATAATTGTCATCCCGAACGGCCATCCTTGAACGGATATAACTCCCATTTCCGGCCTCCGGAGAGCTCGGGAGGTGATTACGGCCGGAATGTATCTGCATTCCAGTGACAAACGCTAAGCAGTGATAAATTTAATATACTTGGCAAGATTATAAAGTACCGTCATTTATAGCGGTATTTAACTTTTAACTCTTTCTCAAGTCGCACCGTTTCGAAACCTACCGGGCGATGGGAAGGGTTGGGGGAGGATCAAAAGTACATTCCCTTAATCTTAAGATACCTACCTAGCAAGGGAAGCATCACCGAGGAACTACTTTTCCGCCGTTTCTCCGGTGGCAGATGTAAACACCAAATTTTGCTCCTTAGCCGGGCTCGTTAGGCGGAAACTTGCCAACTGCCATGAATGTGTAATAAAATTTAAATAATTTCCTTCCTTCGGATAAACTACAGGTTGGTGATGGTGTAGTGAGAATTAAGGGAGCTAGAATGCAGCGCATTTCGGGGTTTCTGCTGGAATGTATGTAGATGGTGTGCTTTCGTAATGATTGCTATCCGCTCTTGGAGTAACTTGTTGAGAGTTGTTTGGAATGGATCTTTCTTAATCCAAGTTGCTTATTGAACCACATGATTTAAATTAAATTGAAACAATATTTTTGGAAAATTTCTCTTAACTAATATTGATTTTTGGGGAACTTTATTACTCACGCGTTTACTTGGAAATAACCTCCATTTTCGCATACAATTCCGTACGACCAATCAGATATCCTCATCACTTCCGCTTCCGACGCTGTCACCAGACTAGAGATTCGTTTCGTTTCGCGTAATTGAATCCCGAAAACCCTCATTACTGTAATCATCCACCCTCGCAGCATTTACCTTCGTACCGGTTGTACGGCGTAGTATGTGCGACGGTTGGGGTGGGGCGAACCAGAAGCTAATCAGAAATAGCAATAACAAAAGCAATAATCATCATATTCATCACCTTTTCCCCCATTCGATTACACACAGGCACACACACACACTCCTCCGGAGTCGGGAAATTGTTTGCGAGTGCTTTCTATCCGACTCCACCACCAATAGGACCAATTTTCACCGGGCCCCCTTCCTTTCAGTGAACTAAGACAACCTATCATTATGAACGGCATTATCACCACCAGCGTTTCCACATAATCGTGCAGACACAGAGCCTTTCTTTCACTTGCCCGAGCGGAAACCGATTGGCGGGAGACAAACCCATTGAACAAATTGCCACATGATAGAAGTAATGATAGGAATAAAAATAAAATTATTTTTTTTCGCTGATTCCAATTTTAAAGTTCGTTTATGAACCTTCGAATTATAATTCAACGTGAATCCTGTTTGGTTTTGATAGATTTCAATTTCGACTGTAGATTATACTGTAAAAGATTGAATTGCAATGGGCGATTCGTGCATAGCACGTATAATCGACCTTATCGAACGTAAAGCATTTTTGGAGAAACTATACATTTGCTCGTATATCTGAAAATAACCTGTGGAAGCTCTTTGAAGAAAAGTATTCAAAGAGCCCAGAAAATGTTACTTTTGGGTTGCATTATTATCAAATATGCTATTTTAGCAAAGCTTTCTATAATATTATTATAAACTTTGCAGAAGACAAATCTCTATGTGAATTATACCAAGATGTGAAAAGTTCTTTCTAAAAGATTGGTCGGGTTAGCCCCCACCAAGGGCGCTAGCTGACCTTAGGGAGCGCCGAAATCGTTATCTACTCTATGCACCAGAGACCACGCTATGGCCCTGTCAGTCCCATTCAGAACAAACGGTTACATTCTCAAATGTAACGTGGATAAATAACAAAATAACTAGCGTTTTTGACTTTCATGACACGAACAATTCAACTGTAGATTTCAAATTATAAAAAAATAGCGAACATTATTACAAATTTTATCACTGCTTTTCTTAGTTTCACAGAAAAATAAATAGGACAAACCGCATTCAAGGGCAGTAAAGCAGGCCACCTCACTTAAGCTATAGCAAATATCGTGGAGGACACAAAATCGAGAAGACAACCCCATGCCGTACAGTTCAAGTTGCTTCGATTTCGGTAGGAGTTCCAAAATAACACTGCACTAAATTAATTCTCTGATTGTAATGTTGAATCACTTGAGGTTTTTTTTTCCTGGAAGCTCAAAGTATTAAACACCAAAAGAGCGCAAAACTGGAACTCCGCCAAGGTTGCAAGAAGCCCACTCTACATCCCTGATCATACCCAGAGCATAACTTCTCCACAAAATAAATCCTCTCCACGATTTGTGAAATTGTATTCCAAAATTTGGAAACGCTTTTACTGGCTTGAAGTTTGCAGAGCAATGCACTATGATGGAGAGTAAGGGCGGTGGTCAGCTATTTTCGTCCGCGTCCCTTATCACCAATTTTTATAAAGTGATTCATCAGCAGTGCTATCTTTGAAAATGAACCACCTTGGTTATGCAACTAATTTTTTCAGATCTTTTTTTAAATGCAAATAATTAAGCAATCTTCATTTCGTTATATTCTGAATTGCACTTATTTTATCGTATGTAATTTTAAATGTATTTTCATTTGATGGCATTGTAAGGGAACACGTATCCGCCGGTTGATGCCAATCGAGCTGACATTTCCTTAGACTGAACAAACTAATTTATTAGTTTGTTTAGTGTTTATTTGACCAACTAGGAAATGAATCCACTGAGTCTTTAAGGCGTGTGGGAGATACGCATGGTCTTGTCTGAGTGAATGACTTTTGAATTATGTATGAGGGTGGAGAATTGACAATTCGCAAGATCAGTTCAAATCCAATTACCAATTTGCGGCAATCATTTCAACACAAAATACAAATGTTTTATGGTCATATTTAAAGGTTTACGTTTAGTCCATTAACTCATCAGTCAATGATACTGAGCTAAGAATAAGTACGTACTATTTGAAAACGGGGGGTGTTTGATTCGTGCATGATGTTAATATCGTTTAGGAACGCAGCATTTATATTTTTTCTGTTTCGCGTCTTCATTGTAATATCGCAAAATTTACTCGAACGAGGTGGAAAATTTCAAGTTACGGGATCTCAATATGCTTGTGATTATATCAATAAGGACCATTTATAAATTAGCGTGGCAGGATTAGGAGGAAGAGATATGACTAATTGTGACATAAATGGGAGTGGAGCACATCATGTGCTTTGACGCAACGGCCGTTTTACGCACGATTGCGCCATGTATATAGGAAATTCCATAGAACATGAACACTTTTGCGAGTAGCGGCATTAATGTGCTACTACAAAATGAAGGAAAAACTAAAATCATTTGATTGGTACTAGACCAAGGGGAAAAATAACGTGGTAATAATATGACAGAGGGTTAGTTAGTGTTGGGTAATCTTTGCGTGACATAATTTATGAATGTTCCACAGTATCACTTTTAAACTCATTGTTTACGGTCTATTTTACATTGTCGACAACATTCCCGACAGCCGGCTGTCCGGAGTTCAAGTTGTTTTCAATGAAACAATTTCGATAAACGATTACCCAGAGTTTAAACGCCTTGAACATTTACGTATACTACAGTCAATAAACTATTCAAACATGCACGAAAATACAGTCTCAGTCGCATCGCTTGCTTGAAGCGAATCCTGACTAACAACCCACCCACTTACCAATCCGTGGTACTTATGGGAGTGTCACTGAGTCGGGGCCTTCCGTTAAGTAAGTACCACATCAACACTTCCTTTATCATCCCAAGTTACGGTAAAGATGGTGGTGGCCCGCAATGGTGGCTCTCAGGCGAAATTCTCACTTGGACTGGATCAATCGTTATTGCTCCAATGCGCCTCAAGTAGTCTGGCTGGAAATGAGAGTCATCAGTCTGCAATCTACGAAGTATACCGTGCTTACGCAACGCAACGCAACGCAACACAATGCACTATGATGGAGAGTAAGTCCGAGATGAATAGTGCTCGAGAGCAATCCCTCTGGATGCTGAAAGTGTCGAGGTTTATGAACTAACAACGGCAGTGGAATCTGTTTCGCCATGAGAGATATCGAAAAGCAACGTATATGAACCGGTGATGGACAGCTTCTATTCTGTCAATCAATCCCCTTTTGGTAGTACGGATTCCAAACAGCAGAACAATATTCTAGCTGTGTATTCCAAGTACACCAGACTGGGAAAGGAATCACCCAGCACGGTATGTTCTCGTGCGTCTTACCTATAGGCTGGTCGAAAGATCAAAGAGGCAAAGTCAAGGCCTGCTATGATGAACTCCACGTGTAGGTACTCACGTTGCATGTGAGTGCACAGAGTGATACCGTAGATGTTCATAATACGGTACAACATATAGTTAAGGCTCATTCGTAACCCACACATCTTAATGCCTTATTGACAATGTATGAAATATGTGGTGATCGCCAAACAAAATATTCAGTCATTGGACGCAGTCTGCTAAACAGAACAAATGAGATTACCTTATAGGCGGCATTGCGGATCGTTATGCGTTGCGTTGCGTTGCGTTGTGACGATGATTTTGGCGGATTGCACACTGACTTCATCATGTTTGACTGCTGATTATCTAATAAGAGTTGCTTAGGAAGTGGTAAGTAGGAATTCATACCAATCCGACCCATATTAAAACCTCAACAGCATGATAGCCATCATTGCCGGCCGCCCCCATCTCCATCGTTCACGGGGAAGGATAAAGGATAAGGTAGACAGGAAGTGTTGATGCTCCACCTACTTAACGGAAGGACGACGATTCATCAGACTCTTCCATAGGTGTCGCGGAGTTGGTGGTTTGGAAGGGTATCAGGTCTAGGATTCGCTCCAAGCAAACGATGCGACCTGTAAAGCATATTTTATTAGGTAGTTGTTTAGTTAGTCTTCGAGTGCACGATCACTCGAAAAAGAGATGATCTTGTTTAGTTTTTGGTTATTTTTAAACTCTGGGCAGCCGGCTACCGAGAGTATACTATGTTCCCTAAACAAAAACAATTTGAACTCCACACAGCCGATCGTGGGAGTATTGCCTGGAAAAGCTAATCTTATCTGCGTAATGGGCCGGATCACTATTTATTGCAACAGTATTTGGACAGAACTCGCTACTTCTTCTCTACGATATATTTATTGGCTTGAAAACTACCAAGTGACAGCATATTATACTGGCAAAAATAGCGCGAGATGTTATAAATCAAGGAAAGTATTTCTTATTTTCCATATCGGATTGTTTGTGGAATACAAGTATACGAGCGATAATACCGAACACTGAAGGGAAATATAAAGGATTGTTAATCTGATGCACGGGCTTGTTAGCAATAACGGAGCTTTAAATTAGGTTCATAAAAACAGACGCGGCGAATTTTCAATACGTATTGAGCCGTGTTCATAGATACTAGTCAGATTAGTCGTATTGGGGCTAATTTCCGATCAACTATTCATTTTTACGGCAATGTTTTCTCGACTAGATCTGTTCGCACCCTCTCATTCTGTTCGCACCCTCTCATTCTGCGGTCTAAGGACCAAATGTCATCAATAGACTTAGAATCGCGTGGAGGCATGAGATAGGAAACTTGTAAGAATTTTGCTATCCCACCGTTTGACTACCAGAATGGATGGGAGAACAGTAATACTAGCAAATACCGACTACCATAAGAGCGGTGCAAATTTGAACGAGTGACGTAGAGTACTGCACTGAAAAAAGGACCAGGAGTGCGATTTTACGAAGTTTTAGCTTCCGATGGCCCTACATTTTCTGACAAAGTGAAGTTCTTGAATGTTGAGATTTTTATTACTGTTTAGAAAAGCAAAAGTATCATAAAGCTAGTGTCAGGCCTTCATGAGACCTCAAGAAGTCACTTTTGGAGGTATTCGTAAATGTAGATTTGTCGGTAGACGGTTCCAAATATAATAGAAAAATACCTAATTTAACACAACTACAGATCACTTGCAACATAAAAAGCTTTTTGTGAAATTCGACAGCTCCATCTTAGGCCAATTCAATAAATTTCCTACATGAAAGTTTCCATTTTTTAAAAACGGTTTTTAAGCCAAAGCTTTGGAAGTTAAACCTTGGCGTGGAAGTGCCGGTATATTAATATATTCTGTTACTTAGTGTAGAATTAGATTTCGTCATTTACGGCTAATATACAACCGCCAGAAGAAACTTAAAACGTTGGTACACAATCAAGAAAGGCGAATCAGAAAAGGTATATGTCAGTGATTCACTAAATACAGACTGGAAAGAGGGTAATATGGAAAACCTTAAGGTCCGCCCAGATTAAGTCTTCGGTACGGAACAAAACCTCGGCCTAGGAACTCCTAGCATGTTGTTAGTCGCCTCTTACGACATGGGAGCAGTTCCCAGAGGTTCTATTCTTGGTTGAAATAGTGCAAAAAGATTTCAGCCCGCCGGACACCACACGGCTTTATAGGCGGCATTGAGGATCGTTATGCCTCAATAGTCACTACCTTCGAGTTTCTACTTGAAAATAGAGAGGACCATCCAACCAATCCGAAGGCATTTCTTTTTCCATCTCGGCCATTCCGATCACGCAGTGGGTTTCTTCTTATAGCCGGTAACTTCTGACTTTAAGAAATTGGACCGGGATTCCGTCCTTCTCAGTAGCTTTGCCGTTTTCAGCTCTCGAATAAACTTTTCGCACTTCGTGTAGTATGGGTGGATCCACAGCTTGTCCATCATCCACAGTCCTCTGATCTGCGTGCCTTTTCTAATAGTTTGTCCATTGTTGCTATTAAGCAACACAAAATACTCCTTCCACCTGATTATCACGTTTCTTAATCCGGTGAAGTTTTTTCTTCGATATCCTCAGCTCACCATATAGTGCAGTTTTTTGAAGTGTAGCCGTTGCAAGCATTCAGCTTCTGGGCTGGATTTTTTTCAAGCGTTGAACTTTGGCATTCAGCATCAAACCTGCCTTTTAGCTGGTTTCCACGCACCCAACACTTCTTTGGTTGTTGTATTGAGCGCCGCAAGGACTTGCTGTCGCACTGCATTCAGGCTAACCCATTCATGCCCATGTTGTTTGTGGACAACATTTTTAAACAGCAATATCTTTTGATTAAGGCAAAATTTGCTCACAAAAACAAGTAAGGCTGATAAATGTGACTATTGCCTTTCATTTGAGTATTAATAGTTTCAAGGACCAGCTCTAGAACTGAAGTTATTGCAATTAATCTGATTGGATTCCGATGGAGCAGTGCTGCCAGGAACAGTTTACGTTGACGACGGAAAATGATTTTTTCATATATCTTCGTTATGTTGCAATATTATTGAAAATTGATAAAACTTATCAATTAAGACTGTCTTTGGCTATATTTTTCACACAATTGGTAAATATTCTAGGAGAATTGTATTGAGCATTGGAAGGTAAAAATTGAGCAGCTTTTAGCACTGCGAGGGAAGCACCTATCTTTATGAAAAAAGGCTTTTCGTGTTTGTTGACTCCACCGTTTTCAAGGAAAAATAGTTTTGAAACACAACATGCACGAGAAAAAAAGTTGGGCATGAAAGGGCTAACTCCTGTTAGCTGATATTCGTTTTGTTCTTCGAGCTTTCCTCGATAACATCCTCAAATTATTTTTTAATTGGACGCGCTGTATTGTCATATGAATCTCAATTATTTCCGAGAATATTAAAATACCTTCAAAGTTTACGGTTTCAAAAATATATTAAAACGACCGCAAGAAACTGTTTTTTCAGTTTTCTATATTTCTAATGAGCATAAATTGAGAGTCACACCTTGTATACAAATCCAACTACGCCATCTAATTCAGCTTTTAAGTGCTCACCACACCATGACCACTTGACTTGTTTTTAGTTTTCTTGAATGTCAATCTCACTGGATGGTTATATTTATAATTCTACAAATGCTTATAAAACTAATGCTGATGCACTAAAGTCATACGGAAAATGCAATTATTATCAGTTTCACTCTTCTTTCATGTACTTTGAATAATTTCAGTACATTTACAACGACAATAATTACGGGTATAATTTCTATTAAGGGACCGCTTCAATGGAAAAAAAATGTGTTGACAGCGAAAACATATTAGGACCACTGTTGGTTACTTTGATTGCTTTCAAAAGACATGCCAAGCAAAAATCTAGCTTTTCATTTGAAAAAGTCGTTTTGCACAAATGTTTATAACATCAGCAACAAACTCGGTGTCCAAAAATAAGATTATCACATTCATTCTTGTTTACGGCCGTATCCGTCATTCGTACGAATGAATACTTTCGAACGAGGTCGAAAATGGTATTCTTGTTTACGTTCGTATCCGCACACGAACGATACGAACGTAGTTCGTGTGCGAAAAAGTGTTGCCGCAACTGTCAAAAATTTCAACATGATGAAAAATTACAAAGGTGGCCACATTTTTCTGTATAAGTGAGGTCGAGATGTACAGGTGTCAGCATTTTTTCTATGTGTGCGTCGGCAGCCAGTTTTTTCGACCAAAAAAAGAGAAAAAAGTAGAAAAATAAGGCGCGTGGTCCCATACTTAGTTCTGATTGGTTAGTGATGTAAATTTTTGCCCTTTTGTGATCCCGCCATACTTATTTTCACCACGTGCTTACAAACTTCGTTTCGATTGGTTGGTTTGTTGATAGTGTGTTTTGCGATCCTGGGCGCCATGATTAATTTCACTAGCAACAAACCAACACACTCAAACGTGACGAATGGTAACACATGTATGTACTGTAATCAGTTAACTGACGTCCCTATCTCTACATACAGAGTTTGACAATAGGTTACATCGATTTTCCACCGATCGATGGAAGTCAGTTTGTCAACGTCAAAATCGGTTGAAAGGTTGCAGTAAACAATAGAAAACAATGCACACTTTCTTTGATTTGATGCAAACAAAAGTGCTCCTCGTTCGTATTTAGAACAAATTTCGTTACAATCAATCCTCTCATGTTGACTACGATAATGTGACGTCATGTCACCCTCTTGACTATAATGCATCTCGAAGTGAGGTTGTCATTTTTATTTCAACGATTTTGAACCCTGTCAAACCATTCGGAAAACGGTTCGGATTCCGGAATAAATTCCAGCTCAGTAGCAGCAACTGATAAAGTCGTAATAGTTTGTTGTACATGAGCTGTAATACATTCAGGATTCCGAACGGGTTTGCGAAAGGATTTGACCGAGAAGATTTGACGGAGAAAATAAAAACACACGGTGTCGTACTTCGCTTGTCTATTTGCACAAATTCAAGGAAATCGGTTAATATTTCATAAAAAATTGTTTTGTCGAATATTTGAATTAGTTGTATTTTAAATATTTGTAATTAGTGAACATACTTAAAATATTTCTGTTGACTGAATGGGAATCATTCTGGTACTTATGTAATGCATGTCATTGTGAGTGTACTTTAAGTATTTAAAGAACATATTTTATGCATCAAAATATTTTGTAATTCGCTATACTTCAATTCTATACTGTAAGACAATTACTGTACATTTGTTGAGTTATTTATACATATTTATGCCACATTTATTTACGAGTTGGTACTTAATGTTTTCAAATAAGTATGGCTTTGGCACTAAGACTAGCCACACCGGAGCATAGGTATTAACGATTTACTAACCACCATAATTACACGACACCGCATCGGCGGTTGGCAAGCAGGTTGGGTTAATAGCGAGTGCGTGTATTTGGCAACCTCTTACAACCAAAGCCAACGTTGCTATTCACAGAAAAAAAAACAAAATGGACGTTGTTGAACCAGCAGGATCTTCCAATAATGGAATCTTTCGGCCCAAGGCCTGCTAACAAAAAGCGGAAGTTGATTGGTTCTGAATCTTGCCAATACCGGAATATTTTTAGCTGTGGAGGCCAATACGAAGGCTAATGACAGCATCTATCGAAACCGTCAAGCTTTTCCAATAAATATTATGAGTTGGAACATACCAAGAAGTGACTTTGGATATGTTTGTTTCTGTCAATGTAATCGAAGAGGATATTGGCAAACCAAAGGAATGCGATTAAAATAATCATGATGGCACTTAAGACCTTTCAAATTGAAAGGGCATATGCGTGAAAATTTCAAAACATCTGCAATTGTTTATAGGCGCCTTGCAAAAACGATGCAAGATTCATTTAATTCTCTGTTTTTCTCAGCGCACATAGGTACATAGTAAAACATCCTAAGCATCAAAATAAAACAAATAATTTTCTTCTGTTAATGCGACTTATTTTCAAAGTTGAATTTAGAAACTAAAATAATTGGAATTATAATTTTATTCTGATGTAATATGTCATTCGTTGATTTTAACCACTTCTAGCAAATGGTTGGTTAATATGAACTAAAGTTTCCCGCATTTTTCTTCTCCAAGACTTCTTTTAAATCCAGTGCAACTATTTAATATAGCAATAGAGAACATTCGTAGTCCGGTGCTCATTTTGTAGAAAACCTTGAAGAAATTCAATATTCATCGTGCTACTTTTACTGAAAAGGCCCTGCAGCGTCGTATGATTCCAACACTGATAAAAATCCAAACGTTAATTCTATTTGGTTCAAACCACTTAAAATCCATATGAAGAATAAATGGTACTGTTATCACGGGCACATACCTCCCCACCGAGCACCGGAAGATGGAAGCGAAGAAAGCAATTTTAATAGGCGGCATAGCTTAGCAAGAGGAATTATTGAACGGACAATCGGAGTGCTGAAAAACGGTTTTCGGTGCATACTGGGCGCCCGGCAATTGCATTATTCTCCAGCCAAGTCATCGAAAATCATAAATGTTTGCTGTCGGTTCCGACAGCATGAAGTAACAAGTTACTTAACGCTTGTCCGGACATGCCGTAGACTCAGGTGATTCGCATTTCTAATGCCAAAAGACCCTGACTCCTACGGTAGCAGACAAAAAGTTAAGTCGCCTGTGAGCTCTAAGCTTGCATATATGATCCTTCCACGCTTTTCTAAACTTTCTCCCTTCAACTCCTTGCTCTCCCTTGAGTACTATGGCTCTAAATATTAAAAAATATACTTCACCTTCCAGTCCCTTGCAAATTAAATGCCGTAACAACTGCTGACAAATTGACTCAATAGGTCGTTAACAAAAATGGTTAACAAAAAATGGTAAAAATACGCACTGCACAATATATGTTTAACATACAATAACACTATTATTCTTGTATAAAATTATAATGCATGTTTCAATGAGGTGAATGCACAGATATTTCATTTATTGAAAGATACCGTAACCAACAGAGTAGCATATAGCATACATAATTCTCATAGAATATTAGTTAACAGAGCAATACAAACTAGATCAACAGACGTGAAGCATGAAAACATTTTTAAAGTCACGCAAATGAAAGTATAAAAATATATAACGGAATCACGTTTGAAGCAAATTTTTGTATAGGAAAAGTTAAGTTAAGAGCCATTCTCACTGTCACTTCACCTAGTGGCTTTCGTGTTATAAGTGAGATAAGTGAGATCAGGAGCCCTATTCTCACAGTCACGTCAGCTACCTAGTGATTAGAAGAAAATTTCCTTCTAGTCACTAAGTGACGTGACTGTGAGAATAGAGTCCAAGAGCGAAAAAAGCGATCACCGAAGTCACTTTGGTGACTATAGTCACTTATTGTGATCGAACTCACCTGGAAGAGCGATTCCAAGGGCACAGGGGAACAACTTGGACAAGTATGCACATTTCTTCCAAATCTCCAATTCCAATTCGTCGCTGTTGTGCTATCTTATGACAAACGCCATTTTGGGGTAAACTGAGTTAGATATGCAACATTACTAATCTGAAAATTCTCTACAAAATGGCGTTTTCAGAATTTTGAACTTTTGCTTGGTTACTGAGTTCTAGCGAAAACAGTGAAGAGAAATTGTCAGTTTTTTGCTTTAAATCACTGTATCTTGGGATTCACTTAAGTAATGTAGAAGTTTTAGATGTTTTACATTTCTTATAAAAGAAATGTATAGAATTCGCTCAAACTTTCAAGATTTTTTCCGAGGCCCGGAGGGCCGAGTCTTATATACCAATCGACTCAGCTCGACGATTTGGGACAATGTCTGTGTGTGTGTGTGTGTGTGTCTGTGTGTGTGTGTGTATGTAACGGACAAATTCTCATTCGTGTTTCTCAGCAATGGCTGAACCGATCTTATCCAAACCAATTTTAAATGAAAGAACTAAAAAACAGTATGAACGCTATTAATTTGTTTTTGATTCTGATGTTTAGTTTCCAAGATATGAATGTTTGAATGCGCAAAAATGGCGTTTTTTGCAGTTTTTTTAAATTATCTGCCGAAATTGACAATGTAGATTAACAATTTATATGTTTTTAGACAGCTTTAACGAATACCTTTCGAACAAGCTATAGATTGTTGAAATCGGACTATTATCAAAAGAGATATTTAACATTGAATGCGGACGAAAGATTTTTATCATTTCCCATTGCCAGAAATATGACCAAAAACATGTAATCTATTATTAACGCCAAAACGGCTTATTTTAGGTCAATAGTATCTTCGGAGAATTTAATGGAGGCAATATGCCCTTTCTTTTGGTATTGTGCTTTTGCTGATTAATCCCCCTATGAGTGAGATATTTTCACAAATTTTTTTGGAAGTGATTATATCGAAATGATGTCTTCAGCAAATTTGTAGCTCTTACTTTTGCGAATAACTTTACTGAAGACTTCAAATATCTATTTTGAATACTTTAAAAGTTATGGCTTGTTGTTTGTTGATTACTCTTTGTCGCTTATTTATTGTTCAATATAGTAATAATCCATTGAAATAAGCCAAACATTATTTCGATAAAACGAATTTTGTATTTCATTTTACTATCTACAACCGCTAGAAATAATCACCGAACACTTCCAAGTTATCTGGAAGGAACTTGATAACTTATCAGTACAAAAATGTTCATTTGTGCGAACTTTCTGACTGCAATTTTGCTAACTTATAACCATCGGATCGATCTGAAACATATCGAAAAATGAGAAGCGAAATAAATAACTCCAAGCAACGGCGTAGCCAAGAGAAGGTTTTGGGGTTTAACACCATACAACACCCCCCCCCCCCCCCCACAACACCCAAAAAAAATTGGATTGAAGTTGAAAATTTATTGATGCAGACTGATTTAATTCAATATTACAATAACATTATCTGATCCGTAGATTGATAACCTGTTGTTGTAAACATCATGAGGACTTTTGATAAATTGTCGGAATGGGGTCCTGATATGTAACTGATCTCTTGGTCTTGATTTCACAGTTGTCTAATAGCATCAATATCAAATTCCTGTCTGAAAACATTCCAATAGAAAATTCCAGAGTTCTGTAATCAATCATAATCCTCAGATTTATTTTCAAATTGATCTCGTTTTTGTAGAGATGTACTGTAATAAGGGTCTTTATTTAATAGGAAGCGAAGTTAAAATTGATTTAATTCTATGAAACATAGAACTGCTCAACAAAAAATGCATAAATTTCAACAATTGCTTAAAATGTTTTTGCCTTTCTCATTCACTCTAAAATTCGTCGATCTAATCCCGACCGGGAGGACCGAGTGTCATATGCTAATCGACTCAGTTCGTCGAGATCGGAAAATGTCTGTGTGTATGTATGTCTGTATGTATGTGTGTGTATGTGTGTGTATGTGTGTATGTGGAAAAAATGTGACCTCTGTTAATCAGAGATGGCTGGATCGATTTGCACAAAGTTAGTCTCAAATGAAAGTTACAATCTTCCCATCGGCTGCTATTGATTTTTTTATTGATTGGACTTCCGGTTCCGGAGTTACGAGTTGAAGAGTGCAATCACACAACAAATTCCCATATAAACTGAAATGAAAAATTTTCAAAATCAAATTTGTATTTTTGATGCCAAATGACATTATAATGCATGAAACATTGAGATTTGATGTAAACTCGAAAAAATAACGTTTGACAAAAATTGATTTTTTTGGACTTTGGTACTTATTTGCTCTGTTACTATTTTCTGAAAAATTAATTCTGCATAATTTTAAAACTTCAAAAATTACGGTTTCGGAATTAAGCCGTTTAGACATTAAGATCGATTTTCACCAAACCCCCACCAATTGTAAAATTGGTATTGTAAAAAAACGTAAGGGCGATACTTCAATGCTGATAGGTGGGACCGAAAAAGTAAACAATCGCCAAAGGGACTATATACTATATATACAATCATTTTGTCAATTTCAATAGCAAACACAAATTTTAATTTAATAATTTCAAATACTTCATGAAGTTTTGGGTTAAAGGATGTAAAAAACACAATAGTTCTAAATTGGAAATAAAACCAAGTCTGGAAATATGCACTGTTGATTTTCTTTGAATGCACTATGAGTCACAAGGGCGATGTTTCGGTACAAAAATCAATAACTCCCAAACCGTTCATTTTAGAGAAATTATGTCTGAGAGAATATTTTTGGGGATTAAATTCGCTTTCTTTTAAAGTAAAATTTAGCTAGGGTGGTCCTCTCAAATATTCTTTTCGAAAAATTATTTTTCGAGCAAAATGGAATAGCAAGGTACTTACTTCAGCAAAGTTGTAGAAAAATGTTTTTCAGTTAACATTTTCAAATGAATTAAAGTTATAGCACTATCGGTTTTTATGTTATAATTATTTTTATTCTTTAACTTAGGGTGTTTCTGAAAAAGTCAGTTTTTTAACTATAACTTTTTAAATAGTTAGTCTATCTTCATACTCTCTATGAAGCAATTTTAGTACTTTTCATTGCGCATATTTCTGCTGAAGAATGTGAATCGATATCATTTTTCGTTATCGAGTTACGATCATTTTTTTTTAAATAAAAATGATAGTTTTCAATGTCCTCTAACTCAGAAGGTTGCAAAAACTAGCAGCTAAATTTGTACTCTTTTGAAAGTGCATCAAAAATACTATAAAATATTTCAAAATCAAAGTCAGCATTTTTGCCCTTCGATGTCAAATATAAACAACAACACCACGAGTCGTGACAGTTTAATTGGTATCAATCTCATTCATGAATCGAATCGCAGTAGCCGACGACTGCTTTGATCAATGCGTGTAGTGCTTTGTATTATTAGTGCTGTTAAAATGGATAAAATAAAGTTGTTCGATCTCTGGAAAGTGGCCAAAGGTGAAAATAAAAATAAAATAAAAGTTGTGTTTGAGGAAATAATGAGATAATTTGATGTGGGACAAAATGAAAAAAATAAGTTCACTCAGAATGCAAAAGCTGTAACAATTAAAACATGTAAAAGGTTTGATCAATTTTGGAAAGACAGTAATCGAATTGAGACGAAAGTGCTCGATAAAAATTCGAAATATTTTGAGAAGCCGTTAACAGTTCCTACAAAAGATTCAAACTGCACTTCTTCCCAAACCAGCATTCACAGAAATTCGTCGCTTACTTAGAACAGAATGAAGGGTAATCCTTAATTCATTTGCTTTTTAAGGCAAAATGCGCTACATTTTATATTATGTCAACACTTCCATTACCAACAAGTTTCATGAGCGAACAAGGAGCTGAGGCTCGGAACGATCGACTGAGTCACGGTAGAAATTGTTTAAGAGTCGCGAACATGGAAGATGTTTTCTTTAGAGCAATGGACTCGTCTAATCCGGTTCTTGCAGTTAGAAGATCCTGATACAGTAAACTCACTGAAATAAGTTCAATATTAAATGAGTTAGCACTTTGAGAAAAGAGACACGATTCAGATAACTATAACTATGAGGATGACGATGATAATAAAGTAGTTACGTAGAATAGTAAAATAAATATCTGTCTGAGCCTAACGTTTTCAATATTTGTGTACATATATTTGACAAGCTCAAAAAATCATTTAACAACTCGACTTTTTGATCTAGTAAAGCAGGTTCTAAATGGCAATGACCAGACCCTTAAAAACAGCCGTATGCTGATGTCATTTAATCATAATGTTGATGTCAACATTTTTCGCTGAATGACAAAAAAGCAAAAGTTGATTTTGAGATATTTTACAGTATTTTTGATGCACTTTCGAAAGAGTACAAATTTAGCTGCTAGTTTTTGCAACCTTCTGAGTTAGAGGTCATTGAAAACTATCATTTTTATTTAAAAAAATGATCGTAATTCGATAACGAAAAATGATATCGATTCACATTCTTCAGCAGAAATATGCACAATGAAAAGTACTAAAATTGCTTCATAGAGAGTATGAAGATAGACTAACTATTTAAAAAGTTATAGTTAAAAAACTGACTTTTTCAGAAACACTAAAATGACACCCTAAGATAAAGAAGAAAAATAATTATAACATGAAAACCGATAATGCTATAATGCTATAACTTTGATGCATTTGAAAATGTTACTTGAAAAACATTTTTCTACAACTTTGCTGAAGTAAGTACCTTGCTACACCATTTAGTTCTAAACATAATTTTTCGAAAATAATGTTTGAGAGGACCACCCTAGCTACATTTTGCTTTAAAAGTAAGAAAATTTAATTTCCAAAAATATTCTCTCAGACATAATTTCTCTAAAATGAACGGTTTGGAAGTTATTGATTTTTGTACCGAAAAACCGCCCTTGTGACCCATAGTGGAATGGTGGGTTTTTTAAAGAAAAAGCGTTGATTTCTTAATTCTCAGTCGCGTTGGAAATTTGAGTAAAGTATAAACTTCAAATCGATTAAAAAAAATCGATTTTTTTTGGCTCAGTACAATATACATAACCCCTTTAGAAAAATCAGTTTTCCCACCACAATGCATTGATTGAGGAATTTAGATATTTTATTAACAGAGCATTAGCAATAATTCGTTTGTATGTCTATTTTATGGGCCATTTTTTCGCCTTCCCATTGATTTGGTTTGAGATTTCTAGCACTGATGTTGTCCTATGCTGATTTGAGTGATTCTCTGAGTCCTGCCACTATCCCATGTAGTATGTGTTATCAAAAACATCGCGAAGCATCAAGTTCTAAATGTTCTCAAACGATATAATATCCGAAGAGAGTGATAAGAGTTATAAGAAATGTCTCATCACACTGTTAGGTGGATTAAAAGCGTTTTTATATGTAAAAATGTCTGAGGAACACAATGGCATAATAATTTTTAAAATGAAAATACATGTATTGCGAGAAATATGCAGTTTTACTTTTAAATTGGCAATATTTCATGTTTGGCAACACTGTAATTAAAAATTACTATTTTTTCTAGATTGCTTGCTCAATTTCCTTCAAAATGCATCTCATCGATTGTTTCTAGGCCGAATAAACCAGAAGATATTAATAAAAGTTAATAATTGATGCTTTTTTTCTATGGAAAATTTTCCATGCACAATTATGACACGCCATACAAATTTTGCCATCAATACACACCTACGAAACGTGTGAGTGCGACTTTTGTTTACATTTATAGTGAAAACTCGCAACATAGTCAACCGAACTTCATGATGTTTGAGAGTTTAATACAGAATAGATTGAAGCATTAATTGTCTTCCTTGAATTGTTTTTACCATTTATAAGTTTCAAGATATTCAATCTCAAACTTTAAAAATCGTTTTTCTCAAAATGTGCTAAATGGCGCTTGTCATAAGATAGCACAACAGCGACGAATTACTAAATTATCCTATATTTTCGAAAAACTTTATGGCATCGCAGGTTTCTTTTGGTTTATAACTAATACAATGCAACATTTATCATTAATTGCAGTCAATATTTATTAATTTTCTTACAAATCATGTTCTCTCAAAAACTGCTCTCCACCTTATTTTTCAACAAATTCAAATTGTTCATCTTCCTAAGCAAATTACACAGACCATTCCGGCAAACCATCGAATATTGCGGATGCGTAGATAGATTATTCTTCCGAATCCGGGCACTTTACCGGTATTCGATTGCGGGCCAGAACGCATGCATAGCCACGACAATTTTTATCTTCTGAATGCAGCAATTCACTGCACCGAATGACACTAACCATGTAGGTTTTCGCCTTAAAATAAATCTGAGCAGTTTTACTTGCTGTAATCGGAATCGACTACAGCCCGGGATCCAAATCTACACGGTTTGACGTCGAGTCTTGCATGCTGGTTTCATTGATACTCGCTTGTTTGCCCTAGAAGGTTTTTGAATAATTTTATCAGTTTTATCATTCTAATAAAGAATTAAAAACACTTACATCACGCAGAGTATTTTATCCATAGCAATAATTTTGCAAAACAAAACTTCTGTGTTGGTTATTTTAGTTTTTCATGTACTTTCGTTTTTAACCGTTGAAAAAGGTTTTTATTGCATCAGACTTATCATAAAAAACTTATGAACTTGTGAACTTTCAATCAAACGAACAGTTGATTCGTCACCCTTGACTTGCGAATCACCAACGTTAAAAATAAGCGATACGACGTAAACAAGAATGACTCTGTTCGTTCGAACGAATGATGTTCGAAAGAACGAATGGATCGAATTGGTTCGAACGTAAACGGGAATAGAAATGTGAGATACTTTCGAATCGTATCAATACGGCCTTAAACAAGAATGAGGGTATATATCTTATAATTTGAGTACTGCGTAGCTGGTACTGCTCAAAGCATAATTTGGCTTATTCATTATGATAGTTTTATATTTGCTTTTTCGGATTTATACAAGGCAAAGTTATGGGTGACGGAATACCAAAACGCGAAAGATAGTTCGAAAAATACACGCAAAGAGACAGTAGAATTTTGCCCTTTTGAACGATATGATCTTTATTTTAGAACTGCTATGAAATTTGGATTCAGTACAGGTTGGCTCGATTGGCACGCTCCCCAAGTTATTCGAAGATTTGTGCTTAACTACCTTTCCTAATGGGACAATACATGACAACACAATTAAATCACAACACAAATCAGAAAACCTAAATTCTTCACTCCCGAAGGAATACGGAAAACCTGCTGATAAAGCCTATAGCTCTTTGCCACACTGGGTTAGGAACAATAGCATATCCTTGAGATTTAACTCCCTGTGCAAATATTTGTCTATGTCCTGAATAATATTCAGCGCGCTGAAGAGTTGCCATTTGAAAAATAAGATTGCAATGTCCTGTCAGTGCCTTGACTAAAATACTATACCCGAAAGAAAGATTCTGGTTTGAACAAGAAACAATTCAAGAATAAAAGATCTGGTAATTTAGCTCCGTCGATAAGATTTTTTTTGTAATTTGCCATCGAGTGCATAGTAAAAATTGAAGTAAGCAGGCCCAGTTTTATGTACCGACCCTACTGAAACTGACAACCTAGTTGAAGTTCGATATATGACCAGATGTGATTTCGTTTGGTTTTTGTAACGCAATGCTTATCTATATGTTCTATTCATGTAACAGTATATAAACTGGTCTTATTTTAATCCCAAACATGTTTTTATCACGATATCTTTTTCTAGCAAGGGTAGGGAAAAGTTCATCGCGAACTTCGAAATATTTTACTCGTGGTACCCGTGTTTCTCTCATCGGTGAAATTTTATCTCCGTTCTCACTTGAATGTGTCAGCTGCCTGTGTAACCACTGCAAGTGTTCGGCTCCTAGTCTGAATTTTCTTGTTTGTCGCTATTGGTCATTCAACATCGATCCAGCAGTTCCACAGATGTCTTTGTGCAATACCTTACACTTTGTGACTGTAGTATTTACCGCCTCGTGTACCAGATTGCTGTATTTAGTTTACTCTGGTCAGTCGCTCATCCATTCGTTCGTTGAAATTTTCAGCACATTCTTTTACAGCATCCTGATTCAACAGTCACTGTTTGCCCCGAAAACTGCAGCATCAGATAGCGCGATAACTGTAGTGAGAAAGATTTGTTGCATACTTTAAAACGCAATTAGAACTGTGTTTTAAATACATAGGGTAGGACATATATTCTGACTGGATAAACTGGGAAAACAATTTTAAGTCCAGTAACGCTTAAGACATGGCTTGAATTTTAATCGAAAAAGAACACCCGCTTAAACTGCTACTTGGACGGTAAGTTCTGTTTTAAAATTTTCCGTTGTGTGCAGTACGAAACAAAAGTGTTTGAAATCAGAAAACAAAAAGTTCTCCTGGGAATGTGATTGTTTCCGATGCAATTACACTCAAGTTTTTTTTACGCAGGGAATACAGGCCGCGTAAATGAAAACCACGTTAATTTCAAAATCCGCGTAAAAAATACCGCGCAAAAAAAAACCCGTAAAAAACCTGAGTGTGCTCTCCTATATAAAATATTACGCTGCTGAACAGTGCAATAACTACAGAAGCACGTTGTCAGATGCCTTACTGATAAAAAAACATATAATCGAAATATGAAACATATGAAAACCAATAGGCTCTTTACCCTACGCAGCTACAAAGCGCCGAAAACATGGATTAACAAGTTACAACGCACACGCATGCATAAAAATAAATATATTTTTTTCAAACGCAACACTCTTAAGCAGCACACACCGTATTGAATTAAATCCAAACCACCCCGCCCACCCACTTTGCAAATCATTCTGTGACACCGTGCTGGTACCCGAAAAATCCGCACACGGCCACCGCTGCCGAAAATGCAAAGCGTCTACCGCTTATTGTAGTGCCATGATCTTACCCGTTCGACATAAGAACAAAAACCAGCCCCCTGCTAGGCAACCATTTTGTCCTAGCTTTTGTTAAAATCAAAACAACCCAATGCTATTGCACGGGCGGCATGGGCCTAGAGGTGGCTAGGCCCACTATATGTTGACTACTGTCAAAGTCTGTATATCTCAATAGCGGATGACAGGAGTGACACCCTCCTGACAAAAACTGATTCAAACGGGTACGCGTCACCTCTGTTTATAAACTAACCGTATATGGTTTAGTCACTTAGGTGCGAGTGTGTGCAAATGCCAACGTTGCCGAAAATCGATAGCGCTTATTGCATCGCCCGGAGACGATGTTGCTCGCATGGGATAAGAGCAACAACTGATTTAAACGGACATGCGTCGCTTCTATTTATGACATTTCGTGTGTGATTGAGCCAATAAGGTGCCCTCTATGAATGGCTGTGTCTGAGAAAGCTGCCTCACGAATGGTAATTTTCCCGTTTTCGTGAACTTTTTAATTTTATCAATTTCCAAAAGTCTACTTTTATTGGGGAGATATTAAATTATTACCAATATTTAAGTTAGGTGTTTCTGAATCGGTTGGTGTATGAATGATTAAAATCCATCTAGTAATATCGGAGTTATAAGCGTGCAAACCTTACATAGTTTCGTTACATGGGAGATAGTTTAGATTTTAGAATGACACCTAGCCCCAGATAGTGGAGTAAGACATTTTTAATGTCAAAAATAATTTGAAATGTTTCATGAAAATCACACGAAATATGATCCACTTCACAAAAAGACTTCTACATTTTATTATTATTCACTTGGAACGAGAAGACACATACAAGATCCAGGCATTGAAGTTGTCGCATGTCAAGTACAAATCAAACGCAAAGACTTTTACATTGATTCTATTCTGATTTTTCATAAAGCCTGGATGGCGCATCGAACGCTTTACAGAATTACAGAATACGTATCCGCACTTCGGCTAGTTCTAGAGGACTATAACTCCGGCTATTAGGTCTTCCAGGAAGACGTAACACTCTCTAGCTATCGACAATATGCGACATTGGAAAAGCGAATGCAGAGATTGATGAAAGCCAAGAAACGTGCTTACTGGCGCTCGTTCGTGGACGGTTTAACGAGAGAAACATCGATAGCACTCTTTGTAGCATGGCCCAACGAATGCGAAACCGAAACAGCACTAATGAGAGCGGGAAATATTCAAACCGTTTGAAAGACGGCGCCGGTGGTTGAGTGGTAAGCGTGACCACCACTCACCCCGGTTGGTCGGGGTTCAATCCCAGCCGAGGCCGTTGAGATTTTTCTGACGTGAAAAAAAATTTGGGGTCACGCTTTCCTTCGGAAGGGAAGTACATCCATCCGTTGGTCCTCGATCCATGCATGAGTTTGATGGATCGATATCTAGTCCAGATAGTGGGAGTCGTCACTTCTCTGAAAATAACTAAAACTAGCAGAACACCACCACACAGACGACCTACCGTGCCGCAGGTAACCGTAAACGAGGTACCGTTTTCGAAGATGGAGTTCTCACTTGCTCTCTTCTCATGCGACAATAACGCCTCGGAGCCAAAAAGAATCAAGTTTGATCTGTTGAAGAATCTGCCAGAATTTATTCAATACGTCATTTTACTATTGTGAGCCTTATTTTACAACAGTAGCTAGTAGATTTCTTATGGCGACGGTATTCGTCAAGGCCTTATGATGTAACCGCCAAAACTCTTGATGATCTGATCCTATCCCAGTAGGATTGTAGAGAAAGACGGCGGCAATAATGCAGCTCAATTATGGACAGCACTTTTTACCTGTTTATAAATTGTGAAAATTGACATGGCGTAAATAGTTGGGAGGTAATTGCGACCGCTCCTCACACCGATGGGTCTGGGTTCAATCCCAGCCGATGTCAGTGTGAACGCCTTCCTTAGAAAGAGAATAAGAAATTTTGAAAATTGACAAATTGAATCTTAATTGAAGCCCACGGTTTTGCACCCACGGATAATTTATGATGACTGTGCTATCTAAGGTTTAATTTTGACAGTTCTCAGGTCTGGTTATCTCTCAACCTACAAACGCACCGGAACACGAATTGATGTGTGATCCTAGTTAAAAGTGGTGTAAATATAAAGTTTTCTGATTGCACCAGTTGGATCCCTTGCTCACTGTATGCGTTTTTGTCTGTGTGTGCATGCCCGTGGTTTCATGTGGTTGTGTAAAGCTACACAAACGCGGAAAATTTGCGCAAAACCAACGGCCACAATTCAAAGCACCGCAACCGCTCGGGTGGAAATATGGGGTATGCGGAACTTGCCATTCCCGGCTGACGACGGGGAAAGGGAATTGTTCGTAATATGTTAATATGAATTGTAAAACGTATGTTCTGCTCGTTGGTTGCAAAACGGCGGCAATGGGCTATGAATAACATGCTTCAACTTTTTGCTAGCACAGAAATGGCTTGTTGTTCCGCTGGATTAGACTAGGAGAATTTTATTTGGTTCGATGAAAAAAAAAACTAAACGAAAATGTGACGACGAACTTTAAGTAAATTACATCAAATTGAAAAAGTTTCCCGAAATCTGAAATCTTCAAATTCGAATTTCACAATCGTAGTAGTCGAGTCCGCGTCGCCAAGCAGTTCATAGCTTCCAGAACCATTTTCTATTCCCATAATTCGCCCGCCCTACTTGGATTCAGCGAGTGTTGAAGTGTGCACAAACTGGTAAAACAAATACGGAACTTTGTGTGTGATGTTCTGCTTCCTGTGCAAACCGTCTCCGGCCGTACAACTTTGAAACCGTGACACAAAGCCCGGAATAGCAGCGAGCCAACATTCACAAACCAAGCAGCGAAGGGCTGAACTGGAGAAGGTAATAACATTGTTATTGAATTTATTTGAAAATTTAAGGGTGTTTTAATTAAAACAGGTCCTAATATACGACCAGACGAGGGACCCGCTTTTTTTTTTTCTTCCGTGTTCCACTTTCTCGCAGCATGGCAATTTGCAATGATTTTAAATCCCCGCTACTTAAGTGTGAAAGTACATTTGGCCTGTGGATACTCAGATCGTTTCAGCCAGCAGTGGGTGGCCAAACAAACTAATAAGCACACACTAATCCGCTCGGTGGTTCTCCAAGCTAAAGCTACTCTCTTTTGTTTATGTCTCCGACCGATGTTGTTTGTCGTTTTTCCACACTTTTCCATCCACCGCCTGCTGAGTGCGGAACAAGTTGGCTTAAAAATCTATCCCCACTCACTGGCATGCTTTGATCCACTCCTTCCTCCGGTTCAGAGTTTGGGCACTTGGACAGGGTACGAAGATAGGTTAACCGAGTGTTTAAATGTTTTAAATTTTACATTTAATTTTATAGTTTGGGAAGCGGCCCTTTTTCCCCCTTTCGCTTCGTCGCATCTAGGGAAAACACGAAACATCGGGATGGGACCGGGATTGCTCTGTGGATCGGTGAAACTAAAGCCTCAAAAACACGGAGGACGAGCGAAGCAACCTCATCTTTATTGTATAACACGGATACAGTTTAATTTAATAAAATTTAATTTAATAAAGTTTTCGCCCGGCTGACTATGGGTACGAGACAAACGAACAAGTAGGGACGAATAGAACTGTGTGTGCGCCCTGTTTAATTTTACCCTTGCCACCACCCCACCGCCGGCTCAACCCCCACCCGTTGGCGTAACGTTTGTTCTATGTTCACTTTCACTCTTATTTTCAACGCAATATGCTGCAGGACTATTGTATAGAAATACTCATTTCCATAGGACTTCTCCGTTTCCGCGATAATTTGGGCAATGCGAGCATTTGGGACGGAATTAGAAATAGACTTGTCTAGTGGTTTTAGTGGAAGAATTTAGATGTAAATTCTGGTTTGGCAGTGTTGAAGTTAATTGAAAAATATAACTTATATTAATTATAAACTATATTCAAGCATTTGAACTCTTAAATTTTCTAGATTCTTAAATGGCGCCCTAACAGTTTTCGATAGGGTAGACAGAATGTTGAATTTGGCCCCTAAGAAAGGTTACAAATATCCAAATGTGCTATTTTCAGATTCCTTTCTTAACTAAACCACTGTAATAATCAATCAAAATGCTCAAAATAAACATTTTACGGTCTGATTGTACTCTTAAACAACCTTACCTTCCTAGTGTTTGGATTCAATCAAGCGCTTCAATGCTTCAAGCTGATATCAGTGTGTACGACACCAGAATCCGAAAGCACCTGATTGCACACATAAGAAAGGACTATCCAATTTAATAAAGTGAGAGCAGGACCGACTTTAAATACGGACTGTAAAAACATCTCCAAGTCGACTTTCCGGTCAAAACGATAGTCCCCGCCTAAGCCCCCGGAAGCTGTTATCGAGAAAGGCAAATATTGCTACAACTGTGTCCATTGAAATGCCTTTCGCCTTCGCTTCCAGGCATTAAACTGCACTGGATTATGCCGGCTTGAATAGGCTCAATGAGAAGGAAAATTAATACTTGAACGATGAAGTCATCAAAAATTATAGACTGCAGAATTTTCACTTCCCTCGGCTCGAGATGAAATGCCGAAGCTAATCAATAATCCAGAAGGAAAAACATCCAAGTAGCTTCTGGCTTGCTGTGAGAAGTAGGCCTTGTGTGTTTCCGTCTCGAGGATTGGTCGAAAACAAATGTTTACCGAGGTATAAAACTGCAATCCCTTTCTCCGCTTGGAGACCACACTACCCAGTCCCGAAGGTAAAAGTAGCCGCATCGAGCTCAATCAAATCGATTGATGATAATGATGATGATTGGCAGACCTCCACCGTCAGCCTCACAAGAGAGCTCTCCACTTTCGAAAACGTGGTCGTCTGCCACACGCTGATTATACTCCAGTGGCCACAGCAGCTACATACCTCTCGCTGCTGGGCAGGCAGGACCGATTGACCTCGAGCTTTTTGCCTTGGATCTAAATTAAGAGAAATTCACAAAGCCCTCGTGCAATGTCCGTCCGAGCTCGTGGCTCGGGTTGATACACACGTGATACACTCGCACCGACACGATTGACCAAAAGCAAGCCTTGCTTTGCTGCCCATTTGGGACCGGTCATCATCACTCCCAGCAGTGGTGCTGGCTGGCAGGCGGCGACGTAGCAGGCTGTGAATGTTGATAATACCGCTTGCGATGCCGATAGGCGTACGACCGGCCGGCAGACGTTAAGTTGCTGAGAGCGGGAGAGGTAAAAATAGTGCCGAAAATACGTGATCTGGTTAGCGAATGACGGGCGAAAAGTCGGGAACCTATCCATAATAGGGGAAAATCGTAGAAAGCTGGTGTTGCTTTCGAAATGTTCCTCGAGGGTGCACTTTAGAAGGTGGGGAAGAATGTCCTCTAACCTTTTCACCTATGTGCTGTTTGAGAGCTGTAAATAACAGCTAATTTCAAGATAAAGTACACAGTTATTGCAGGCTAGCGGACGTTGGTGAAAGGTTTTAATGGATTCACATGAGCCCAACTTTTGGCATGGAAAGTAAAAAGTATTCACATTATTATCTACAACAGGAACACAGTTTTTCCTATCCCAATAAAACAATCGCAGAGGAGCTTTGATTGGGATGGACTTTTCATATCCGGATGCTTTAAACTCATATTATAGTACCTTTATCAGACTGAAATAAAAGGTTTGTTCCAGTACCCAATTCTTGCTCCCAGTTATTCCAGAGTCAACGAACTTGCTCATTTTTACTCAGGTTTGATATTAAAAGACAAAAAAGAGAAGAAGAGAATGCAGAACCATTTTTTCTCTCTTTGTTCCGGAGTACTTTCTTTTTCTCTTGGTACTGTAACATTCCTAACAGTTCTAAAATTGAGAAGAAATTATACCTTAAATATTAGAAATTCCTTGAGCACAAGGATAAATGGTTACCTTAAATATAGAAACCTTGTTGAAGTTTTGAGGCTCGATGCTGCATGGCATGCATTACCTTGTTATTTGCTTGAAAGAGTATTTCAAGTAGTAATTAAAACATAAGTGCAGTTTGATATAGCCGCGTTAATTTCATTCAATTGAACACATTACTAGTATATATCTGTGAATGAGATTTATACGATTTATATGCGTCAAATACCTTTAAACAGTCATCAGCGAAGCCGAAGCCAAACTAGATACACGATCGTAACCCGAAAATCCAATAAACAAGCAAGAACAACAAACCGTGAGGATAAATACAAAAATGGTGACGATAGCACGGACGAACCCTACGGATTTACCCATTCTACAGGATCTACAATCTCTCGAACTTCTATCATGTAGACCCAATAATTGTCACTCTTTCTAGCACTCAATATTGATCGATCAAACTCCGTAACTAATCAAGTGTGGGTAGTTTGATGCTTCTGAATCGGAATCAACCAGAGTTCCGAATCATATTATAGCGGAATTTGACTGGTATTCTATATATTTTAAAACTATACAGTTGAAAAGATACTTGTTCATTTCGAGCACAGACCAACATGTATTCCTAGAATGCACATGTAAGGTTACTTTCGCAACAACAAATGGTGAATGCTGTTACGACCCGTTTTGAGCCAATCAAGATAGGGTGATGAGCCTATTTGCACCATGTTTCTATTATCACCCTACCCATTTGGAGCCGTTGGTTAGCGCAGTGTCTGCCATCTTTGTTCAACGCATTGAGTCAAATGGTAGCGCAACAATAGGGGCACTCGATTCGAGTTTTCATTGTGCTCAAACACGAGAATTTTACTGTTTTCAACGCATTTGTGTTATTATATTGGTTCTTAACAACGAAGCAAAGCGGTTCATGTAAATTTTTACGCATTCCATTGATTGTAAGGCAAGAAATTACCGAATTAGTGAGGCACCTTGCTTAGTATGGTGAAAATAGGCTCATCACCCTATATCTTCTATTGGTTGCAGGCGTGGGCAAGCTGAACTTCATTGAATTTCTGAGCTTCAAACTACCGATCAACGATGGACTTAACGGATTATTCCAATCGGAGAAGTCCGGAGGAACAATGCTAGACAGTGCACTGACATAGAAGATGAAACAAATACAGTGGAGACCCGATTTTATCAGCCCCCGATTTTATCAGTTCTGTTTACCCTGTTTTATCAGCTTCATATGAAAATTGATATTTGATAGTTTGATGGCCTCTTGCAGACCAACCAAGTTTAATTGGAGTAAATCCTCTCTTGGGCATATATTTCTTATCTTAGAGATCCGAAATTTTTTTTTGCGCTGTTAGACCCCCTTAAGGGGAACTTAAATCAAATATTTTCAGTTGTTTGACGACTGTTGTTAATTATTCTGAGGATGTTATCGGCTGAATTAATCAAAATAAAATGGCAAAACGAAGTATTGCCATTTCTGTGATTTTATTTCAGATTTATCAAGAAGTTGAAACGGTTCGTTTTTTCGTTAAGTGTGATTGTGTCCAACATCGGTTGCCCGGTGTGTATTTACAATGGCGTCCTTCTATAGTGTACATATGCATATTTTTTACTGACCCGCACTTTAAAATAATCGGTGTTTAAAAAGCTCGTCTTGTTTTAGTGATTTTATAGCAGCGAAACGCGGGTAAAACTTTTGCGCAGAGCGAAAAACTGTGGTGTTGTCTTTCCTGCTTGTCTACTACTTTAAAGTACAATATTTTGTATGGAATTTCATTTAAAACGTCTTTATTGAAGATATGATAACTCTATGTGTGTAGTGTATCGAGCTATAATACTATATTTACGAAATTATTCTTAAATCTAGTTTTCTTCAATATTACTGTAAGCTTCAAAGACACATGGCTTGGATAAAATGTTTATAACATCAGAAGAGATTGATCATATACAGTAATATCAGAACAACTTGTGTTGAAGGTTCACTTTCACAAATAGACTAATATATCTCAATACCCTAAATATATGGAGCATTCGTGTCTTTAGCCACGTTATTTGTAATAAAATTCTCGAAAACTTTACTGAAGACATCAAGTTTTTCAAGGCTACTTTATTTGATATTGAGATGATTTGACATCATAAAGAGATCAGTTGCAACATCCCATTCCCACAATTTACCAAAAGTCTCCATGGTGTTTAAAAAATTAATTTCTCAATGTAACGATCAGATATTAAACTTCAAAAATAATCATTTAACTATAAAACAAAAAATAGTATTTCTAGTATTTTTTTCAATTCAATTAATTTTGTTTTGGGAGGTTTTACCTACCCCACTGACCAGGGTTCATCTCTTAGCCCCCTTTTGTACAATTTATTTGTAAACAATGTCGATGAATGTTATGTAATTTTTTGCACGGATCAAGTTTTTCGTTACGGTAAGCGGCTCTGACGTGTCAAAACTCGACGAGTCTACTAGCTTCGGCATATTCATTCAAAATGTTACTGCTTTACCATTCATATATCAGAATTAGCAGCGATTTAGTATATCCTCGGGATCGTTGACACCCTGCCCATAGACCCATCGTTACAGATAGTTTAACTTCTATAGAGGCCCTTTGTGCGATGAAGAGTGAAAAGCACTGCTCGCATTATCTGGGGGAAACATAGAAACTCCTGCGTGTTTTATCTAAAAAATTATTCCAGATTACCTTAGTTTGGGTCCTTTACAATTGCTCCATTCCGGTTACTGAGATGGCGCAAACTCTAGCTAAGGTGAGCTTATTAGAATGCGATTTTCATATAAAACCAATTAACTTCAACAAATTTTACCTTTATTTTTCTCATCAAAGGACACTCGAAAAAAGGCCAATCTTGTTGAGCAGTGGGAAGGTAGCTCATTCTATTATCCCAAAAGTGTCTACGAAACCCTGTTTCAAGGGGATAGATTTGCGTTGTGATTTGATGCGCATGTCAAATCATTATGCATTGGATGCGCATTTCCGGCATATTGGGCCTATGGAGAACGGATTTGGGAGCTTGTCGCGACGGATTATTACGACATCGAACATGTTGTAATGGGCATGAAATGAGTATTGTTGTGCCAGATCCCAACTAAACGATTTATTTTGGGTTCTGGATGCGCTGGAGATAAATATCCAAAATTCAGCATTTCTTTTTTTTTCTAACATTGTTTGATCTCTACTACGAGACTCTCATAAAATCTAATGCTGCACTATCGAAAAGATGCTAATAACGGCCTGGAGGTCAAGCCCCTAAAAAAAGGCCAGTCGAGTGATCTTCCGTGTGCCATAATATTGTGAGTTTGCGTTCATCTTCTCCCTGTCATCGTTGACCGCTATCTCGCTCTCTGTCCCTAATATGATCTCTACTACTAAATCCCCTTTGTGAATGACGCTCTTGTGAATGCTTTCGTTGTCAATGTATTTCAAAAGAATAAATGTCCCATGTGATTGTTTTCCAAAGAATATTGCGCACGCCTACAAAATGTCATAAAGTGTTTCTCCTAGTTTTATTTGTTAAATCACGGAATCTTTCTAGTTAAAAATGCTAAAATGTTATCAAAGTCTTCAAAAATGTTCCGAATTGTCTCCCTTATCCTAAATTAAGCTCAGTCAATATCAATGAATAACTTTTGTATATTATCAATATTCCTGGTTTTAGAACGGCCATTGAATTAATATAAAAATAATAAATGGCGTATATAGTTGAAAAAATTTGAAGCTGTAACACCTTAGATTTAAAAACATTAAATTGCAAAATAATAAAATTTGTTGGCACCGTCAATGTTGATACTGGCAACACGTCTCATTGAGCTACAGTAGGAGCTACTGACTGTCAGGTCGACGGGGCTATCTCGGTGACAGCCGGAAATACAACAGCAGACGGGTGTGAGGAATTACTGTCACTTTGATTTCATCACCAGCGCAGAACAAACGTGTCAGCTAGGAAAATCTTAAAATTATATTATTAAAACTAATGTTCTTACTCTAACTTATGAACTAAATGGAAAAAAAACGTTATTGCTATCGGTTTGGTTTATAGGAAAATGTATTATTGAAATTTGTAAGTTCCTAAATTGAATTTAATGTAAACCTAACCTAACCTAACTTAAACATGCAGAAATAGTACGGATAAAGGAGCTAAAACTAATTGTTCCCTAAAACTACACTGATAAACTGATTTGTAAGTAACACATAAAATGAAACAACAATGAAATTAACACGAAAATAAAATTTACAGCTAAAGCTACAGTTACAACAGACAACTACTGTCGTTGTATTCTTGCTCGAAAGAAATCGGACCTATCAGAGTTTTTCGCTCTCAACGTTTGGGAACAAACTTTAGAAATCATTGCAGTAAAACAGATATGCAATCGACACCGGAGATGCCAACCGACAAACCTAGTCACAACCCGCCTACACCTGATGACGATCGACTAGATTGCTTCCGTTGTAAGCGCCCCAACGGTGTGGAAAGTATGGTGCAATGTGACAACTGTCAAACGTGGTGGCACTTCTCTTGTGCCGGGGTCTCGGATTCGGTTGCGAACCGTTCATGGTCCTGCTCGAAATGTCATGGCGATGACTCACTAAGTGTTGCCTCCATTTCTCGCGCATCTCACAACTCTGATGGTACGAGAAAATCCAACAGGGTGAATTTGCAGCTTGAGAAGCTGGAAGAGCTCCATGAACTACAAAAAAGGTTTGTCGAAGAAAAATACAAGCTGCTTGAGTCCCAGCTGGATTTGGAAGACGACAACGCAAGTGGAGGAAGCAAATGCAGTCGAGTCAGTAAGCGAGAGAGCATTGCCAAGGTTGTGAATTGGGTAAAAAACAGTGCAGAGCAAACAAAAGCCTTCCAAAATCCAAGCACGACGATGGAAGGTCCTTCATCATTGCCGCCAGTACCCAACAAGGACGATCGAAATGCTACGACCATAGAGAATCAACAGTGTCCCATCGAGCATCGTGATTTGCTCAACCAGCAAGCAACACAGCAACCACCGAGCGTTATTCCAGCAACAGGTGGGGATACAGAGACGGGTCTTAAGCAAAATGAAATTTTTCGACCCGGCATTCTCAACAGAATCACAGGTACTCTGCCATTGGCAAGATCAACGCCAACGCATGTACTGCTTCCCGGACCGGTACCAACTGCAACGCAAGTTCCTCTACATGGACCAGCAACATTTCTTGTCCCGCCAGGTCAGCCTTATTATCCTGTGACTGGACATTTTCATGAACCAGCAACATTGCCCGTGCCACAAGGTAAGCCAGACTATTATACTCTTCCTGGATCTGTTCCCGGACCAGGAACATTTCCCGTACCTCCCAGTGAGCCGAAAAATTATCCTCTACCTGCAAATATACCACCAAATAATGATATCAATCTACAACATCTGTTGAAGCAATTTGGTAGCATTGCCTTATCGCCATCGCAAGCACCAATGCTTTATACAAATATAGCCAGTTTTGCCCCCTCGCACTCGCAGTTAGCCGCTAGGCAAGTCATGCCGCGCGATTTACCAATCTTTTCGGGAAATCCCGCTGATTGGCCGGTATTCATAAGCAGTTTCATGAATTCTACACTAGCTTGTGGGTATTCCAGTGCCGAAAACTTATGCCGTCTTCAACGGTGTCTAAAAGGCGCAGCATACGAAGCTGTGCAAAGCCGATTGCTTCTTCCAGAATCGGTGCCTCAAATTTTGGAAACGCTGCATATGCTTTATGGAAGGCCAGATTTGCTAATATCAGCCCTACTAGAAAAGGTACGTTCTGCCCCTGCTCCGAAAGCCGATAAATTCCAATCAATTATCGATTTCGGGATGTCCATCCAAAGTCTCTGCGATCATTTGGTAGCAGCGGGACAAACCGCGCACCTGTCAAACCCTTCCCTTCTCGCGGAACTTGTCGCGAAACTCCCTCCACATCTTCAAATGGAATGGGGAACGTACCTTCAGGCATTTCCGGAAGTTAATCTCAATACATTCGGAAGCTTCATGTCCAGCGTAGTAAAATCAGTGAGTCAAGTGACAGTGTATGCAAGCAGCCATGGAAAGTCTAGTTTCGTCGAGAAGAACAGAGCAAAACCCAAAGGAAATGTCAACGCTCACTTGAGTGTTTCGGAATCCAATACCGCTGCCAGCTCGTTAGCTAATTCGGATGACGGGAAACCATGTCCTGCTTGTAAGCAAATGGGTCACCGTATTCAGGAGTGTCGAACGTTCAAATCGCTTTCCGTCGATGGGCGCTGGAAATGTGTGCAGTCCGGTGGGCTGTGTCGAAATTGTCTGAACTCCCACGGAAGAAGAAGCTGTAGGAAAGTTAGTTTCTGCGGAACGAACGGTTGCCAGCTCCGTCATCATCCGCTCCTACATTCGTCTCGCAGCAATAACGAGACGACTTCACAGGCAGTTGTAAATATCGTGTCTAGAGTGAATACCGCGGAAAACTACACGCTCCGTGTGGATGAACGGTCGTTACTCTTTAAGATTCTGCCAGTGACGTTGCACGGACCCAAAGGGAAGGTGGAAACCTTTGCATTTCTGGATGACGGGTCATCGCTAACCCTAGTCGAGGACAGTTTAGTCGAGCAACTAGGTGTTTGTGGAATAAAGAAGCCGTTGTGTTTGCTGTGGACAGCGAATGTAACAAGAGTGGAGAAAGACTCTAAACAGCTTTCGTTAGTTGTTTCAGCAGCTGGGGGAAGGAAGTATTCATTAGAGGGAGTGCAAACTGTGAAGGAGCTGTCCCTACCCATACAAACACTGTCATTCGGGCATCTAACTGAGCGGTATGCTTATCTGAAGGGACTTCCAGTTACGAGTTATGCAAATGCGGTCCCGAAGATACTGATAGGAGTCAACAATTTGAGTTTGATGGTCTCTCTGAAGATAAAGCAAGGACTTAAACGTGAACCAGTAGCTGTGAAAACTAGACTGGGCTGGTGCATCTACGGAGGTGAGGGAGCCAGTGGTCAGCAATCTTCAGTCAACTGCCATGCTTGCGGCTGCGCATCAGATCAAGCTCTTCATGAGTTGGTCAAGGATTTTTTCACCAAGGAGGACGTCGGAATGCAACTAATCACTCCGCTACTTTCGGACCAAAAAAAGCGCGCTTCTCGGATACTGGAAGAAACGACAGTTCGTGTCGGTGCCCGGTATGAAACTGGTCTTTTGTGGAAGCATGACCACATAGAGCTTCCCGATAGCTACAACATGGCTCTTCGACGACTTGAATGCTTGGAACGAAAAATGAGCCGTAATCCAGAGTTGAAGCAAGCTTTACACAAACAAATAGAGGATTACCAACAGAAGGGTTATGCACATCGAGCAACCGTAGATGAGCTAGGCGGTGCAGATTTGCGACGTGTCTGGTATTTACCACTCGGAGTAGTAGTGAACCCACGGAAGCCGGGCAAGGTTCGGCTGATTTGGGACGCCAAAGCTACTGTAAACGGAATATCTCTCAATTCAGCCTTACTGACAGGTCCAGATCAACTCACGTCTCTTCCAGGCGTTCTAGTTCGTTTTAGACAATTTAATGTGGCCGTTTCAGCCGACCTAAAGGAGATGTTTCACCAGATCTTCATACGTAAGGCAGATCGCCACTCGCAGCGGTTCCTTTTCCGGGAGAATCCGAGAGATGCCCCGGATATTTATCTAATGAACGTTGCGATATTCGGCTCAACTTGCTCTCCAGCATCGGCTCAATATGTCAAAAACAAGAACGCTAACGAATTTAAGGAGCTGTACCCTCGAGCAGTGAACGGAATAGTTCAGAATCATTACGTAGATGATTCTATAGAGAGTTACGAAAGTGTAGAAGAGGCGATAAAGGTGTCCGCTGAAATGCGTTCAATTCATAAGCATGGTGGATTTGAGTTACGGAATTGGCTGTCGAATAGTAACCAAGTCTTGATCGGTTTGGGAGAACCATTGCCTCAACGTAATAAGAAATTTACACCAGATAAGACGAGTGACTATGATCGTGTCCTTGGAATGCTGTGGTCAACTCATGAGGACGTCTTCAGTTTTTCAATTGAGATGAAGCAAGAAATTGAAGCGCTGATCCGTAGCAATGAGCGACCCACGAAAAAACAGATGTTAAGGTGTTTGATGTCTCTTTTCGATCCGTTAGGTCTATTAGGCCTTTTCTTAGTACATGGCAAGATCCTATTGCAAGAAGTGTGGAGAGCAGGAATTCAATGGGATGAAAAAGTGAACGACGATCTACATAGAAGATGGATAAATTGGACGAATCTTTTCGAAGACGTTCGCAATCTTAAAATCCCTCGATGTTATTTCCCAAAAGCAAGCAGTATACGTTATAAGGATCTTCAACTCCATATTTTCGTCGACGCAAGCGAGTCTGCGTATTGTGCCACGGCATACTTTCGTACACTGAACTCTGCAGGTATGCCTGAAATTGTGTTGGTCGCGGCGAAGACTCAGGTAGCCCCCCTGAAGACGCAGTCTATCCCACGCTTAGAGTTACAGGCCGCAGTTCTTGGGGCACGGCTGATGCAGTTTGTCGAAGAAAACCACACTGTGCCTATCACGAAAAGGGTTCTGTGGACTGATTCGGCTACTGTGCTTTCCTGGCTCCGAGCCGACCATCGTAGATATAAACAGTTCGTTGCTTGCAGAATAGGAGAATTGCTGACATTAACGGATGTGGAAAACTGGCGTTGGGTTCCCTCAAAGCAGAATCCGGCTGATATTGCGACCAAGTGGGGAAAAGGTCCCAACGTGGTTACAAATAGCGTTTGGTTCACGGGTCCTGTATTTCTACTGCTTACGGAAACTGAATGGCCGAGGCAAGTGACTCGCTCGTCACCCACAGAAGAAGAGCTCCGTCCTTGCTATTCTCACAAGTCAGTAAAATTTCCAACACGAATCGTGGAGCTCGAACGCTTTTCGCAATTAAATAGAGCTATTCGAGCCGTCGCTAACGTTTATCGTTTCGTCGAAATCCTGAAGCAGCGTACCAGCGGTCAGAAACCATCGGCAGGCCCGCTGACGTCTGAGGAACTACAGAAGGCTGAGCGCCACCTTATTCGAGAGACACAGTGGCAAAGCTTTCCGGACGAGATGGTGGTGTTGTCCCGCTACAAGCTAAAGCCGGTGGATGAGCAGATTTCTATTGGGAAAAGCAGCAATATTTATCAGTTATGTCCAACCTTGGACGAAAACGGCATTCTTCGCGTTGATGGTAGGATCGGAGAAGCTCCAAACTTGAAGAATGAGGTGAAGTTCCCAGTCATCCTCCCGAACAAGCATCCGTTTACCGTTCTGTTAGTTGATAGCTACCACCGAAGGTACAGACACTGTAACCCGGAGACCATCGTGAACGAGATACGCCAACGGTATTACATTCCGAAACTTAGGATAGCGGTGAGAAGAGCAGCCAAAGCTTGTCAATGGTGTCGAATCTACAAGGCTTCGCCAAAGGTTCCCCGAATGGCGCCGCTACCACTTGCTAGGATGGCGTCGTTCGTGCGACCGTTCACATACGTCGGAATAGATTTCTTTGGGCCGTTGGCTGTGAAAGTGGGAAGAAGTAATGCAAAACGATGGGTAGCCGTGTTTACGTGCCTGACAGTGCGCGCAGTTCACGTTGAAGTTGCTCACAACCTTACTACGGAATCCTGCATCAAATGTATTCGCCGGTTCATCTGTCGTCGCGGTTCTCCGGCCGAAATATATTCCGACAACGGAACAAACTTCCAAGGGGCCGCAAGACTGCTGAAAGAACAGATCGATCTGCTAGCTGTTACGTTCACTGGTATCGATACGAAGTGGATATTCAACCCACCGGGAACTCCCCATATGGGCGGCGCATGGGAACGAATGGTACGCTCCATCAAAACGGCTGTGGAGCTGGCATACAATAATAACCCTAGACTGGATGACGAAGCGCTCGAAACATTCATGGTGGAGGCTGAAGCAATCGTGAATAGTCGTCCACTAACGTATCTACCGCTTGCATCTGAAGAACACGAAGCTCTCACACCAAACCATTTCCTTTTGGGCAGTTCAAGTGGCGTTCGCCAGCCGGCGATGGAGACTACCGGTTCTTCGAAGGCTTTACGATCTTCTTGGGATCAAATACAGCATCAACTCGACGTATTCTGGAGAAGGTGGACAAGGGAGTATCTCCCTACGCTGACCAAACGGCCGAAATGGTGCGGCGAAGCAAAACCAGTAACAGAAGGGGAGCTGGTGTTGGTAGTTGGCGACGGCAGAAGAAATGAGTGGACGAGGGGTCGTAAAACTCAAGTGATCAAAGGGGTGGACGGAAGAATACGGCAAGCTATAGTACAAACTGCGAGGGGGCTGGTGCGTAGGCCTGTGGCTAGATTGGTGGTATTAGAGGTTGATGATGGTGGTAAAACTGGACCTGGTGGCCAGTGTTACGGGGGAGAGAATGTTGATACTGGCAACACGTCTCATTGAGCTACAGTAGGAGCTACGGACTGTCAGGTCGACGGGGCTATCTCGGTGACAGCCGGAAATACAACAGCAGACGGGTGTGAGGAATTACTGTCACTTTGATTTCATCACCAGCGCAGAACAAACGTGTCAGCTAGGAAAATCTTAAAATTATATTATTAAAACTAATGTTCTTACTCTAACTTATGAACTAAATGGAAAAAAACGTTATTGCTATCGGTTTGGTTTATAGGAAAATGTATTATTGAAATTTGTAAGTTCCTAAATTGAATTTAATGTAAACCTAACCTAACCTAACTTAAACATGCAGAAATAGTACGGATAAAGGAGCTAAAACTAATTGTTCCCTAAAACTACACTGATAAACTGATTTGTAAGTAACACATAAAATGAAACAACAATGAAATTAACACGAAAATAAAATTTACAGCTAAAGCTACAGTTACAACAGACAACTACTGTCGTTGTATTCTTGCTCGAAAGAAATCGGACCTATCAGAGTTTTTCGCTCTCAACGTTTGGGAACAGTCAAGCTAAAGTTAAAATAAACTAGCTAAATATAAAAAATCACTACGGAAGAACTCAAATAAATACCTCATTTGCTTCAGGAGCCAACAGTTAATGTGCTACCGTTTATGTTCATTGTTGCTTTGTTCCCAGATCATTGTCTTGGAAAAGCCGGTTTTCAGAGCAATTGCAATACCTTTCTATTGAGAAAGGCAAAAATGTATGATACCTTGAAAATCTAAATTCATACATATCCGCAACGATGCAATACTCTGCATTTTGAAATAAAGCAGAATTCTTTATGAATGCAAGGATAACTAGGAGATTCAATATTTTGCCATGTCATCCTCTAATGCGACCATTCGATTTCTGTATTTTGTGTTTTCAAAACACCACAGAATTTTCGCGGATTTCTTCGACGACGCGCTATAAAAAGCAGCATGAGGCATGCAAATGTTTTCCTCTTAAGTTGGAATAAGTCTAGCAAGAAGCGAAATCCACGGATTACTTCTTTTTCCCTAGAATTTAGGTCATTAGATAAAAAAAATGGCTGAGAAGTCGTGTGTAAAAATAAGAATAAATGCTTTGTCAAATGCATGTAACATTCTGAAACATTTTGTGCAGGAAAATTTAGCTAAACTGAAACATACCGAATTTTTACTGAATAAAAAATATTAAAGATATGATTTCTTTACGGAGGAGTGAAATTTTTTTATTATAATTAGAGGGTAAAACGCAAGTCATTTTTATGATGATAATGTGACAAATGCTAAAATTTAATATGATTCGAAATCGAAAAACATAACGAGGAATGCATGTTAGAATGATCCAGTAACATTTAATGCAAAATATATTTTTGTAAGTAGACACAATCCTGTTTCTTACTCACATTGTTATATGACCCAGTTTATCATTAATCCTTTTTTGCCCACACAGATAAAAATTTCATTTAAAATTATGCTAACTATACTGCACAAAAATGGAACGCGACCAATAGCGTAAAATTATGCGTGTTATTAATTTTACATGGGCCACAAATCGTACTATATATAACTTAAGTATGTGTTGGTGTCCATACCGACATAAAAAATCCGTGCAATAATACCAAGACTTGAACCGACAATCATTGACTTACCAAAGATACCCCCTTACTGACTGAGCTAAAGCGACACACAATGTAGCCGCAAAATGGCGTATATAAGTTTCGCGTGATCGTGAACGATCCAAGCGCATTGATCTGCGGCTCGTGCATGTATGTGTTTAACGCAGTTAGTTTTTCTCTCTGCTCAACACCGTTTCGTATAAAATCGTGTAAAAATACGATATATTGACTGAAAGTTGAATGAATAGCGCGCAAGCCTGTAACATAATAATGTAAACTTCCATAGGAACAAACAGATTTGCATGATTTTTAGGGTTCATTTTATGTGCATGATATATTGCGTAAATTTATTCGTGAAACATAATTACACGAATAGTTTTTGTACGATATTACGAAATACGCTTAAGATAATTTTCATATTTTTTTGCTGTGCACTCTCTTTAAAAAACAAAAATCTTTAAACACCCACTTTGGTATTCGCCGATAAAGGATATTGCCAACGGGTGTAATTACTAAACAGAACACGAGAGAGTACCTTGTAGGTGGCAATGAGGATCGTTATGCCTCAAAAGTTATTATACTCGAGTTTGTGACCCTATCATTTTGATATATTCTGAAATACAGGTTTCGACTGATATTGAAGTATATGAGAATGTTATTAAGCCCCAAGTAAAATATCTTGTGAAATTCATTTGTGGAATAACTGAAAAAATTTATTTAAATATTTAAAAAGTGAAAGCTAATAAATGAAAATCGGTCTTGCAGTTTCGAATTGCTTTACGATTATTTTATGATTAACTGATCACATTGTATCACACTATGTTGACTTGTTGGAAACCCTTTGATGCATACCCTTTTTGATAGCCGTCCATCCAGAACATCATGACATACCTCACAGGCATAGATATAGATGACATCATGACATCGTGACAGCATTGGAGTGCCAATAATTATCCGAAATATCGACCCTCCCCTCGCCCCTGCGATTACAGGCTGGAAACTACTACAACAAAGTGTGCATATCTGCCAAAATGATCAACCAACCAATGACAATGTCAATATACAATGTAACCTATTTTCTACCTTTTCCCTTACTAGCATAAGAGGGGACTAAGCCGCTCCTAAATAAGGTTTTCCCTTCTTCTACTAAAATCTGAAATGTAATAAAAAATAAATGATCGGCCTCGTTAAGCTACCGCATTTGGGCCTAAATAATCATAGTTATATATAAAAAAATATGTTGGCGGAAAGTATAACTATTTTTTTTATTTATTTTAATGCCTTTATCCCATACAAACTCCAAGTCGGTAATAGTTAGCCGATTTGGATTGACCTTTGAATGGAACCTTAGAATGGCATAGGGGTCCAGCCGTTCATGCGGGAGATCATTTTTCGGTCATCCTATTATACATAATTACATAATAATATAGAGAGCCCTTTATTCTACCTTAGTAACATTTGAGGTTATATGGAAGTTTTATAACCGCTCATAAAACTGAAATTACACTTGTAGCGTGCTATAAAAATTGAATTGTTACTTAAGTATAGTGGTTAGGGACCCCAAGTTGTCTAAAACGACCATGTAGTTATGTTCATAAAACTGAAGAAAATTCGAAAAAATCTAAGATGTAACCAATGACTTGAATTCAATGTGCTAACTTTTCAGCAAATAAATCCAATTTTACTTCGTAACTATCTGTTTTCGGTGCTGCAATAAAGTTAACTTTATCGGCATGATTAATTGCTCGCTCCTTTCGGGGGAATTTCTAACGAACGACATTCAACATTCTCACCGTAGTTTGACACCCCACCGTAAATGGGTTTCCCTTGAAAGGGTTAAGCCATTAGTAAAAGTAAGACGACTTTTCGTATGCTTACTTGAATTGCATTGGAGGTGGAACTTGCAATGAATTGAAAATTTTCCTCCTTCTTACAAGATTTTAAGAGACCACACGTACCTTCATAAAACAGATCCCCATGAACCTTTCGGAACACCGTCACATTCACTAGACGCGTTCGTCAGTGGGTGGTGGAATTCCATAAACTAACAGCAAACCGAAAAACAATGTGTAATACACATGGGTAGTGGCAGTAATCGAGAAATGCCGCATTGTGCTGAAATTTTAAGACACCGTCTTCCTTCCTCTATCAAACCAGTTGGACCAACGGAAGGAGCTACTATGTGTACAGTTTCACCCCCCTTGTTAACGGGAAAAATCATTCCCTTTGTCTTGTGTGGCGGCGTTGGGTTGGTCGTCTAATAAAACCACAAGACGACCGAAGCTGCATAGTTTGGGAGTTCAAACAATACAAAACAAGGAAGATGTGAGTGTTTATTTATTGCACGTTGTTAGAAGAAAAAAATGTACTACCGAGCTGCCGTTTGTGAAAAACCAATTGCTGCTCTTCTCTACAATAGGGAAGTGTGTATTCGAGGAGATAAGGAATCCGGTGTCCTCCTTTGGGAGTGCCACAATCCCTCAGAGGACTTGCCTTCCTTCGACGCCTTTGTGCCAGAGATTATTGTAAGAACAAACGGAGAGAAGATAAACACTACATCTCAACGGAAGATGCAATTTATTGTTTTCTTTTTTTTGTTTTGGTTTGGTCTCTTTTCTGATTTATGGTTGCAATGGATTCACACTGGTTTATGATTCGTCGAATTAGTAGGTTCTTAGGTCAGCGCCAAAAACCCCGAGATGAGGGAAAGAAGATACTATAGTTGATATAGGATTCTATTCATACTCCATTTGATATCTTATATGCCCTAATTGCGTCTAATATTTGAATAGATATATGGGAACAGTTCCAAAATTTTGAAAATAATTTTAACAAAAGTTTTATCCACAATAAAGTATTATTTATTTTGTACAAATTGAACAAAAATTGTTTCACTAATCTTGTATTTCAAAACATAAGCGACTAACATAAATAACATTCCTGGCACGAGATCACCCATCAAAGAGAAACAATTAATTGGCGTATCCGCATTTTTTCCACACTGTTCCAAGAACCAAAATACCAACACTGAAAAGTAAAAATACGAAAAAAAATATAAACAAAGTACAACATACGAATTCATACAACAACCAAACCAGATAACTTACAACGCTAAATCGCCGCCAAAGTAAGAACACAGTGTCTACCGGGCGCCAAGACAATGCACGATACTGATGAGATAAAGTCGAAACACACATTTCTCAACTTTTTATGTTTTTACTGATAAATAAAACTAATAACAGGTGTATAGTTGGTAATACTGGGTTTTGTAGAGATTCTAGAAAAACTTTTTACTGATTTACACTAACTACGAACTCAAGGCCAACTACATATCTAGTTTCGTCTTTGTTACCGATCACTACGGCGGCTACAAATAAAACGCAGCAACACCGTCTGTAGCCACCACGAAAAAGGGTGAAGGTAATAAAAACACTTGTAAACACAGGAGAAGCCAAACCAGCAATAAAACAACCCACAACAAAACAACGCTTGAAACAAAGCCACTGTTAATAGTGTCATCTGTTATCTGTGCCAAAATTTATTAATCCCCGTGCCATTAGAAAGTGAGTAGGTAAAAATCTGCTGAAAGCAGGGTATATCTTCGGTTCTGTTGTTCAACAAATTGAGCCAGGATTTATGACAGCGTCGTTAATTTGACATATTCGGTTTGATAAGAGGAGGCATCTTCTTTCCATGGTTGATTCTTTATGCCGAACATTAATTGTGTCCCTCCGTCCGTGAAATTACACAAAACAGATATCGGGACAGGTTCCCTATCAAAAGATGTTTGAAGGGTTAAAAGCCTTCGCCGACAGAGGATTTCATCTACATCAGTGTGGGGTTGAATTTACGGCCTTTAATCAAGATCCACTCCCGGGATCAAGCGCTTCTTCTCCACAGCAGGATACTAACAGCCAATTACGAAGCGTCACCTCATTCGAACAAATCAACCAAATACTGTTCAAAGTTGGGCTTTCCTTCTCGCAACGAACACACACGCACGCGTCTGACAGTGCCAGCCGTGAAACGGGAGATCGTTAGCATAAATCAGGTTTTTAAGAGTGTGACTATGAGATTGACTTACAACGGGGGAAGCGGGTCGAGGCCACCGCCGGTCGCAACCGGAAAGCCGAGCCCGTAAATCCGCCTGATAAATCTCTCCATATGAGTCTGTGTGTGCAAAATGACACTTTTTAAATCACCCTTCGGTTGCAAGGCGGCCAAACCGTCAGAATGTGTCGAATCGAGTCGAATTGAATCGAAGTGTGCTGCGCTCGAGGGCGGAGCAGTCACTCGATATAGACGGTAGGATTGGAGTTTAATAAGGGCTGATAATGATACGATTTGTGTGGGATTTTCCATATGGGATGCTTTTTTTCGAAGGGATGGAATCCTTCATTAGAGGTAACTTTGATGAGGAGTCATGTTTCGGGGATTTTATTGGAGAGCCAATGGAACGATATTTCAATTTTAATTATTAAAAAGACCACTTCTGTTCGTTCTATCAAATATTACATCGATAATGTTTTGAGGAACTATTTACTTCTTTTTGCCAAGAAACGCTACGAGAACAATTCCGTCTTTATGCATGGAAACATTGGGGCTCGGAATTTTTGGGTAAAAATATGCACTGGGGGTGACATGGCAACTGCAAAACAGAAGCAGCCTCCTCCGTTTTTGTCACGAAAATAATATAAATTAATCTTTTCAGATTAGGAGAAATTGGAAATCAAAATATTCTTAACTTAAACTTAACTTACCCATGTTAAATTAGAATCTCCATTTACAGGCAAACGACGAAAGCAATGGTAAACTATAATCCACGAGGAAATATACGACGTGTTTTCCATTTCGTCTGTCTTACATGACTGACATTGAAATTAATTAATACCACTTGTATTAGTAGATTCGATCAATGTTGATGTTTTGAAAACAACTCGATTCAATCTTTACATATCAATAAAATTACTGAGCTATTTCCCTTTCGATTGTTGAAATGTATTATTTCATTATATTTCCATGTTGAGTGCGTATCATAGAGCTGATTCAACCATCTGGATACTAGATATCGGTACATCAACAGATGAACCAGAAGCAACGGCTTGACTTCCCTTGCGAAGGAAGACGTTACCAGAGATGTTTCAATCCGAATATCCCAATGACCGATTTTAATTGAACGCAGATTTGCAAATTAATCACAAGCCGCTTCTTTAAAGGGTCAATTAATTGAGTAGGGTCTTTCCGAGCCGGTCGCTATAAACGAGTGAATAAAACGTCAGTCTAAAACTGTAACATGCAAACTACTAGTAATTTGTGCTAAAAGATATATTTCAAATGTTATTCGCAGTTTTTAAAACTCCATTAAAACTAGGTAAGTATTTTCCAACAATACTTTTGAATCCGAAAACTGATCCGCAGATGATTGCCCAGCTTGTATAAGCAGTTCAGGCACTAACGACAACTGCACTAGCTGGGTCCAGTAGCACCTAATCAACAGCCAGCACCATTGGCGAGGAAGCTAATATCATATACGACTAGTACATACACGAAAGTGCATAAAAGATCACAAGTACCATGGTAGCAACAGCGGCGACGCCATGGACATGTATGATAATAAGAGAGACGCGAATGACCATCTAGAGGCAGTTGGGAAAGAAAAAGTAATTCCTCAACGACGTAGAAGGCATCCTTGCGCATTAGCAAGCTAGGGCACGAGATCTCATGGGAACTAATAGTCGTTCTTTATATATTAAGGGGAAATTTGTCCGGTTTTGGATACAATTACCTATTGCAGTCATAACATTTGATGAAGTTAATAGTTAAACAGACATATTAATATAATATTAACGAAAAGCCTACGAGACTACTAATTTGTTGCTAATAAAAAGAAACAAATTTTTTTTATGGAGCAGTCAATTTTCACATTAAAATATTAGACGGGTTATGGGCACCCCTTCAGTATCCTTTGAAAATATGGAATAAAATGCTTCTGTGATAAAATGAAAATGGAGCTTAATCTCGCTGAAGTTACGTACATTCAGCTACACCACGTAAAAAACTGTGTTTTGATCACGGTTAGAAGCTTAGCACAGGTCGAAAACTTCATTGCAAAAAACAACCCCGCGCACTAGGGATAATTACATGAAATGAATCATGTCGCAATATGGAGAAGTAGAATCTATTACGAATGACACCTGGAGAAATTTTTTCACCGGCATTCTCTACGGCGTCCGTATTGTGAGGATGCGAGTGACTAAACCAATACCTTCTTACATGACTATCAACGCTAATTAACAACGCTAATCACATATCCCGGGCAGACCCCAACATGCCAATTCTGTAACCATACAGCCTACTACGGAAAAACATGCGCCGAAGCAACTAGTCAAAACTCATCTACTACAGCCAACAAGCCAGCCACCGACACCTTCAGTTAAACCAAAAACAACGATCCAATTAACCAATAATGCAGGTATAACGACCTCGACAACCACTCCCAAACCAACAACTAGCATCGTCAATAAATAAGCAAATACCGATGAAGACGGATTTACAACAGCGACCCGTAAGAACAAGAAACAAATAACAACAGCAAGAAATGATGATGACATGGACGGGAACGATAACGCGAGAGAAGGCTGACTGAATGACCCCCGAGCGGCTTCACCACCAAGGAGAAGGATCTCAACATGCAGCAGCAAACTGCGTCAACAAAATCTGGCAGGTAGACATTCTTAATTCTTTTTTATTTTTACTTATATTGTAAAAACTTAAAAGATCCACGGCTCAGTTGTGCTAACGCATTGAGCCGTGTCAAATAAAGCTTAATAAAAAAAATGTTTTAATCCACCTAGTCGTGCAATTGTGCCTTTCTCATTTGTCCAAACTACGATTCCATGGCCCATTATGTTCAATACTATGTGGAAATGTATATTACATATTCAGTACGATTTGCACATAGTACATACAATGGATCGACAGCCACGATTTTGAGATACTATGTGATACTGAAAGATCGCTTGAAACCAGCGGCGAATCAAGGAGGAAGATCCGTTAAGAAATTTTAAACTAGTTACAATTTTAAAGTAGCAACCCCTTACTGCATACTCCTACCTAAGCCTATACAAGCCAAAAAATTTCAGCCTTCCGGGAATACGTTGTCGATTTTTAGAGCGATTGCATAACCTTTCTATATAAGAAAGGCAAAAATGTGCCAAAGTCAAAAAAGTTAATCTTCGTCAAAAAATTTTTTCGAGTTTTCATCAAATCTCAAATGCATGAACATTTTAAGGTCATTTGGCATCCAAAATACTAATTCGATTTTGAAATTTTCCTTTACTCCCCCCTTTGAGAATTTTTTATTTCAGTTTATATGGGAATTTGCTGTGTGATCGCACTCTTCAACCCGTAACTCCGGAACCAGAAGTCCAACCAAATTCAATAGCAGCCGATGGAAATGTTGTACCTTTCATTTGAGACTAAGTTAAGTGTGCAAATCGGTCCAGCCATCTCTGGGAAACAGAGGTGACATTTTTTCCCACATACACACATACACACAAAGACATTTTCCGATCTCGACGAACTGAGCCGACATTCAGCCCTCCGGGCCGGGGAGGGTTGACGATTTTAAGAGCGATTGCATGACCTTTCTATATGAGAAAGGCAAAAAATACTTACTTTTTGTAGTTGGGGGAGTTTGATTCGTGCATGATATTAATATCGTTTAGTAAAGCAGCATCGATATTTTTTCTGCTTGGCGTCTTCATTGTAATATCGCAACGTTTACTCGAACGAGCTGGAAAATTTGAAGTTACGGGATCTCAATAAGCTTGTGATAATACCTATAAAGAATCATTTATAAATTCTTCCGCGCTATTGGGGTAAAGAGACTAAAAACCCACCCATTACCCAATTCGCGGTACTTGTGGGAGTGTCACTGAGTCGGGGCCTTCCGTTAAGTAAGTACCACATCAACATTAAAGGTAAAGATGGTCGCGGCCTGCAATGGTGGTTCTCAGGTGAAATTCTCGCTTGGACTAGATCGATTGGTATTCCCAAACAATGCTCCTCAAGTAGTCTGGCTGGAAATGAGAGTCTACAGTCTGCAACCTACGAAATATACCGTGCTTACGCAACGCAACAAATCTTCATATACTCAATAGAGGAAATCACTCAATATTTGTATGATCTGGCAGGGAAGCGGTGTTAGATGTATCTCTCTGCACCAACGGTATTGCACATGACTTGGCAACCTGCTCCTCCGAACAAGCTCGAACCGTTGTCATTTAATCGCTGACACTTAATCTTTCATCCTTTAAACGTCTCCCTCAATATCGTTACATATCTTTAACCCAAATCTACGAACTGGGACCTTTTCGAAGAAGGCTTGGTGACTAGGTTTTACAAGTATTTTCAACGATTGAAGCTCCAAGTGTCAGGGATGCTGTCAAGGATAAAACAAACTCACTCATAGTATACCAGGGGTTTTTTCCGCTTCGAGTTATGAGTATTTCTAGAGGAATTGCTTGATGGAATGTCAAAATTGCTAGACTTCAAATGTTATGTGGACAGTCGCTCGTCGATGGTGCAGTACTCAACTGTCTTTTTGACACACACATACTTTCCAGACTGTACTGAGATATCTCCGACAACTGCCCCTTAGTTCTTTTCAGATCGTTTTGATCCTTGGGCATTTACTCTCGAAGAATTTTGACAATCGAATCGTTCAAATGGTCGCTTGAAAGTTTTGCTTCATATAAGTCTCCGGAAAATATGAATAAAGCACAAGATTCGTTCTTGGACTGCAACTGCACTTCCCAATCATAGCTTGCACATTAGAGTGGCTATGTATATAACATTTTTCAGCACAGAACTTTTTGAGTTCCTTTTGTGGTCCCAAGTGCATGTGCAAAATTTGGGAGCCGTTGGGTTTGCGCATTGCGTTCAAAGTTTGTATGGGATTTTATATGGGGAAATCAATTATTTTACATTTACGCTCATAAAGATCGCTATTTCACTCAATATGAAAAAACTGCTTTATAAACCTATAGTTCAAACCTTGGTTAACAACTTTGTCGAAGACCGTAACTAGCTGCGAGTTTTCAAAAAAAAAAAAAGTTATAACGATTTTAAAACTTATGGTGCAATCCAAATACAGAAATTCATTATTTCTTCCAACACTGTCAATACACCACCGACACCAATACTTTAAGCCTAAATAAATGAGAATATAGTCATTGCAGAGACTTGGTACCTTTGAATGGAATATTCAGAATGAATTGCTGAATAACATAGACGTAGTCAGAAAATGAAAAGAAAAGGGCGAGAGGCTTGTATACTCCACAGTCTTCTTTTTAGATAGGTTAGTAACCCATGTAACATTGTTGCGGATGAATGGCTGCACTCACAGCGGTAGGTTGATATATTGACAAACGTCAAAAAATACTGGTTGATCAGCAGTTTCCTCTGAAAATGGTGACTTTTCAGATGATTTGCTGTACCTGTTTTGTAAGTTTTTGACTAGGTTCGGTATCAGGAATCAGGAATCAGAATATATTGGCTCAAATGGCACGTTCCCCGTACATAGTCGGGGATTTGTGCCTTGCCGTGTGTTTCATCATTTCCTGAGCGGAAGGAAAGGACAAGGAGGTGTGGGGAAGTAGAATTGGAAGGGTGGGAAAAATAACAGCACAAAACAAAAATAAACAACAGGTAAGTTAAACTCACAAGTAGTTCAACTTGCCTGCGAATAAGCCTAAAGCTCTTTACCACATTGGACAAGAAACTTTAGTATGTCTCTGAGTTTCAGTCGACCAAACATGGTTTCGTCTATATAAGGACGGCTGAAGACCCGAAATCGCAATTGCGCTACCGCTGGACAGTTGCATATCAGATGATATGAGGTTCCGTAGTCGGATTCACAAAGATCACATGAAAAAGACTCAGCGCGCTGAATAGTTGCCATGTGATAATTGAGTTTGCAGTGGCCGGTTAAAGCCCTGGTCAGCATGCCGCAGTGGAGCTTTGAAAAATGTAAGAGATTTTTCGAAACCACTGGGCATGGTTGTTCTAGAAACGCCTTTGTTTGGCGACACGTTTGTAGATTTCTCCAATTATTGCGGTGCTCGGACGAAGCCCAGGACCGTATTTTTTCCCTTATCCAACTTGTCGAAATTGGCAGCGCGGGCTCAGGACCAACGAAGTCAATCGCTGAACCTGCCCTGGCCAATTCGTCAGCCCATTCATTTCCAGTAATACCGCAATGTCCGGGCACCCAGACAAGGTAGATAGTGTTGACAATGCTTAGTTCTTCGATTTGGGTTCGGCACGCGATCACTAGCTTGGACCGGGATTTGTCTGAGCTAAGGGCCTTGATTGCAGCCTGACTATCGGAGCAGAAGTTTATAACTCTGCCGGATAAACTCAGTTGAAGGGCCGATTGCACCCCGCACATAATCGCAAAGATTTCTGCTTGGAATACAGTACAGTATCTACCTGGTGAGTGAGATTGTTCCAATCTCATTTCACGACAGTAGACACCAGCACCAGCACGTCCCTCCATCAGAGAACCGTCAGTGTAACAAATCACTTGCGTTTGTTGTTGTCTTTCCATAAAGCCAGACAACCACTCCTCTCGAGAGGGAATCTTCACATGGAATGTCCTGTAAGGAAAACTACAAGTGAGTGTAATATCGCTGGGAGCAAGAATATCTTCACCCCATGTAACCATTTGTGACCACAATCGTGTATGACTGGTAGCAAGATCAACATGATTACTGTTCCAAAGCCCAGTAACCTGTAGTCTGTATGCACATGATAGTGCTTCTTGTTTTAAGTGTATGTGTAATGGTTAAATACGTTTGGAATCCAATATGACTCCAACGTATTTGACTTGATCTGCACACAGCAGCTCAGAATCAAAGAACTGCAAGGGACGAACCCCGGTTGTTATTCGCTTCTTCGTGAAAAGAACCATTGAAGTTTTGCTTGGGTTAACTGATAGTTTAACTTGTCGACACCACTGTTCGACAGCTCTTAATGCCTGTTGCATTAAGTCAAAGATTGTTCCGATGCATAATCCAGTAATTAGTATTTGGTAATCGTCAGCAAACCCGTAGGTTGGAAATCCAAGCTCATTGAGTTTCTTCAACAAGCCGTCAGCTACTAAGTTCCATAACAAAGGTGACAGAACGCCGCCCTGAGGACAACCGCAAATACTCAACTTCCGTATCTCAGCCTGTCGCAGTGACGAGCAAAGTATGCGGTTACTAAGCATTGCGTTTATCCAACCCGAGATGCATGCAGGTATCCCATGACCGCGCGTCGCTTCCAGAATAGACTGGAAGGACACATTGTCAAAAGCACCCTCAATATCTAGAAATACACCCAAGCTAGATTGCTTGAGCGAGAAGGCCTTCTCAATGTTGTAAACAACATCGTAAAGCAAAGTGATCGTGGATTTCCCACACTGATATGCATGTTGCATTTTGTGCAGAGGATATTCAACTAAACTAACGTTCCTGATGTGATGATCGATTATCCGTTCCAAAGCTTTCAGAAGAAAAGAACTTAAGCTGATAGGCCTAAAACTCTTGGCTTCCTCATAGCTTGAGCGCCCCCCTTTGGGAATAAATCTAACAGTTATTTCTCGCCATGCTTTCGGGATATACCTGGTAGCAAGACTGGAAAGCAAAATCTTTTTCAAGACATGTTTAAGAATATCAAATCCCTTTTGCAGTAGCACGGGAAGTATTCCATCTTTTCCGGGTGATTTCTATGGAGCAAAGCTGTCAACTGCCCACTTGACCGATTCAGTGGAGACCAATGTGCGTGCTAACGCCCACGAGTCCGAATCACCAGAATGAGATCTGTGAACATTGATCAACTCCGGATCGATACAACCTGGAAAGTGTGTGTCGAAGAGACAATTAAGAACATCTTTTTCGTCTGTCACATAAACACCATCTCTGGTTTTCAAGGAGTTCATCTGAAAATCATTCGATTTGGAGAGAATTTTATTTAATCTGCTAGCCTCGTTCAGACTAGAGACATTAGTGCATAGGCTTTGCCAGCCAGCCCGTTCTGCAGATCTAAGACATTTCTTATATGCACTACGAGCTGACCTGAAAGCCCTGGAGTCATCACGCTGACGCCGGTTCCATGCTCTTCTCATAACTTTCTTCATTCTTTCAAGCTCAGCCCTCCACCAAGGGGTTCCCCTAGTCGATTTAACAGTACGAAGTGGACTTCTTCGTAGGATGCTAATATGAATGAGTTTGTCGTATCCACGACGTCATCTAAGTCGTCTAGTTGACTAATTGTTGGAAAATATCCATGAAATTTAGTCGCTAAGTTTTCCAAAAAGAGGTCCCAGTTTGTAGACTTAGGATTACGATATGTCACCACATTGAAGGTGACATCAAAATGATCGAAAAATATATATTTATGATCGGATAGAGACGGTTCAGTTTCATTTGGAACCTGCCAATTTCCCAGTTCATGCAAAATTCTATCAGAGCAAAGTGTTATGTCTAACACCTCCTCCCTTCCAGACCTCGCAAAAGTTGGTCGGTTTCCCACATTCAGAATATGGAGATTTGTACTACTTATGTACTCCATCAGTTCAGAGCCTCTCAGATTGATGTCTGAGCTGCCCCAAATGATGTGATGAGCATTCGCATCACTGCCGATAATGAGCGGAAGCCCATTTCTGCTACAATATGATACAACGCTTTTGAAATCATCAGAAGGAGATGATTCGTTATGCGGTAAGTATGCTGAACAATATATGTATTTTTTGTCTACGTTTCCGACAGTCAGTGAAACTGTGACAACACAGATATCGCGAGTTGTGAGCTCCGATATAAGACACGCGTCAATAGCCTTATTTGCAAGAATGCAAGCACGAGGCATTTCACGTGGGTTAGTCATGCCTGTCTTGTTGTAAGCAATGAAGGCAGTGTTAAGTAACTTTCCAAAATAGAAGTTTCCTTTATGGAAATACGGTTCTTGAACCAATGCTATGGAAGCTTTACCTTCCTGCATGAGTCGAGATAAATTCATAGTTGCTGTACGTTTATGTTGGAGGTTGACTTGTGCTATTCTAACCATTGTTGATTAGAGAACTGTACATTTCATCTCCAACACAAATTGCACAACAACTAGAGGACACCAAGCGAGTTGGGATGTTAACGCATTTAGCGAGCCATATCAGGTTTAAATGGGACATGATCATTTGATTCCCACGATTTGCGAAGAAAATAATGGTCCACTGTGTCAGAGATTCGCATAACACAGCAAGGGCAAAACCCAAAACGCTCCGTGCGCGACTGGCATATTTTAGACCCTCCAGTCATTAAGTCCTCAGCACGGAACTACACCTTGACTTAGGGTCTCCTACTTTCAGTCGCCTCCTACGACATGGCAGCAGGACTCCAGTGGCTCAATTCTAGGCCGGATACCACACGGCCTCTGGGCAGGTTCATCTGTACACATCGAAATTTGATAATCGAAACTCAACAAAACTTCACCGGACTACCATCAGCCGAGAGTCTCAGCAAACCCCCAGCCAACAAAAATTCGGCAAAATTAAGTGGATCATCGGTGAAAAAAAAATCGGTGTGTAGAGTGAACGTTCCGCTGCGTAATGCAGCATACTGGGGAGTTCGCCCAACTCTTCCCAGGCTCCGTTCGCCATTGAGAATGTTTTAAACCCCCTCAACAATTTTACCCATGGCACGGGTCGCATGACACTATTCCCTGTTTGGTAGATTTTTACCACTGAAACAGGTAGTCCGTAGTGTAATGCTTAGCCGGTTGAAGCAACCACTACCGACACTACACGGCTTATCTAGGCTGTTCGGTGAAAGAAGCTGACATTGAAGAACAGCTTCCATATTTAGATGGGCGAACAGCCGCAGAAGGAAGGAAGGATAACGGGAGGAGAGGGATTTGGGCTAAGCGCTTATTTAAAGGCGGCGCTGGCTCGCCTTGTCAGGGCTGCTTTAGGGCATGTGGTATTTAGGCCTAGAACGTATCTTCGGGTCGCGAATCACAACTAGTTGCTATCGCGATTAAGCATTATCCACCACCTATGACCCGCCCGGTTGCTTGCAGCTCAGCTTCCCACGTAGCGTTCCTCCACCACCACGGGGCCCGGGAAAGTTTGAAAGTTTTTGACGAGGTTCGGTAATGTTGGTACAATTTTGCCGAACAATCAGTCAGTATTTTACTGGATAATGTGTATGTACTGAAAAGAACAGAAGTGCTGATAAATTCAGTTAAAAATATTGCGGGTTTCAGCAAATTGTTCGCTAAATTACTGAAAATCGCTAAAAATGAAAACTTTACCGCAATTTTTTAAACAATTTACTGACAGCTCAGTAAAAATATCACTTTACTGAGCAAGTCGTCAAAAGAAATTACTGAACAACTTTTGGCTGGCTTAGTGTGTAAACTCACGTGAACTGAGAAAATTAGCGCACGCGAATTACTGAAATTATAAAAGTCAACGACACCCTTACGCCGCCGATACGTCGTGTGAATGATCAAGAGTACTGACGGCGGCGTGCATCTCTACCCAATAGTAGGCTAGAAAATATGTCGTTCAATCAAGTATCACTTTTCCATCATATTTGCCATTTTCACTAGCGTTTAATGTTTAATTGATCTCGGAGTTAAAATTACAACTGTGCGTTAAGTGATTGAAAATTAATGAGTAGCGATCAGTACGTTTAGATGTTTTTGCATAAAAATTAGCACCCATTAATTCAAATAGTAAAACATAATGAAATTAAGCTGCTATGAAACAAATTCTCAAGGTAAATTAACCCGCAAGTTAAATATACACTACAATCATTTGCCAACATCCTACAACAGTTTCTTTAGTGTCCGGTATCCAAACCAAAACATTTGACTAAATTTGCCTAGTTTAAGGAATGTAATTGACCAACCCCAACCGCCATTTCAAATTCCTGTCAACCATCTCAATTACTCCTGATTCCAGCTTTACTGCTCATTTCCTCACCCGCACGCCTCCGGTAAATACCAAAGAGCAAGTGTTTTAATCCCACCCTATGAATATTAAATAACATAAAGCTGTGAGCGACAGAATGGTTAGGATGGGTAAAAAATCACTTTCACCAGTAGTTAGTACACAAGCATACATTCGAAGCCGGAGCAGATCTAAAACAACCCCAACCCCCCACATTAAAATGAGTATTTCTAAGCCTCTGCCATAACATGAGATTCATGAGACTGCAGAAATTTCCCAGCTTCACCGTTCCGTTCAGTTGGGTTGGAAGAAGATGAGACTGAAATTTATTCACTTTAATTTAAGCATTAAATATGCGAATGAAGCCGAAAGCCGGTTACAATCGATTGCTTAATTTACATAAAGCAATATTTATTGTTCGACAAGAGTCGTGCCTTGCCTGGGTACGATTGATTCTGATGCTGTGTGGTGTGCTACCTATACGTCTTCCCTTCTTTCCTTAACCAGCCACATTAGGGCGGGTTGGGTTGTTTGGGGTTAAGTTAGTGACCCTGCTACCGGGAAATAGAAATTGGTGCCGGGGAATGAAGTTGACGTAATTGATAATATATGATCTTTGGCTCTTGTGCTTTACTGTGGTGCAGAACGTTGGCAAGGGAGCTGATTACAGAAACACCAGACCGGTTAGGGGATGGGGATTCCACTGCTTGCTGGCATAACTCTTTCAGGAGGTTGTTTACGAGTTGCTGGTGGATCAAATTTAATTAGCATAATAGTGAGAGTCGGTACATTGTGGGTGTGGCCTACCAAAACGGAAGCTTAGTTCTTCTTGACGATTGTTCATTGTTTAATCAGGCTTCAGTGCTGAGTCATAAAATGAAAACAGTTGATTAAATTCAGGAATCGTTTCTAAAAATAACTTAAATTACAGCGATTTTCACGTCTCCCTTCAATTGTTCTACACGTGCAACTCAAAGTTCAGTAAAAGTAGTTTCAATTCCGTGGCACAAACGTCCACCACATTTCTCAGCTAGTCCGCTGCGCGGCGGAAACGGAGTTAGAAAGTAAGGTTGCGAGTTTCTGAAGCGAAATTGGAACTTGTTTTCCGCTTTGAGCTGACACTGCAACACAGGAAGTTGTCACTTTGGCAGTGCTGAGACACACAATTGCCATCCAACGTTTTTCCCACTCCATCCATCGTGTTGTCGTGTCGTTCCGCCCATCCAGTTGGACAAAGCGTGATGATTGGGTGTTAGGGGTGTCGAGAGAGAGAGACACGGTAAATGAATGAACAGATAGCACAGATGTGACTTTTCCGAAGCGGTAAATTTTCCGCAACAATTATAAAACACAATTAGATTTTTGTCACGTACACATCGCATCTACCGGGAGTGTTCCTGTTGTAGAGGAGGGAACGGGTCAGCCGGTCGGGAAGTGAGAACTGCTTTTCCGGAAAACTAAATCTAAACTGTTCCGTTGCTAAGTGTTATAATGATGATGATGATGATGACGACGATGGTGTGTCCAAGTAAGTGAGTTAATGCGCTGGTGATGCGACTAAAGGTGGAAGAAGCGTGAAAAGTTGAGAGATTTATTTTTTACACAACTTTTTGGTTTACCGTCCGGTAATGTTCGTTCTTTTCAAACTAAAGCTTGTTCAACTGTTGAAGGATTACTTAAAAAGTCGTAAACTTTAATGAATTGTCGATGATTTACGACATGGCACAAGAAATTTTAAACAATTTTCTTTGTTTAGCTCTATTTCTCCACTTTTCACACACTGCAGACTTACTGTTGTTTATTTTGTAAAAAATTAAATTTGTGTAGTGAGACTTTATCCGTCCGATGATGGTTGAAACAAAGACCAGAACGTTATGACAAGGAAAGTGGAAAATGTGTTCTTTTATTCTGTAAGAGAAACCGGTAGATATTGCGGCGATCGTTTAATTTCAATTTTACAAATTTTCTTCACTTCCTTTGTTTTCTTCATTTTCTTTACTTAAACATTTTCTTTAGATTCTTATTTTTTTCACTTCCTTCAAAAAAATTTCTTCGATAATCTTTCGTTTCATTCTTAACATCCATCATGTTTTTCACTTTCTTAACATTCGCAGCTTTCATTACTTTCTTAATTTTTATTATTATCTTCACTTCTCTACTTTTTTCGCTTTCTTTCTATTTTCGTCACTTTCATCAGTTTCTTTAGTTTCTTCACTTTTCTGCTTTCTTCAGTTTACTAATTTCTTTCTCCTCAATTTTTTTTCCCTTACAACTTTTTTTCCACTTTCTTTAATTTCTCCTTTTTTTCGCTTCTAAGCTTTCTGCACCTCCTTCACTTTCATAAATTTTTTTCGCCTTTCATCACCTCCTTTTTTCCTTTTTATTTCGACTATGTTAGTCACATTTTCTTTTCTACATTTTAACGACATTCAATTAGCTAGAGATTACTGGGTAGGGAAAGTTATGAAAATTAGAGCCATAGTACTCAGGTGAGAGCAAGGATGTGAAGTAAAGAGATCGGAAAACTAGAAGTGGCAGGGTTATTAGAACAGGCCTAATATTGTACGAGATTAACTTTTGTCTTCTGCTGATGAGGGTTGAGCTTAGGCAGCATAACCACGAATCATCCGAGTTCACCAGCATGTGTCTTGGCATCACTTCTTTTTTATTTTGTGCACATTGTTCATTTTCTCTTCTTCCTTCAGTTTCTTTCTTCTCATAGCTTTCATTACTTTCTACGTTTTTCTCACTTTTCACACTTTCTTACTTTCAGCAATTTCTTCACTTCTTTCACTTACAAAACATCCTCCACTTTCTTTATTCTTTTCATTTCCTCCATTTTCTTTGCTTACTTTAATTTCTTCGCTTTCGTAACTTTTTCCGTTTTCTTCACTTTCTACATTTTCAACGCTTTCTTCACTTTCGTCACTTTCTTAACTTTCTTCACTTTCGTCACTTTCGTCACTTTCTTCACTTTCTTCACTTTCTTCACTTTCTTCACTTTCTTCACTTTCTTCACTTTCTTCACTTTCTTCACTTTCTTCACTTTCTTCACTTTCTTCACTTTCTTCACTTTCTTCACTTTCTTCACTTTCTTCACTTTCTTCACTTTCTTCACTTTCTTCACTTTCTTCACTTTCTTCACTTTCTTCACTTTCTTCACTTTCTTCACTTTCTTCACTTTCTTCACTTTCTTCACTTTCTTCACTTTCTTCACTTTCTTCACTTTTTTCACTTTCTTCACTTTCTTCACTTTCTTCATTTTCTTCACTTTCTTCACTTTCTTCACTTTCTTCATTTTCTTCACTTTCTTCACTTTCTTCACTTTCTTCACTTTCTTCACCTTCTTCACTTTCTTCACTTTCTTCACTTTCTTCACCATCTTCACTTTCTTCACTTTCTTCACTTTCTTCACTTTCTTCACTTTCTTCACTTTCTTCACTTTCTTCACTTTCTTCACTTTCTTCACTTTCTTCACTTTCTTCACTTTCTTCGCCTTCTTCACTTTCTTTACTTTCTTCACTTTCTTCACTTTCTTCACTTTCTTCACTTTCTTCACTTTCTTCACTTTCTTCACTTTCTTCACTTTCTTCACTTTCTTCACTTTCTTCACTTTCTTCACTTTCTTCACTTTCTTCACTTTCTTCACTTTCTTCACTTTCTTCACTTTTTTCACTTTCTTCACTTTCTTCACTTTCTTCATTTTCTTCACTTTCTTCACTTTCTTCACTTTCTTCATTTTCTTCACTTTCTTCACTTTCTTCACTTTCTTCACTTTCTTCACCTTCTTCACTTTCTTCACTTTCTTCACTTTCTTCACCATCTTCACTTTCTTCACTTTCTTCACTTTCTTCACTTTCTTCACTTTTTTCATTTTCTTCTCTTTCTTTATTTCTTCACTTTATTCATTTTATTCTCTTTCTACACTTTCTTCACATTTCTCAATTTTTCTCTTTTTTTACATTCTTTAATTTTTTTAACTTTGTTCACTATCTTTCATTCGTCACTTTCGTCATTAACTTCAATTCCATCAATTTCCTCACTTTCCTGACTTTCTTTACATTTTTGATTTCCTTAACTATCATCGATTAATTAATCTCCATTTTCATCACTTTCATTACATTCTTCACCTTTTTCGAAAAATGGAAAATGCAAAACTAAACAAAAAATGGAAAAATTAACAAAACAGACAAAATGAAAAAATGGAAAAATGTAAAAATGTAAAAATGTAAAAATGGAAAAATGGAAAAATGTAAAAATGTAAAAATGTAAAAATGTAAAAATGTAAAAATGTAAAAATGTAAAAATGTAAAAATGTAAAAATGTAAAAATGTAAAAATGTAAAAATGTAAAAATGTAAAAATGTAAAAATGCAAAAATGTAAAAATGTAAAAATGTAAAAATGTAAAAATGTAAAAATGTAAAAATGTAAAAATGTAAAAATGTAAAAATGTAAAAATGTAAAAATGTAAAAATGTAAAAATGTAAAAATGTAAAAATGTAAAAATGTAAAAATGTAAAAATGTAAAAATGTAAAAATGTAAAAATGTAAAAATGTAAAAATGTAAAAATGTAAAAATGTAAAAATGTAAAAATGTAAAAATGTAAAAATGTAAAAATGTAAAAATGTAAAAATGTAAAAATGTAAAAATGTAAAAATGTAAAAATGTAAAAATGTAAAAATGTAAAAATGTAAAAATGTAAAAATGTAAAAATGTAAAAATGTAAAAATGGAAAAATGGAAAAATGGAAAAATGGAAAAATGGAAAAATGGAAAAATGGAAAAATGGAAAAATGGAAAAATGGAAAAATGGAAAAATGGAAAAATGGAAAAATGGAAAAATGGAAAAATGGAAAAATGGAAAAATGGAAAAATGGAAAAATGGAAAAATGGAAAAATGGAAAAATGGAAAAATGGAAAAATGGAAAAATGGAAAAATGGAAAAATGGAAAAATGGAAAAATGGAAAAATGGAAAAATGGAAAAATGGAAAAATGGAAAAATGGAAAAATGGAAAAATGGAAAAATGGAAAAATGGAAAAATGGAAAAATGGAAAAATGGAAAAAATGGAAAAATGGAAAAATGGAAAAATGGAAAAATGGAAAAATGGAAAAATGGAAAAATGGAAAAATGGAAAATGGCAAAAATGGAAAAATGGAAAAATGGAAAAATGGAACAATGAAAAATGGAAAAATGAAAAAATGGAAAAATGGAAAAATGGAAAAATGGAAAAATGGAAAAATGGAAAAATGGAAAAATGGAAAAATGGAAAAATGGAAAAATGGAAAAATGGAAAAATGGAAAAATGGAAAAATGGAAAAATGGAAAAATGGAAAAATGGAAAAATGGAAAAATGGAAAAATGGAAAAATGGAAAAATGGAAAAATGGAAAAATGGAAAAATGGAAAAATGGAAAAATGGAAAAATGGAAAAATGGAAAAATGGAAAAATGGAAAAATGGAAAAATGGAAAAATGGAAAAATGGAAAAACGGAAAAATGGAAAAATGGAAAAATGAAAAATGGAAAAATGGAAAATGGAAAAATGGAAAAATGGAAAAATGGAAAAAATGGAAGTCTTGATTCTTGATTCTTGATTCTTGATTCTTGATTCTTGATTCTTGATTCTTGATTCTTGATTCTTGATTCTTGATTCTTGATCTTGATTCTTGATTCTTGATTCTTGATTCTTGATTCTTGATTCTTGATTCTTGATTCTTGATTCTTGATTCTTGATTCTTGATTCTTGATCTGATTCTTGATTCTTGATTCTTGATTCTTGATTCTTGATTCTTGATTCTTGATTCTTGATTCTTGATTCTTGATTCTTGATTCTTGATTCTTGATTCTTGATTCTTGATTCTTGATTCTTGATTCTTGATTCTTGATTCTTGATTCTTGATTCTTGATTCTTGATTCTTGATTCTTGATTCTTGATTCTTGATTCTTGATTCTTGATTCTTGATTCTTGATTCTTGATTCTGATTCTTGATTCTTGATCTTGATTCTTGATTCTTGATTCTTGATTCTTGATTCTTGATTCTTGATCTTGATTCTTGATTCTTGATTCTTGATTCTTGATTCTTGATTCTTGGATTCTTGATTCTTGATTCTTGATTCTTGATTCTTGATTCTTGATTCTTGATTCTTGATTCTTGATTCTTGATTCTTGATTCTTGATTCTTGATTCTTGATTCTTGATTCTTGATTCTTGATTCTTGATTCTTGATTCTTGATTCTTGATTCTTGATTCTTGATTCTTGATTCTTGATTCTTGATTCTTGATTCTTGATTCTTGATTCTTGATTCTTGATTCTTGATTCTTGATTCTTGATTCTTGATTCTTGATTCTTGATTCTTGATTCTTGATTCTTGATTCTTGATTCTTGATTCTTGATTCTTGATTCTTGATTCTTGATTCTTGATTCTTGATTCTTGATTCTTGATTCTTGATTCTTGATTCTTGATTCTTGATTCTTGATTCTTGATTCTTGATTCTTGATTCTTGATTCTTGATTCTTGATTCTTGATTCTTGATTCTTGATTCTTGATTCTTGATTCTTGATTCTTGATTCTTGATTCTTGATTCTTGATTCTTGATTCTTGATTCTTGATTCTTGATTCTTGATTCTTGATTCTTGATTCTTGATTCTTGATTCTTGATTCTTGATTCTTGATTCTTGATTCTTGATTCTTGATTCTTGATTCTTGATTCTTGATTCTTGATTCTTGATTCTTGATTCTTGATTCTTGATTCTTGATTCTTGATTCTTGATTCTTGATTCTTGATTCTTGATTCTTGATTCTTGATTCTTGATTCTTGATTCTTGATTCTTGATTCTTGATTCTTGATTCTTGATTCTTGATTCTTGATTCTTGATTCTTGATTCTTGATTCTTGATTATTCTTGATTCTTGATTCTTGATTCTTGATTCTTGATTCTTGATTCTTGATTCTTGATTCTTGATTCTTGATTCTTGATTCTTGATTCTTGATTCTTGATTCTTGATTCTTGATTCTTGATTCTTGATTCTTGATTCTTGATTCTTGATTCTTGATTCTTGATTCTTGATTCTTGATTCTTGATTCTTGATTCTTGATTCTTGATTCTTGATTCTTGATTCTTGATTCTTGATTCTTGATTCTTGATTCTTGATTCTTGATTCTTGATTCTTGATTCTTGATTCTTGATTCTTGATTCTTGATTCTTGATTCTTGATTCTTGATTCTTGATTCTTGATTCTTGATTCTTGATTCTTGATTCTTGATTCTTGATTCTTGATTCTTGATTCTTGATTCTTGATTCTTGATTCTTGATTCTTGATTCTTGATTCTTGATTCTTGATTCTTGATTCTTGATTCTTGATTCTTGATTCTTGATTCTTGATTCTTGATTCTTGATTCTTGATTCTTGATTCTTGATTCTTGATTCTTGATTCTTGATTCTTGATTCTTGATTCTTGATTCTTGATTCTTGATTCTTGATTCTTGATTCTTGATTCTTGATTCTTGATTCTTGATTCTTGATTCTTGATTCTTGATTCTTGATTCTTGATTCTTGATTCTTGATTCTTGATTCTTGATTCTTGATTCTTGATTCTTGATTCTTGATTCTTGATTCTTGATTCTTGATTCTTGATTCTTGATTCTTGATTCTTGATTCTTGATTCTTGATTCTTGATTCTTGATTCTTGATTCTTGATTCTTGATTCTTGATTCTTGATTCTTGATTCTTGATTCTTGATTCTTGATTCTTGATTCTTGATTCTTGATTCTTGATTCTTGATTCTTGATTCTTGATTCTTGATTCTTGATTCTTGATTCTTGATTCTTGATTCTTGATTCTTGATTCTTGATTCTTGATTCTTGATTCTTGATTCTTGATTCTTGATTCTTGATTCTTGATTCTTGATTCTTGATTCTTGATTCTTGATTCTTGATTCTTGATTCTTGATTCTTGATTCTTGATTCTTGATTCTTGATTCTTGATTCTTGATTCTTGATTCTTGATTCTTGATTCTTGATTCTTGATTCTTGATTCTTGATTCTTGATTCTTGATTCTTGATTCTTGATTCTTGATTCTTGATTCTTGATTCTTGATTCTTGATTCTTGATTCTTGATTCTTGATTCTTGATTCTTGATTCTTGATTCTTGATTCTTGATTCTTGATTCTTGATTCTTGATTCTTGATTCTTGATTCTTGATTCTTGATTCTTGATTCTTGATTCTTGATTCTTGATTCTTGATTCTTGATTCTTGATTCTTGATTCTTGATTCTTGATTCTTGATTCTTGATTCTTGATTCTTGATTCTTGATTCTTGATTCTTGATTCTTGATTCTTGATTCTTGATTCTTGATTCTTGATTCTTGATTCTTGATTCTTGATTCTTGATTCTTGATTCTTGATTCTTGATTCTTGATTCTTGATTCTTGATTCTTGATTCTTGATTCTTGATTCTTGATTCTTGATTCTTGATTCTTGATTCTTGATTCTTGATTCTTGATTCTTGATTCTTGATTCTTGATTCTTGATTCTTGATTCTTGATTCTTGATTCTTGATTCTTGATTCTTGATTCTTGATTCTTGATTCTTGATTCTTGATTCTTGATTCTTGATTCTTGATTCTTGATTCTTGATTCTTGATTCTTGATTCTTGATTCTTGATTCTTGATTCTTGATTCTTGATTCTTGATTCTTGATTCTTGATTCTTGATTCTTGATTCTTGATTCTTGATTCTTGATTCTTGATTCTTGATTCTTGATTCTTGATTCTTGATTCTTGATTCTTGATTCTTGATTCTTGATTCTTGATTCTTGATTCTTGATTCTTGATTCTTGATTCTTGATTCTTGATTCTTGATTCTTGATTCTTGATTCTTGATTCTTGATTCTTGATTCTTGATTCTTGATTCTTGATTCTTGATTCTTGATTCTTGATTCTTGATTCTTGATTCTTGATTCTTGATTCTTGATTCTTGATTCTTGATTCTTGATTCTTGATTCTTGATTCTTGATTCTTGATTCTTGATTCTTGATTCTTGATTCTTGATTCTTGATTCTTGATTCTTGATTCTTGATTCTTGATTCTTGATTCTTGATTCTTGATTCTTGATTCTTGATTCTTGATTCTTGATTCTTGATTCTTGATTCTTGATTCTTGATTCTTGATTCTTGATTCTTGATTCTTGATTCTTGATTCTTGATTCTTGATTCTTGATTCTTGATTCTTGATTCTTGATTCTTGATTCTTGATTCTTGATTCTTGATTCTTGATTCTTGATTCTTGATTCTTGATTCTTGATTCTTGATTCTTGATTCTTGATTCTTGATTCTTGATTCTTGATTCTTGATTCTTGATTCTTGATTCTTGATTCTTGATTCTTGATTCTTGATTCTTGATTCTTGATTCTTGATTCTTGATTCTTGATTCTTGATTCTTGATTCTTGATTCTTGATTCTTGATTCTTGATTCTTGATTCTTGATTCTTGATTCTTGATTCTTGATTCTTGATTCTTGATTCTTGATTCTTGATTCTTGATTCTTGATTCTTGATTCTTGATTCTTGATTCTTGATTCTTGATTCTTGATTCTTGATTCTTGATTCTTGATTCTTGATTCTTGATTCTTGATTCTTGATTCTTGATTCTTGATTCTTGATTCTTGATTCTTGATTCTTGATTCTTGATTCTTGATTCTTGATTCTTGATTCTTGATTCTTGATTCTTGATTCTTGATTCTTGATTCTTGATTCTTGATTCTTGATTCTTGATTCTTGATTCTTGATTCTTGATTCTTGATTCTTGATTCTTGATTCTTGATTCTTGATTCTTGATTCTTGATTCTTGATTCTTGATTCTTGATTCTTGATTCTTGATTCTTGATTCTTGATTCTTGATTCTTGATTCTTGATTCTTGATTCTTGATTCTTGATTCTTGATTCTTGATTCTTGATTCTTGATTCTTGATTCTTGATTCTTGATTCTTGATTCTTGATTCTTGATTCTTGATTCTTGATTCTTGATTCTTGATTCTTGATTCTTGATTCTTGATTCTTGATTCTTGATTCTTGATTCTTGATTCTTGATTCTTGATTCTTGATTCTTGATTCTTGATTCTTGATTCTTGATTCTTGATTCTTGATTCTTGATTCTTGATTCTTGATTCTTGATTCTTGATTCTTGATTCTTGATTCTTGATTCTTGATTCTTGATTCTTGATTCTTGATTCTTGATTCTTGATTCTTGATTCTTGATTCTTGATTCTTGATTCTTGATTCTTGATTCTTGATTCTTGATTCTTGATTCTTGATTCTTGATTCTTGATTCTTGATTCTTGATTCTTGATTCTTGATTCTTGATTCTTGATTCTTGATTCTTGATTCTTGATTCTTGATTCTTGATTCTTGATTCTTGATTCTTGATTCTTGATTCTTGATTCTTGATTCTTGATTCTTGATTCTTGATTCTTGATTCTTGATTCTTGATTCTTGATTCTTGATTCTTGATTCTTGATTCTTGATTCTTGATTCTTGATTCTTGATTCTTGATTCTTGATTCTTGATTCTTGATTCTTGATTCTTGATTCTTGATTCTTGATTCTTGATTCTTGATTCTTGATTCTTGATTCTTGATTCTTGATTCTTGATTCTTGATTCTTGATTCTTGATTCTTGATTCTTGATTCTTGATTCTTGATTCTTGATTCTTGATTCTTGATTCTTGATTCTTGATTCTTGATTCTTGATTCTTGATTCTTGATTCTTGATTCTTGATTCTTGATTCTTGATTCTTGATTCTTGATTCTTGATTCTTGATTCTTGATTCTTGATTCTTGATTCTTGATTCTTGATTCTTGATTCTTGATTCTTGATTCTTGATTCTTGATTCTTGATTCTTGATTCTTGATTCTTGATTCTTGATTCTTGATTCTTGATTCTTGATTCTTGATTCTTGATTCTTGATTCTTGATTCTTGATTCTTGATTCTTGATTCTTGATTCTTGATTCTTGATTCTTGATTCTTGATTCTTGATTCTTGATTCTTGATTCTTGATTCTTGATTCTTGATTCTTGATTCTTGATTCTTGATTCTTGATTCTTGATTCTTGATTCTTGATTCTTGATTCTTGATTCTTGATTCTTGATTCTTGATTCTTGATTCTTGATTCTTGATTCTTGATTCTTGATTCTTGATTCTTGATTCTTGATTCTTGATTCTTGATTCTTGATTCTTGATTCTTGATTCTTGATTCTTGATTCTTGATTCTTGATTCTTGATTCTTGATTCTTGATTCTTGATTCTTGATTCTTGATTCTTGATTCTTGATTCTTGATTCTTGATTCTTGATTCTTGATTCTTGATTCTTGATTCTTGATTCTTGATTCTTGATTCTTGATTCTTGATTCTTGATTCTTGATTCTTGATTCTTGATTCTTGATTCTTGATTCTTGATTCTTGATTCTTGATTCTTGATTCTTGATTCTTGATTCTTGATTCTTGATTCTTGATTCTTGATTCTTGATTCTTGATTCTTGATTCTTGATTCTTGATTCTTGATTCTTGATTCTTGATTCTTGATTCTTGATTCTTGATTCTTGATTCTTGATTCTTGATTCTTGATTCTTGATTCTTGATTCTTGATTCTTGATTCTTGATTCTTGATTCTTGATTCTTGATTCTTGATTCTTGATTCTTGATTCTTGATTCTTGATTCTTGATTCTTGATTCTTGATTCTTGATTCTTGATTCTTGATTCTTGATTCTTGATTCTTGATTCTTGATTCTTGATTCTTGATTCTTGATTCTTGATTCTTGATTCTTGATTCTTGATTCTTGATTCTTGATTCTTGATTCTTGATTCTTGATTCTTGATTCTTGATTCTTGATTCTTGATTCTTGATTCTTGATTCTTGATTCTTGATTCTTGATTCTTGATTCTTGATTCTTGATTCTTGATTCTTGATTCTTGATTCTTGATTCTTGATTCTTGATTCTTGATTCTTGATTCTTGATTCTTGATTCTTGATTCTTGATTCTTGATTCTTGATTCTTGATTCTTGATTCTTGATTCTTGATTCTTGATTCTTGATTCTTGATTCTTGATTCTTGATTCTTGATTCTTGATTCTTGATTCTTGATTCTTGATTCTTGATTCTTGATTCTTGATTCTTGATTCTTGATTCTTGATTCTTGATTCTTGATTCTTGATTCTTGATTCTTGATTCTTGATTCTTGATTCTTGATTCTTGATTCTTGATTCTTGATTCTTGATTCTTGATTCTTGATTCTTGATTCTTGATTCTTGATTCTTGATTCTTGATTCTTGATTCTTGATTCTTGATTCTTGATTCTTGATTCTTGATTCTTGATTCTTGATTCTTGATTCTTGATTCTTGATTCTTGATTCTTGATTCTTGATTCTTGATTCTTGATTCTTGATTCTTGATTCTTGATTCTTGATTCTTGATTCTTGATTCTTGATTCTTGATTCTTGATTCTTGATTCTTGATTCTTGATTCTTGATTCTTGATTCTTGATTCTTGATTCTTGATTCTTGATTCTTGATTCTTGATTCTTGATTCTTGATTCTTGATTCTTGATTCTTGATTCTTGATTCTTGATTCTTGATTCTTGATTCTTGATTCTTGATTCTTGATTCTTGATTCTTGATTCTTGATTCTTGATTCTTGATTCTTGATTCTTGATTCTTGATTCTTGATTCTTGATTCTTGATTCTTGATTCTTGATTCTTGATTCTTGATTCTTGATTCTTGATTCTTGATTCTTGATTCTTGATTCTTGATTCTTGATTCTTGATTCTTGATTCTTGATTCTTGATTCTTGATTCTTGATTCTTGATTCTTGATTCTTGATTCTTGATTCTTGATTCTTGATTCTTGATTCTTGATTCTTGATTCTTGATTCTTGATTCTTGATTCTTGATTCTTGATTCTTGATTCTTGATTCTTGATTCTTGATTCTTGATTCTTGATTCTTGATTCTTGATTCTTGATTCTTGATTCTTGATTCTTGATTCTTGATTCTTGATTCTTGATTCTTGATTCTTGATTCTTGATTCTTGATTCTTGATTCTTGATTCTTGATTCTTGATTCTTGATTCTTGATTCTTGATTCTTGATTCTTGATTCTTGATTCTTGATTCTTGATTCTTGATTCTTGATTCTTGATTCTTGATTCTTGATTCTTGATTCTTGATTCTTGATTCTTGATTCTTGATTCTTGATTCTTGATTCTTGATTCTTGATTCTTGATTCTTGATTCTTGATTCTTGATTCTTGATTCTTGATTCTTGATTCTTGATTCTTGATTCTTGATTCTTGATTCTTGATTCTTGATTCTTGATTCTTGATTCTTGATTCTTGATTCTTGATTCTTGATTCTTGATTCTTGATTCTTGATTCTTGATTCTTGATTCTTGATTCTTGATTCTTGATTCTTGATTCTTGATTCTTGATTCTTGATTCTTGATTCTTGATTCTTGATTCTTGATTCTTGATTCTTGATTCTTGATTCTTGATTCTTGATTCTTGATTCTTGATTCTTGATTCTTGATTCTTGATTCTTGATTCTTGATTCTTGATTCTTGATTCTTGATTCTTGATTCTTGATTCTTGATTCTTGATTCTTGATTCTTGATTCTTGATTCTTGATTCTTGATTCTTGATTCTTGATTCTTGATTCTTGATTCTTGATTCTTGATTCTTGATTCTTGATTCTTGATTCTTGATTCTTGATTCTTGATTCTTGATTCTTGATTCTTGATTCTTGATTCTTGATTCTTGATTCTTGATTCTTGATTCTTGATTCTTGATTCTTGATTCTTGATTCTTGATTCTTGATTCTTGATTCTTGATTCTTGATTCTTGATTCTTGATTCTTGATTCTTGATTCTTGATTCTTGATTCTTGATTCTTGATTCTTGATTCTTGATTCTTGATTCTTGATTCTTGATTCTTGATTCTTGATTCTTGATTCTTGATTCTTGATTCTTGATTCTTGATTCTTGATTCTTGATTCTTGATTCTTGATTCTTGATTCTTGATTCTTGATTCTTGATTCTTGATTCTTGATTCTTGATTCTTGATTCTTGATTCTTGATTCTTGATTCTTGATTCTTGATTCTTGATTCTTGATTCTTGATTCTTGATTCTTGATTCTTGATTCTTGATTCTTGATTCTTGATTCTTGATTCTTGATTCTTGATTCTTGATTCTTGATTCTTGATTCTTGATTCTTGATTCTTGATTCTTGATTCTTGATTCTTGATTCTTGATTCTTGATTCTTGATTCTTGATTCTTGATTCTTGATTCTTGATTCTTGATTCTTGATTCTTGATTCTTGATTCTTGATTCTTGATTCTTGATTCTTGATTCTTGATTCTTGATTCTTGATTCTTGATTCTTGATTCTTGATTCTTGATTCTTGATTCTTGATTCTTGATTCTTGATTCTTGATTCTTGATTCTTGATTCTTGATTCTTGATTCTTGATTCTTGATTCTTGATTCTTGATTCTTGATTCTTGATTCTTGATTCTTGATTCTTGATTCTTGATTCTTGATTCTTGATTCTTGATTCTTGATTCTTGATTCTTGATTCTTGATTCTTGATTCTTGATTCTTGATTCTTGATTCTTGATTCTTGATTCTTGATTCTTGATTCTTGATTCTTGATTCTTGATTCTTGATTCTTGATTCTTGATTCTTGATTCTTGATTCTTGATTCTTGATTCTTGATTCTTGATTCTTGATTCTTGATTCTTGATTCTTGATTCTTGATTCTTGATTCTTGATTCTTGATTCTTGATTCTTGATTCTTGATTCTTGATTCTTGATTCTTGATTCTTGATTCTTGATTCTTGATTCTTGATTCTTGATTCTTGATTCTTGATTCTTGATTCTTGATTCTTGATTCTTGATTCTTGATTCTTGATTCTTGATTCTTGATTCTTGATTCTTGATTCTTGATTCTTGATTCTTGATTCTTGATTCTTGATTCTTGATTCTTGATTCTTGATTCTTGATTCTTGATTCTTGATTCTTGATTCTTGATTCTTGATTCTTGATTCTTGATTCTTGATTCTTGATTCTTGATTCTTGATTCTTGATTCTTGATTCTTGATTCTTGATTCTTGATTCTTGATTCTTGATTCTTGATTCTTGATTCTTGATTCTTGATTCTTGATTCTTGATTCTTGATTCTTGATTCTTGATTCTTGATTCTTGATTCTTGATTCTTGATTCTTGATTCTTGATTCTTGATTCTTGATTCTTGATTCTTGATTCTTGATTCTTGATTCTTGATTCTTGATTCTTGATTCTTGATTCTTGATTCTTGATTCTTGATTCTTGATTCTTGATTCTTGATTCTTGATTCTTGATTCTTGATTCTTGATTCTTGATTCTTGATTCTTGATTCTTGATTCTTGATTCTTGATTCTTGATTCTTGATTCTTGATTCTTGATTCTTGATTCTTGATTCTTGATTCTTGATTCTTGATTCTTGATTCTTGATTCTTGATTCTTGATTCTTGATTCTTGATTCTTGATTCTTGATTCTTGATTCTTGATTCTTGATTCTTGATTCTTGATTCTTGATTCTTGATTCTTGATTCTTGATTCTTGATTCTTGATTCTTGATTCTTGATTCTTGATTCTTGATTCTTGATTCTTGATTCTTGATTCTTGATTCTTGATTCTTGATTCTTGATTCTTGATTCTTGATTCTTGATTCTTGATTCTTGATTCTTGATTCTTGATTCTTGATTCTTGATTCTTGATTCTTGATTCTTGATTCTTGATTCTTGATTCTTGATTCTTGATTCTTGATTCTTGATTCTTGATTCTTGATTCTTGATTCTTGATTCTTGATTCTTGATTCTTGATTCTTGATTCTTGATTCTTGATTCTTGATTCTTGATTCTTGATTCTTGATTCTTGATTCTTGATTCTTGATTCTTGATTCTTGATTCTTGATTCTTGATTCTTGATTCTTGATTCTTGATTCTTGATTCTTGATTCTTGATTCTTGATTCTTGATTCTTGATTCTTGATTCTTGATTCTTGATTCTTGATTCTTGATTCTTGATTCTTGATTCTTGATTCTTGATTCTTGATTCTTGATTCTTGATTCTTGATTCTTGATTCTTGATTCTTGATTCTTGATTCTTGATTCTTGATTCTTGATTCTTGATTCTTGATTCTTGATTCTTGATTCTTGATTCTTGATTCTTGATTCTTGATTCTTGATTCTTGATTCTTGATTCTTGATTCTTGATTCTTGATTCTTGATTCTTGATTCTTGATTCTTGATTCTTGATTCTTGATTCTTGATTCTTGATTCTTGATTCTTGATTCTTGATTCTTGATTCTTGATTCTTGATTCTTGATTCTTGATTCTTGATTCTTGATTCTTGATTCTTGATTCTTGATTCTTGATTCTTGATTCTTGATTCTTGATTCTTGATTCTTGATTCTTGATTCTTGATTCTTGATTCTTGATTCTTGATTCTTGATTCTTGATTCTTGATTCTTGATTCTTGATTCTTGATTCTTGATTCTTGATTCTTGATTCTTGATTCTTGATTCTTGATTCTAATGAAGAAATATGGTACAGATCACAATGCCAAACCAACACTTATATTACATGAAATAAAACGAAAACCAGTCCCCACATATGGAAATACAAATCCGGTCGACTTCATTTCAATACCACAGAGGAAAAGACCAGAGCTTAAAACATCGTCTCCCCCGTTTCTATCATCGCGATCCGACCGTCAGCAAAGCAAAACTTTTAATAGCATAATTTTTATATTAAACTTTATGATTATTAGCTGTTTTATGTACTTGGCAGCAATAAATAACATCGATTTTTCCCCCTTGCAGTGCATCGTACCAACATGGTGCTTCATCCTTGACAATGTGGAGGCTCTCCACGCCGTCTTCGATGATTCCGTTCCACCGACGCATGCATACGGTACGTGTGGTCGTTCGTTGGTGATGAAAGTCAGCGCTTACTGCGCTAGTAAGGCACTTTCCCGGTGCATGGGGAAAATGTGAACAAATTTTCTAATATAAACACACTTCACGTCGTCACAGTGAGCTGCTACTTTATTGCACCAACCCTGAGCAGTGAATGGCGTGCGGACGGAAGACGGTTTTCTTTCCAATCTCAAGTCCACCCTACTTGAACTACTATATGCGAAGGTACTTCGCAGCTCAATCTGCTGATTGCAAAAACCGCTTTTCTTCTGCACGGGAATATCTTCCTTCTCGGGGAAAAAACTACACATGTAAGAGCAATATTTATATGTTATTATTAGTCATCACCAGCATAAAGTGTAATGATCGTGAGTGATGTTATAACGAGCAGTATCATGCCAAGTGAGTGGAACAGTTACAATTTACGGAAATGGTGAGGATTTTCACGGACGATGAAAAGATCTTAAAATCGCCGACAAATCCGACAGTTGATTGTAGCTACACGCATAAATAAACGTGACTTTTGTTGTACTACTAGCGGAGAATAAAAGCGTTATACAGCAGGAAAGAATGGGTGGGTCCAAGCAGGCTGTGCCTGTTGTACGTGAAGTGATTTAGCAATGAGAAACCCTACACGGATCAAAATTCTAGTCCTACGATTTGTCAATATCATAAACAGCGATTCCACTTTTGTCCCTCGGGTGATATAGAATGTTTAGCCTTTCTCCCAGGTGGAAAAATTGCTTGATGGTGACTGATATGTTGGCAGACTTAACTAAAAAATAAAAATTGTTGAGGGAATTTGAAACGAACCCCACTTTATACGTGAACTGTTTGAATACTGTTGTATACTTGGATCACCCAATCAATTTCTGGAACTGAAGACAGCCTAATCCTTCGAGTTATTTTCCGCGGAATTCCTTTCCATGGAAATAAGCCCGGATCAAAGTGGAACCTATTTTGCGAAGCGTAAAATCTCGTAACCGCAGTTTTCGCTAGTGCGGTTCCGTCCATAATTAGATTTTTCTACGCAATGAATTCCGGATTAGCAGATTTGCTATTCTTCTTTCGCATTTTCATAGCGGTCCACCAAATCCGAGCTTCCCGAATCAATCCGAACAAATCAAACCACACGATGGCCGCGACTAGAAAACAGCCAAAAAATTTTCACGCTGGGGTGCAAAAAATAATAATCATCATCAGCATCATAATCACCAAAGCTTGTCCCCCTCCTTCCCAGCGGCAGCTTGTTTGACTGGTAGCTTTTGTGAAGCAGTAGTAGGCTAGGCTAAAAAACCCATCGCCGCCGCCGCCGTTCGTTTTCGGTCCAAATTGGATTCGCTTTCTTCTCGTGCAGTCACGCGTGAGCTGGTTGCGTTGTGTTGCCTTGCGCTGCGGCGCGGCGTCGGTTGGCTGGCTGACGACCCGAGGAAGTTCGGTGGTTCGGGTATATGATCAATGAATGAACGCGATGATTATACGATTTTTTTTTTCGAACGGAAAAATTCGGCTGAACTGGGGGAAGCATTCGAAGGAAATTTTTCGATGCCTGTCAGGATTGTAGCGAAACGAATGAATTTTCAAATACGATCAATTTATTCCCAGTAAGGAATTGATTATTGGTAGATTTGTTTTAATAATAAAGTACACGCGACCCAAAAATGTTGGTTTTTTGAACTCTGAAAATTGGTCTGAAATACTCTCTTTCATTTTAATTTGAATAATCCTTCAAAGCTCAAAAAGCTTACCTTTAAGGATCAATTCAAAATTAACCACACCCTTTTCACTGAATTTAATTACAAACCTTATAGCGGCAACAATTTTTAAACCGATTTTGTTGGTGGAGTTACCTCAAAGCTGTAATTTCATCAATACAGCATAAATTATTTTATTAGTTTAAATATTTTTTTCTCATATTGTTTAATTTTAGGAAACATATACTTTAATTAAAGGTCTGTAAAAGTTAGATTCATGTTTTGTCTCAGATGTTCTCGATTCCGTTGCGTGTTCAAAGGTGACGGCATCTTGGCCTGCTGGGTCCTGGAACATTCTCCGACCCGTGTCGCTGGCTATTCGTCCGTCATCCAACACGTACAGCAAGGCGAGCGGACCAATAGTTTGCCAGTTGTTGTCTGCATCAGCGCTCTTCGAACTCTTTAGCTGGGAAAACCTGTAAAACCGAGCTCTTACCTACTCATTTCTGATGTTATCATCAGCCATCACTACACAGACGTTGTTTTCGGAAACCATTTCATTTGTCTCGAGATACTCGGAAGATGCTGCCCGATGCACCAATTCCAGAGCTAGCATATCATGTGCTGAACGATGTTCCAAATTGTATCTTCTCGATGATAGATACTATCTCCTTTCGGGCTAAGCAGGCTTTCTTGTTAAATCGACATCGTAAGCTTTTGCTCAAACGCACCCATCGGAATGTAGGTCTCGAATTGAATCGTTTTCACTTCACTCATCAATGTAACGGAGGATTCTTCATCCTTAACAAACTGGCTTTTTAGCAGAGTGCCGCACGTGTAGAGAGGCTGGTGGGTTCAGGCTTCACTGGGTATTTGCATCCGTGAAGGTGTACGCCAAGCATCCGTTGATTCGGTCAATCTCGAATTCAAGCTTCTGTTTTGCCAAAACAAGATCGGATCTCGCTTCCTTGGAGATACGTATCACATTTGGAAAATGCGATAGTGCAATTACACATAGTATTCTTTACAGATATCAAGGACAAACTAGTACGTTCCAAAAAAAACGAAAAAACGGCACATTACGGATTACCCTGATCAGAAACCGCAGAACATAAACAATTACAGAATTTGTGCCACATGTTCAGGTAATATTGATAACGGTAAAAGCTGCGTAAAGTATCTCAAAATCTACAGCCAGTACAATCATTGAAGAAATTCACATTCGTAAAAGCAGCAAGAAAGGTAGAAATCAGATGTTCGCGATCATCGAGGCTGTAACCACGATGATGACACGGAAGTGTTCAGTAGCGAGATAGATATGAAAGACCCCCTATACCAGTGGTTTTCAATCTTTTTCGCTCCATATACCCCTTTCCGAATATTACTCACCAAATGAATTTCCATTGGATGAAAACCATACTCTTTTAAATTAGGAATCTGTTCCTGGCAACTCTCAGACAGCATCTTAACCTCTATAGTATTTATGCATTGTTTGTTGTAGTTTGGCATTACATCCAAATGTAATATACTTTATTATTCACGGTGTATTTATTAAAACAATTTTATGCAAAAAAATTCAGCATCTCTGAAACTTCGGAATATGAAAGAATGGGCTTTTCCCTTTCATTTGAAACTAAGATCAAAATAATCCGTCGGGGGGTCTAGAGCAACTTTTTTTTGAAGTTTTTTTTCGTAACGATATAGGTTTTACTACTGGAGCTCGTTCAAATTCCTGTCCCTAGATGGTGCTTTATACATTCGAACAACACTAAAAGTGAGAATTTGATAGAAAACTTAATTGTCTACAAGTTTGTTGACCACTAAAAATTGATCTGAAATTATCCGGAAAAGTTTCTTAAGATTTTAACAAAGTTATATCTAAGATAGTTTCACACGAGGCCTAGTGGTTTGGAAATATGTTTTCTCGCACTTATTACATTACCAAAAACGTGTTTAATCCACCTAACAGTGTGATAAGACATTTCTTATAACTCTTACCACTCTTCGGATATTATATCGTTTGAGAGCATTTAGAACTTGATGCTTCGCGATGTTTTTGATAACACATACTACATGGGATAGTGGCAGGACTCAGAGAATCGCTCAAATCAGCATAGGACAACATCAGTGCTAGAAATCTCAAACCAAATCAATGGGAAAGCGAAAAAATGCCCCATAATATAGACATACGAACGAATTATTGTTAATGCTCTGTTAATAAAATATCTATATTGTGGTGGGAAAACTGAATTTTCCTAAAGGGGTTATATATTGTACTGAAACAAAAAAAAAACGATTTTTTTTAATCGATTTGAAGTTTATATTTTACTCAAATTTCAACGCTTTTTCTTGAAAAAGGCGATACTAGCAGTGATACCATTCAAAGAAAATCAACAGTGTATATTTCCAGACTTGGTTTTATTTCCTATTGTATTTTTTTGCATCCTAGATTGCATGATTCAGTGATCGAAACCCAAAACTTCATAAAGTATTTGAAATTATTAAATTAAAATTTGTTTTTGCTATTGAAATTGACAAAATGATAGTATCGCCCCTTTGGCGATTGTTTACTTTTTCGTTCCCATCTATCAGCATTGAAGTATCGCCCTTACGTTTTTTTACAATAACTACCATTTTACACCACCGATTTCGTCCGGGTTTTTTTCAATAGAGATCATTGTTACTATTTACAGCTGGTATCAGTTTGATAATCCTAAAAAATACGAAAATAACAGTTTCGCCTCTAAACTGCTAGCAAAAAAAGTATCGCCCTGTTTGTTTGCATGGAGCGTGGAGGGCGAAACATTAAATAAACAAACAAAAATACAGTTTCGCCTGTTGTACTTTTTGCTGTAGTTTTAGAAAGCAGTATCGTAGAATCCAAATTTTTAGGTTAATTTGTTGCGTTTCAAAGCCCTCATTCGCATGTAAGAAAAAAGCCCTATGTTTACATTTGTAAATATCGCCCTTTTCACAAAAAAGCGTTGAAATGAAATTGCAGCTCCTGATATCACGCTATCTCTGAAGTACATGCGTGCACAGTTTCAAATTTTACTTCGACATCGACTTTTTCTAAAGGTGACTTCCCAGTAGTATTCTTGATTTGAATTATTATCGCTAATCCTAATGCAAAAGAACAAATAAAAACCTCACGAAAACGAACCGTTTGGGAAAATCATCATCATTACTGGAATTTTCATTTTCACGAAACTTTTCGATAACCTTCCGTCACTTGCGTTAATGCACTGGGTGCACAGTAGGGTGACAGGAAAAAAATGACCCCTATCGGCCCACCTCTGCGTCGATTCCTAGTCCCACCAGGAGTACTTGCACCAAATTTGAAGCAAATCGGACAAGTCTAACTACCGGACCAACGGGCCTGAAGTTTGTATGGGAATTTTCAATAATTTACATGGAGAAAACCCACCAGCACGCATTTTCGCCGCTAGGTGGCACTGTATGCATCGTATTATCACTGTAAGTGAAAATAAGAAGGATAATTGAATTGTCTACAACTTAGTCGAAGACTGCAAGTAAATCCGACTTTGTTAAAAGAAGTTATTAAACATTTTAACGAAGTGATGTCTGAGTCAGTTTTGCATGGGGCCTAACAGTGCATGGTTGTGTATCAGTACTCGATTCACACGAACTAAACATTTTTGTGAAATAATCGTTAGGTTTAGCTCAATGGTATGTTCAGAAGAATTATAGTAAATAATACGAGTCATGCTTTGATTAGAAAATTTTAGTTCCACCTGTTACCGCATAGAGGGCGCCAACACTAACTTTTCAACGAAGAGAGATAGAAATTTGGTGTCTTCTATAAAGTTATAGAACAGGCATTTTTCAGTATTTCTTCTGAACATCTTGATACTCTATCTCTCTTTTATGAAAAGTTAGTAGTGGCGCCCTCTATGCGGTCACAGGTGGAACTAAAATTTTCTAACCAAAACATAACTCGTATTATTTACTATAATTCTTGTAAACATACTATTCGGCTAAATCTAACCATTATTTCACAAAAATGTTTAGTTCGTGTGAATCGAGTACTGATACACAACCATGCACTGCTAGGCCCCATGCAAAACTGACTCAGACATCACTTCGTTAAAAGTTTAATAACTTCTTTTAACATAGCCGGATTTACTAGCAGTCTTCGACTAAGTTGTAGATAATTAAAATATCTTTCTTATTTTCACTTACAGTGATAATACGATGTATACAGTGCCCCCTAGCGGCGAAAATACGAGCTAGTGAGTTTTCTTCATGTCAATTGTTGAAAAATCCAATATAAACTTCAGGCACGTTGGTCCGGTAGTTAGACTTGTCCGATTTGCTTCAAATTTGGTACAAGTACTCCTGGTGGGACTAGGAATCGACTCAGGGGTGGACCGATTGAGTTTTCAAAAATTCATCATTTTTCTGGGCAGTCTAGTGCACAGTGCTCTAAAAATCTAGCGAAATCGTCTTAGGGCACCAGCGGGTCTGTAAAGAATACTAAAAATTAATATCTATTCCATAATTTTCAGTTCAGCAATTCGAGAGATCGTGCTCACCGCAAGCCATGAAAAATAGACTACGTTGTGAAGCGATGGTCACTATTTATTAAAAAATCACGGTTGAATAAAAAATAAAACTATTAAAAAATTTCAAATAGTTTATAATTTTCACAAACTTATTAGGAAAAATTGTTTAATAAGCTTTCGTAATATTGTGTACGAAAAAAGCTGAAAATTTGAAAATAAATCTGAGGATTATGATTGATTACAGAACTCTGGAATTTTCTATTGGAATGTTTTCAGGCAGGAATTTGATATTGATGCTATTAGACAACTGTGAAATCAAGTCCAATAGATCAGTTACATATCAGGACCCCATTCCGACAATTTATCAAAAGTCCTCATGACGTTTACAACAACAGGTTATCAATCTACGGATCAGATAATTGTTATTGTAATATTGAATTAAATCAGTCTTAAATAAATTTTCAACTTCAATCCAATATTTTTTTTGGGTGTGGTGGGGGGGGGGTGTATGGTATTAAACTCCAAAACCTTCTCTTGGCTACGCCGTTGCTTGGAGTTATTTATTTCGCTTTTCATTTTCCGATATGTTTCAGATCGATCCGATGGTCGTTAGTTAGAAAAATTGCAGTCAGAAGGTTCGCACAAATGAACATTTTTGCACTGACAAGTTATCAAGTTCCTTCCAGACAACTTGGAAGTGTTCGGTGATTATTTCTAGCGGTTGTAGATAGAAAAATGAAATACAAAATTCAATTTATCGAAATAATGTTTGGCTTATTTCAATGGATTATTACTATATTGAACAATAAATAGGCGACGAAGAGTAATCCACAAACAACAAGCCATAACTTTTAAAGTATTCAAAATAGATATTTGAAGTCTTCAGTAAAGTTATTCGCAAAAGTAAGAGCTACAAATTTGCAAAAGGCATCATTTCGATATAATCACTTCCAAGAAAATTTGTGAAAATATCTCCCTCATAGGGGGATTAATCAGCAAAAGCACAATACCAAAAGAAAAGGCATATTACCTCCATTAAATTCTCCGAAGATACAATTGACCTAAAATAAGCCGTTTTGGCGTTAATAATAGATTACATGTTTTTGGTCATATTTCTGGCAATGGGAAATGATAAAAATCTTTCGTCCGCATTCAATGTTAAATATCTCTTTTGATAATAGCCCGATTTCAACAATCTATAGCTTGTTCGAAAGGTATTCGTTAAAGCTATTCAAAAACATATAAATTGGTAATCTATATTGTCAATTCCGGCAGATAATTTAAAAAAACTGCAAAAAACGCCATTTTTACGCATTCAAACATTCTTATCTTGGAAACTAAACATCAGAATCAAAAACAAATTAATAGCGTTCATACTCTTTTTTAGTTCTTTCATTTAAAATTGGTTTGGATAAGATCGGTTCAGCCATTGCTGAGAAACACGAATGAGAATTTGTCCGTTACACACACACACAGACATTGTCCCAAATCGTCGAGTTGAGTCGATTGGTATATAAGACTCGGCCCTCCGGGCCTCGGAAAAAAATCTTGAAAGTTTGAGCGAATTCTATACATTTCTTTTATAAGAAATGTAAAAAGAATTAACAATTCGTTGACAATTCTAATTGACCTTCTGAAAATTAGGATGTTTGACAGAGTCAGAAAACTATTTGTGCTTTTGGTTTCTAATCTTTCCCGACAGTTTCGAAGGAACTACCATCCATCGGAAGGTATTGCTTGGTTACAAGGGTTTGCGTACATTTGTGTTTTAGAAAGGACCATTCGTCGTATAATTTAGGTTATGATCGCTTAAGTCAGCTATTATAATTCCGTTCAAGACAAAATGTTGGGACACACCGTTTCTAATTTAAGGCAAACCACACCAGTAACTGTCCAAATTAGTGGTTAGCGTGAAACGATTTATTCAAATTTTCTCCGCATAGCATATTGTGGCAGTTGGATTTTACGGCCATTTCCTATCAATTATGCGAGATATCGTTACTAAATTGATCCTAGATTATGCGACATGTATTACTTTTGAAAACAAAATATGATATGAGTACAACAAAAACCTTATATACATAGAAGTCCTCGCATATATCCCAAAAAAAAATTATCTTGATCCAAAGACTCAAGGTTTTTTGTTAACTGTTTGTCACATTGAGTTAATTTTGCAAACGGATGATCAGCGTTTTTAACCATGCGTTGCAATGAAATCCACGAAATAGTGCAATGGTGCGTTAAAAGTTTCATTGAGTTTATTCGAATATAAAGGTTGAAGTTCAGGACAAGTAAATTTTATACGAAGATGCCAACAGAGTAGGAGATTCATGTAAGAATAGTTATCAGTCATACCTGAGAACAATCGAAAAAATGAAAAAGAAGGCATACATGATTGCAAAAGCTGTTTCTGCGAGAGGAATCACTTACCATCATGAACAAGAATATTAATATCATACTAGTTTTGTCAACACTTATCTAAGACTTTTCATCTCAAACATATTAATGGTGCCCTGTATCAGGGAATTGTAATTTTCAGCTGAAAGATAAGACTTTCCAAGCTCTCAAATTCCGCTGAATTCACTGTTGAACTAAACACAACTATTTGGCAAATAAAAAAAGATCTTGTGAATTGACAAACCACTAGGTCTTCTGTGAAGCTAACTTAGACTTAGAATTCGTTAAAATATTAAACAACCTATCCGAAAAAATTCAAATCGGTTTTTAGTTGGTAACAAAGTTGTAGACAAATAATCTATCAGATTCTCACTTTTAGTGTTGCTCGAATGTCTACAGCACCATCTAGGGGCAGAAATATGAACTAGTTCCATTGTAAAATCTATGTTTTCACGAAAAAAAACTTTAAAAAAAATTTGCTCTAGACCCCCGACGGATTATTTTGATTTTGGTTTCAAATGAAAGGGGAAAGAACATTCTTTCATATCCTGAAGTTTCAGAGATGCTGAATTTTTTTGCATAAAGTTGTTAAAAAAGACACCATGACCGAGTCGGCCAAATGACCGAGTCGGCCAAATGACCGAGTCGGCCAAATGACCGAGTCGGCCAAATGACCGAGTCGGCCAAATGACCAAGTCGGCCAAATGACCGAGTCGGCCAAATGACCGAGTCGGCCAAATGACCGAGTCGGCCAAATGACCGAGTCGGCCAAATGACCGAGTCGGCCAAATGACCGAGTCGGCCAAATGACCGAGTCGGCCAAATGACCGAGTCGGCCAAATGACCGAGTCGGCCAAATGACCGAGTCGGCCAAATGACCAAGTCGGCCAAATGACCAAGTCGGCCAAATGACCGAGTCGGCCAAATGACCGAGTCGGCCAAATGACCGAGTCGGCCAAATGACCGAGTCGGCCAAATGACCGAGTCGGCCAAATGACCGAGTCGGCCAAATGACCGAGTCGGCCAAATGATCGAGTCGGCCAAATGACCGAGTCGGCCAAATGACCGAGTCGGCCAAATGACCGAGTCGGCCAAATGACCGAGTCGGCCAAATGACCGAGTCGGCCAAATGACCGAGTCGGCCAAATGACCGAGTCGGCCAAATGACCGAGTCGGCCAAATGACCGAGTCGGCCAAATGACCGAGTCGGCCAAATGACCGAGTCGGCCAAATGACCGAGTCGGCCAAATGACCGAGTCGGCCAAATGACCGAGTCGGCCAAATGACCGAGTCGGCCAAATGACCGAGTCGGCCAAATGACCGAGTCGGCCAAATGACCGAGTCGGCCAAATGACCGAGTCGGCCAAATGACCGAGTCGGCCAAATGACCGAGTCGGCCAAATGACCGAGTCGGCCAAATGACCGAGTCGGCCAAATGACCGAGTCGGCCAAATGACCGAGTCGGCCAAATGACCGAGTCGGCCAAATGACCGAGTCGGCCAAATGACCGAGTCGGCCAAATGACCGAGTCGGCCAAATGACCGAGTCGGCCAAATGACCGAGTCGGCCAAATGACCGAGTCGGCCAAATGACCGAGTCGGCCAAATGACCGAGTCGGCCAAATGACCGAGTCGGCCAAATGACCGAGTCGGCCAAATGACCGAGTCGGCCAAATGACCGAGTCGGCCAAATGACCGAGTCGGCCAAATGACCGAGTCGGCCAAATGACCGAGTCGGCCAAATGACCGAGTCGGCCAAATGACCGAGTCGGCCAAATGACCGAGTCGGCCAAATGACCAAGTCGGCCAAATGACCAAGTAGGCCAAATGACTGATTCGGCCAAATGACCGAGTCGGCCAAATGACTGATTCGGCCAAATGACTGTTCGGCCAAATGACTGATTCGGCCAAATGACTGATTCGGCCAAATGACTGATTCGGCCAAATGACCGATTCAGCCAAATGACCGATTCGGCCAAATGACCGATTCGGTCAAATGACCGATTCGGTCAAATGAACGATTCGGTCAAATGACCGTTTCGGCGATATGACTGATTCGGCCAAATGACCGATAAAATCAATACAAAACCCGAATATCCTTGATTTCATCTGAGAACTCAACATTTAAAAATGTTTACAGATGATAAAATTTTTGGCAGGCTGAATATTTAACTATTTGGATCAAAATAGTTTTAATGATGGGGATTGAAGTTAATTTTCGAGGCCTTGGCCGGTTTTGCATCACTGTACATTAGCGGAGCTTGAAAACTTGCGGTCAAGCAAAAAAATTTCTGCCGGATGTAAATTCGAAAATATCAAAGAATTTGTTACATTTTCCCAAGCAGAATTGCTGCATTCTAGTCAGTGCCCTGACTGAACATTACAAACACAATTATATGATACCATTTAGCGCGATGAGCATTATTCGTGTGATCTTTGTGAATCCGATTAACGAGCTTCATATAATGTATGTAACTGCCCTCAATACGCAATTGGGTTAGTGTGGTAAAGAGCTGTAGGTTTTATCAGCAAGATTCGGGAGAAACGAGATTCCTTTCCCTTTAGGAAAATTCTTGGACAAATTTCTTATTGACTTGGAAAATTTGCCAATCAAGGCAATATATTCTGATTGATAAACTATATTCATCTCATTAAGTCTAAAAAATAAATAATCTTTCAACTCGATTAACGCATTCGCACGTTGCTCTCAACGAGGATAGCCAATCATCAAACTGCTCTTTTTTGTCACATATCAAATCACGAACTGTCTACAGGTGAAGTGCTTCAGTATCGCCAAGTATTAGCATATCGTTTTGCATAATATTATATCAGTTTGTGATTACACGCCAGAGACAGTCAATACCGAAGCTTGTCGAAGGTAAAGCACCCGAAACCACTCAACGGTAAATACTGCGTAGAAGGGCCGCGGTTTCACACTCGACTGGAAACCTGCTGTGCTGGGAGACCGACCGAACGAAGGATCAAATTTCGACGGTTGATGGTGGTAATTGCAGCCCATGTCTTGTCCTGTTCTGTCCTGTCCTGTCTGGCAACAGTCGGAAGTGAAGGTGTGATCCTATTATCACTTTGGACCAGATCCCCACCCGGGGTTCGGTGTGAGCACATGTTCGTACCATCGTGTGTGTGTGTTTTGAGTCAGTCTCTAGTCCGGAAGACGGCTCCTTTCGCCGCAGTCAGCCAGCCGGCAAAGAGTCATAATTAGAGGGAATTTGATTACAAAGGGACAATCAGGGAACGCTTACACTTTACGTAAATCCCAGTTTGTGCCCGTTAACCCGTCTTGCTGGTGTGGTTGTGGAACCTTAAACGAACTTGTTCGATGCCATTTAATGATATATTCAAATTCAATTTTGTCTCCTATGGAGCAATCCGCCCCTTTCGGAGCAGTGCTGCTGTTGCTAGGTGCCATCATTCAAGCGATTGATGCGCTAGTAGGCGCTGACTTTACAGACGCACTCTGATTGACTGTACTCCGGGGGATAGGAAATTGATTATCTCGTGTCTGGTGGGTAAAAGTAAAGACTTAAATTGATTAAAGACATCGTGTGTAAATTTGTTTCACCAATTTCAGATGTTTAGTCAAATTGGAACTTCGACGTAAAATTAAACGAGTATCACACCGGAAGCTGTTGCGGTAAGTCGTTGATTGCGATGTACTGACAAGTGCCAAACTGCGCTGCACTCTGCATCATTATGTGTAATTATAGTGTCAAATGCTCGCATGTGTATAGAGTTGTCTCACCATACCCTGGAACGACGTGGAAACGCCCCGCATGAAGTGAGGTGGGAATTAGTAAACGGTGATAAATTTTGTCATTATGAATTCCGTTTTGTGTAAACTTGGTCGGTTCATTATATTGCAGCATACAGCGGAATTTGCAAGTGGGATTCTATGCCAACGTGTTTAGCTGCGTCATTTGGCAAGCGGGGATCAGCCTAATTATGTTTGAATAAATGAATCAAATAGATACACTAACTAAATTGAAGTGCACTTGAGTGTGGATAGGCTGCATTGCGGTGGCTATCCACTGGAATTATTTGATTGGCGTTGAGTTGTTGACTTTCAATTCGTTTGGGATAGGTATGAGTCACGGGTGTTTGAACTAAATTGCCTGTAGAATAATGATATAATAAAAAAATATCACCAATAAGGGACTGAGGGTCAGGTCAAACATAGCCAATTAACAATCCATTCCACATACTCTCAGTTCCAGAAAACTGCCCAGTTCAAACCAATGTTTCAACCATGCGGATTATCAGCTCAATGCCGAATCCCCATCAGCCCACACCGGAGTTCGGAAACTGCTTCTGATACTGCCGCTTTATGCGCCACGGTTCACGAAGTTTTATTTCGCCGGAACAGACTCTCAATAGCCGTCGCAAACGCCAGTACCACTATCTCCACCGTAAGCTTTATTGTACAGTAGGTTATTTGCTTTGGTTCATAAAACAGATAAACTGTTTCGGGAGGAGATGTGTGCTGTATGCTCTGGACAGTCACCCCGGGTCTGGGATGGGACAGTAACCTGCAGAAATTGCAATTTTCCCGCTTCATATACCTTCCTACCTACCGGGGGAAAAACGATGACGACGATGGCTACGACAACGGCTTCCCAGCCTCCTGAGGTGCTGCGATGTTCTGAACGAGAGAGAGAAACCGTCCGTACTCTTTCCGATAAATGCATGAGTGACTCGTTCTTGTTTGGTGTGCAGCGATGGGCAGTGTCGGCAGTAATCTTGGAATCTTGAAACTTTATTGCGATAAAGTATCTTCCATTCTTTCAAGCTTAAAATAAAAACTTCACAAAATTTTAAAAATTTTAAGCGATTTTTTTAAACTATTTTGTCGATTTTATCCGTTTGTGTATGTAACGGACAAACTCTCATTCGTGTTTCTCAGCAATGGCTGAACCGATCTTATCCAAACCAATTTTAAATAAAATACTTATAACCCAGACAAAATGCTATTAAATGGTTTTTGATTCTGATGTTTGGTTCCCAAGATATGAATGTTTGAAAGTGCAAAAATGGCGTTTTTCGCAGTTTTTTTGAAATTTACTGCCGAAATTGACAATTTAGATAAACATTTTATATATCTTTAGACAGCTTATACGAATAACTTTCGAACAAGCTATAGATTGTTCAAATTGGACTATTATCAAAAGAAATGTATAACATTAAATACGGACGAAAGATTTGTATCATTTCCCATAGCCAGAAATAAGACCAAAAACATGCAATCTATTATTAACGCCAAAACGGCTAATTTTAGGTCAATAGTATCTTCGGAGAATTTAATGGATGCAATATTTCCTTCCTTTGGCATTGTATTTTTTGCTGATTAATCCCCCTACGAGTGAGATATTTTCATAAATTTTATTGGGAGTGATTTTATTGAAATGATCACATTCGTAGCTCTTAAGTTTGCGAATAACTTTACTAAAGACATCAAATATCTATTTTGCATACTTTAAAAGTTATGGCTTGTTGTTTATGAATTACCCTTTTTCGCCTATTTATTCTTCAATATAGTAATAATCCATTTTAATAAGCCAACTATTACTTCGATAAAACAAACTTCGTATTTCATTTTTCTATCTATAACCGCTAGAAATAACCACCGAACAATGCCAAGTTGTATAGATGAAACTTGATCACTTATCGGTGCCAAAAATTTCATTCGCGTGAACCTTCTGACTGCAAATTTTCTATATATTATAACTATCGGATCGATCTGAAACATCTTGGAAAATAAAAAAAAGATATAAATAACTCCAAGCAACGGCGTAGTCAACAGGAGGCTCTGAAGTTTAAAAGCTTCAAAGATGACGGTTTCAGAATTATGCCATTTGGACAGTAAGTTCGATTTTCACCAAACCAAGTAAATAGAAACAAAATCGTTCTACACTCGTCTACATGAAACTTCTTCGAATATTGCCTATTATAATACATTGAAGACCCGATTTGATCAGCTTCCGATTTAGTCTGCCCCCGATTTTGTCAGTGTATATTTGATGGGCTGTAGAAGACGAACAAGGCTGAATTTGAGTAAATCCTTTCTTGAACTTGTTTTCCCTTAAAGATACAAATATGCAAAAATATTTTTTTAATTTTACGCTAGAAGACTTAAGAGAAATTTGTAGCGTAAATGATATTAAGTGGAACTATAGAGAAATTAATCAAGATTTGGATTATTTGAAAAATATGCGGCACGAGCTATCAACCCTTTCATGCCCAACTTTTTTCTAGTGCATACTTACTTTTCCATGCAATTGGACTATTGTAAATATTTTTGGAGGATTTTATTGAGCATTGGAAGGTAAAAATTGAGCAGCTTCTAGCACTGCAAGGAAGGCACCTATCTTTTTGACAATAAACGTTTCGTGTTTCTTGATCTCACCGTTTTTAAGGAAAAATACTTTTGAAACCCTACACGCACTAGAAAAAAGTTGGGCATGAAAGGGTTAAGATTTTTTAATATTAAATCGCGCTACCAATAATCGTGATTGAGACTTCTAGTTTCAGCTATTCACTCCTAGAGGAGGTATTTTTGGTAGCATTTTGTTATTAAGAAATCTAAATTCAGGGTTTATGTGTTGGGAAAAAAATTCTAATTTGCTGTTGACTTGTTTTGATATAATATACTCTCGATATATTTCATAGAAATTTTTGCTTCAAAAACCAATTAATCATTTCCGAATATATTTTCAGCCGTTTAGGATACCAGTAGTTCATTAGGAACATGTTGGAGCTTTTGAAGAGAACAGAAATCGTAGTCCTAATCAAATTTATTTTTTCTTCCATGCAAGATAAGCACATTCTCATACATGAGCAATATTCCTCAGTCAGTAAATCTGTTAATCTGGCTACAACCACAGTTAAATTTAAATTTCAATGAACAAATTATCAAATACAGAAATTTTTAGCTTGTTTCCTACACAATATTTCTGAAGCTTATTAAAAAACTTTTCCTAATAAGGTTGTGAGAATTATAAAGTAATTGAAAATTTTTAATAGATTTTCAGAGCAACGTTCACTCAGTGCATTAACGCAAGTGACGGAAGGTTATCGAAAAGTTTCGTAAAGAAGAAAATTCCAGTAACGATGATGATTTTCATTTACGGGATTCGAAAGGTTTTTATTTGTTCTTTGGTATTAGGATTAGCGATAGTAATTTAAATCAAAGAGACTACTGGGAAGTCACTTTTAGAACAAATCGATATTAAATTAAAGTTTGAACTATGCATGCATGCACTTCAGAGGTAGCGAGATATCAAGAGCTGAAATTTCAGTTCTTAATGCTCAGTCGCGTTGGAAATTTGAGTAAACGCTATTGAGAGTATGAACTTTAAATTGATTCAATTTTTTTCGATTTTTTTTTGCCTCAGCACAACATATAATTAAGTTTGCAATACAGAATGCACTGATTGAAGAATTTAGATATTTTGTTAGCAGAGCATTAGCAATAATTCATTTGGATGTCTATTTGATGGCCCATTTTTCCACTTTTCCATTGATTTGGTTTAGCCCTTAAGATTTCTAGCACTGATGTTGTCCTATGCTGATTTAAGCAATTCTTCTGACTCCTGAATTTTGACACTATCCCATGTAGTATGTGTTATCAAAAAAATCGCGAGACATCGTGGTTTATTAAGGTTCCGCTGAGAAAGCTTAGAAAAGCGGCCATCTTGAAAAACGAAAAAAGCACTTTTTTCGCACATCTGCACGGAAATCAATCAATGCCCCGAATAGGGTAAATGATTTTGAGTGGGAAAATTTATTGTATATGCTGCAGTATTGTCGACACATATCTCGATTTCGGCATAAAATTAGGAAAATATTTTAGCAAAAAGTATTAGATAACAGGTAAAACTAATAATTTTGATAATTTGTGAATTGAAATTTAAATTAAACTGTGATTAGAACCAGAATAACAGTTTTACTGACTAAAGAATATTGATCATGAGTGTGAATGTCTTGAATGGAACTAAAAATAATTTTGATTAGGACTATAATTTCTGCCCCGTTTAAAAGTTTCAATATGTTTCAAATGAATTACTGGTATACCAAATGGATGAAAAATACATTTAGAAATGATTTATTAGGTTCATAACAAAAGGTTACCAAAATAGCTCCTCTAGAAGTGACTAGCTGAAACTTGTGGTCTCAATAACGATTATTTGTAGTGCGTTTTAATATCAAAAAACTATAAATATAATTTATTTAAATTCATGACATTTTCCGTAGTATTTTCAATCTATTTAAATGAAAATGTAGTAGTGTTTGCTCACATTAGTATATATAAAAATTCCAATTTTCGAGTGTTTCATCACAAGCCTGCTTATTCGACAAAGCTCACTCAAGGCGACATAATGTATCAGAAAAAGACATAATTTTGTTTCGGAAAGTTTGGTGTTTTATAAATATTTCTGGCTATATGTAACCGTGACTGTTGATTACGCCACACCGACCGACGAGCCCCATTTGCCCCGTTCATAGAGTGACACCGATAGTGTACTGAGGGTGCACCAGCCGAGGGATCGTGATGGTGAAGGTGACCTACCTAGCTTATATCGATCGAGCGTAAGCCACAGAGCAGAAAAAGAGAACAGATTGATAATGTGCGAAGTAATAGCTAGGCGTACCATCGTATATTCTGTTAAATAGTTGAAATCTAGGGTTTCCTATTGAATATATTGAAACTTGAATCTAATTAAAATATCTAGGTGAGAAAATACTTGAAGAATCTTAAACTTAACTTAAATTTATTGTAATACTAATTAAAACTAAATCTTAACCTAAATTGAAATAATAGCTGAGTACTGAAGAACAATAGTACGGACAGGTGGCTGGTTGATGCATATAGGCAGCTCGTGCATAAATTAGGGTAAGAAATCGTGTGAATCGTTTGTTTGTGGAGGTGTTTTGTTTTGATTTTCGGCTACTCGGACTCTGCTTGGGGTAATCATCCCGAAAATTAAACCTAGAATATTACAAAATTAGCCTTTTCAACACCAGCGATTCAATTCTGTGATTTTCTGATCATGAATGCACTTTGTGAAAAATGCACTGGTACCCTTACCGATGAATTTATTATTTGTGGTGGGTTCTGCTCGGTGCGTTTTTGCTTGCGTTGCTCAGGCATGTCGACTGATATAAGATTGGCAGTGAAGAGCAGCGTGCATCTGTGCTGGATGTGTAATGCTTGTTCTACTCTCCTGAAAAAAGCGAATTTTTCTACTGCTTTAAAATCGATCCGCGATACTATTTTGACCGAGATCCAGTCTGAAATTCGCAGCAATTTGAAATATTGGATGGAATCGGTCCCTGCCACTCCATTGACCAAAATTTTGGTTGTACCTGTCCGGGGTAATGCCACAGGTACCAAATGATACGGTAACAGAAATGGTCAAGTCAAGACTGGACACCAACAACGTCGAAGTACACAAGCTGGTTCCTAAAGGACGAGATGTGCGCACTTTAACATTTGTTTCCTTCAAAGTTGGATTGCCTGTTGATAGAAAAGATAAAGCGATGACTGCTTCCGCATGGCCCGTTGGTATCCGATTCCGCGAGTTTGAAGATAACACAATCAAGGGGTTTTGGAATCCCACCCCTCCGCAACCGATAGCAGAAACACCGAAGGCAGCAAAGTAAAGCCTGCTCCGCCACATGTTGCCAGTGTCCAAATAAGCCAAGCTCCAAACCGACACTTCATCGACACAACTTTGTCTCACCTGCCCACTCAAGCCGTCAGTTCCAATCCTAAGTTGACCGCTAATTCTAAGTCGGACGGTTTCTTGTCCGTCTACTATCAAAATGTTCGAGGAATGAGAACAAAAACTTAGGATCTTGCTGGCGCTTTCCTCTTGCTATTACGATGTTATTGTTCTCACAGAAATCTGGCTACGTGCTGACATACATAACTCGGAGCTTCTGGTGGCGTTCTTATTGCGCTAAAAATAATCTCACCGGCACTGTAATAAAAATGCCTGGTTTTGAATGCTTGGAACAAGTTATTGTGCGTATATATCTGCGGCCGAACAGCAGTCCACACCTGTACAATGCCCACTCCTCTGCAGTTCAACAAATTCTGGATAAAGCTAGTAGCTCAGACAGTGTACTTATTGTAGGTGATTACAACCTTCCCCATCTCAGATGGATATTCGACGATGATCTCAAATGTTACCTGCCTGAAAATGCCACAACCGAACAAGAGATAGCTATCACGGAAACGATAGTCGCTGGGGGACTGTGTCAAATCAACTCGCTCACTAACGCAAATGGACGGACGCTCGATCTAGCATTCGTGAACTACGACGATTTAGTCAAACTTCTCGAGCCTCCGACCTCTATACTCAAAGCCTTCGTGCTGAGGTTTAACATGCAAGTTGAAACAGAAGACGCTTTTGCCGAATCCGTCGACGGTCTCAATTTTGACTTCAATCGCTGCAATTTTGACGAAGTGTCTGCGGCCTTCGATGCTGTTGACTGGTTAAGTGGAAACGATCTGGATCATGCTGTCGCGGTGTTCTACGGAACTCTATACGAGATACTACGCCGCATAGTTCCTAAGAAACGTGTCAACAGAAAGACGGACTACAAATATCCGTGGTGGAATTCCGAGCTTCGTCGTCTACGCAACATTCTCCGAAAACATCACAAGCGTTACTTCCGTCATAAGACCGACGAAAAATAAAGCTGTTCTTCGCCGAACCGAACTTCAATACGAAACAGCCCGGAATAGTGCATTCGGCGAGTATATAAGTCACGTCCAAAGCAACCTTCGGAACAACCCCTCGACGTTCTGGAAGTTTGTGAACAGCAGAAAACGCTCTGGTGGCATTCCCGTAAATGTTTATCTTGGAGATGCCAGTGCGCGATCCACAGCCGAATCCGTAGACCTTTTTGCAGAACATTTTTGTGGGGTATTCACCAACCCAGCTATCTCTCCCTCACAAGAGTATATAGACACATTACCATCATACAATATCAGTCTCCCTAGCTTGAATATGACTCAAGCAGACGTGTTGAAAACTCTATCCAGTGTCGACCCATCGAAAGGACCAGGCCCGGATTGTTTGCCTCCGATATTCATAAAAGGATGTGCACGATCATTGTCATTGCCGATCAGCATTATTTTTAACCGCTCAATCACTGAAAGCGTCTTCCCGAGTGCATGGAAACAAGCGGCTATATTTCCAATTCACAAGGCTGGAGACATTCACAATGTTGAAAATTACAGAGGAATCTCACTTTTGAACTGTTTTGCTAAAGTCCTTGAAAAATTTGTTTACAATGAGATGTACGCTGCTGCTTCTCACATCATCGACGAATGTCAGCATGGATTTGTGAAGCAACGTTCTACAACTTCGAATTTGATGATGTACACTAGCATCTTGGTCCCCTCTGTTGAGAAGCGTCAACAAACTAATGCAATATATTTTGACTTCTCGAAAGCATTCGATAAGTACCTCGCAACATTGCTCTTCTGAAACTGCAAAGACTAGGATTTCCTGCGTGGTTAACTGGATGGTTGCAATCATATCTGTCTAGTCGGAGTGATTTCGTTGAAATTGGTTCAACACGTTCTAGCTTGCTCGACATGCCAACCGGAGTCCCTCAAGGAAGTCACCTAGGGCCGCTAATTTTTATTTTATTTATAAACGACATTTGTGCTCGTATCAAATCTGGAAAACTATTCTTCGCCGACGATTTGAAGATTTTTCGTTCCATTGCTTCTGGACTTGACTCTGCTGCAATTCAAGATGATGTACTTAATATTGAACAATGGTGCCTGTTGAATGGTATGCAGATAAACGTTGACAAATGTAAAATGATAAGTTTCAGACGATCATCCACTCTATCTCATTATGAGTACTTGCTCCAAGGCCGCGTCATCGAAAGAGTGGACTCCATTCGTGACTTGGGAGTGCTTTTTGATAGAAAGCTTAGCTTCTCGGATCACATCACCGCAACGACGGCGAAGGCATTCGCAACACTTGGTTTCCTGAAGCGAAATACCGCTGGCTTTAACTATTTCTACGCAATAAAATCTCTATATTGCGGATTGGTGCGAAGCATTTTGGAGTATGCTGTGCAAGTGTGGGCTCTACATCACAACGTCCAAATAAACCGACTAGAACGCGTACAAAGATGTTTCGTGCGATACGATCTAAGAAATTTGCCGTGGAACGACCCTGCCCATCTACCACCTTACAACGATAGATGCATGCTGCTTGAGTTACCGACGTTAGAGTTCCGCCGCACATTCTTGCAAAGAATGTTTATATTTGATATGTTGTGTAAAAACATTGACTGCCCAGATATTCTTGCACGGATTAATGTGTTTGTACCTCCTCGCGCTCTAAGGAATCGTCCTCTTTTGTGGATTCCTAGACATCGTATTGTTTACGGTCAAAACAATCCTGTGGATAGATGTTGCTACAAATACAACGAAACTTCACATCTGTTCGACTTTAATGTCACCAAATCTAGTTATATGTTAGCTATTAGGAATTTTTAATTAATTTAGATAGTATGTTCTATTTTTTAATAATCTGTACGGTATCTACCGAAGATCGAACAAATAAATAATAACTCAGAAAATTTACTAGTATTTATATATTAACCGAAATATTCTGCTTGTTCAGAATCAATAGAGCTTGAAACTCCGCATTGCGCTGTGTAAGAACACTGGCGAGAGCAACTATTAGGTGAGTTACTATATCAGTAGCCATAGCCATCTCACCTAAGCATATGTACTACTAGATTCCACGAACTTTAACAGCTGCAACGCGTGAACATATGTAAAGGTTATACGGAGCGTTGTACGACAAAAAGAAATACTAAGCGTTTACAATCTTAAATCTACAACTTACATCTACTTACTTATTTCCTAGGAATTTTATAATCTAAATAAATTGAGGATTGATAAAATTGGATTATGAATTTCTTGTCTCTGCAGCGTGCCTAACAATGACAGATTGATTAAAATATGTTAAATTTTGCAGAATGTGATGATTTTTACGCATTACCTCATTTTAATTCGTCGTATCGCATATTTTTCAAATAGTCCCAAACTTAATCAGTTTAGTCCCACTTAGCATCATTTACCCTAAATTGATTCATTTTCATGAAGAAAAAACTGCTTTTATCATTATTCAAGATGACCGCTTTTCCATGCTTTCACAGTTGAACCCTAACGGCGACGTGTTACGAAATTTATCCAACGATCATAGTAAGCCTGGCAAATCTTTTACAGCACAATATTCTATTGGGGCTATAAACAGTGATGCCAGTTTTACGGATTAGAAGGACGAATACGTTTATGACATCAACGGCAATTTGAAATGTGCAGATTTATCTCCGGGGTACTTTCGATGGAGGTTGTCAACAATGATCCATGGCTAAACTTTCTGTTGAAGTAAAGATCAGAACTAAAATATATGTCTTGGAAGGGTAAATCTGTAAGCACACCAATAAAAGCACGTCGAGCGATACTATATATTTGCGATCAAGCTCTCTTGACAAACGTTGCATCGGCATTCTTGTACCGTTGCATGTTTTTATACTAACATGGAGCAATGGGTTTTGAGGATAACGAGTAAAATAGCTTGATCAACGTCTATGCGCCGACAATCGACAAACTGAAAATTTGCACAGTTCTTCTTCACATCATTCCCCCTTTAGAAGCTTTTATTTTTACTCGATTTTTGAATTTTTCATAGAGCTTTGAATTTAAAGTTTCGATTTCTGCTAGAGTAAGATCGAATAATATTTTATTGTAAAACTAATAGTGCTAAAACTTTTGTAAAAAACTACAAGGGGCAACCCTATGGGGTTGCACGAACTGTAGACGTAGGACTATACTACTTAATGTAAAATATTTATTTTGTTAGTACATTTAGAGTAATAATAAATCAAATATGTTTTTTACGTATAGCTTAAGCACAACCAATTAACATCGAAAAATACATATTGAACCAAACTTTCTTGATTATCAGGTCATTTCATTTGTAGTAGGTGATCGAATCCGATTTAACTTATTTGAGACGATCTGAAGAAAGAAGACAGAAAACCGTGACCGAATTTATATCTGGCACTAAATTTTTATAGCGCAAGATCAGCTTTCAAAAATTGTAAAAACTTTTCGATTGTGTGTGGTAAAAACCCGGATCGGTGAAGAAAAATCAAATTTTAGACAATATATTCACATTTCATGTATAGACCAAGCTTTCTAGTTATATTTTGCCATTGTTGTAACTTTCCTAAAAAGTACACTTACAAATGTAGCAAATGCAGTGTTCTTAATCATGTCGAAACTATAAATATAAATATATAATATAAAAGAATCGAAAATAATTTTATATGTATATGGATTTTGATGCGTTTTTGCAACGGTTTTTCGAGTATGAATGAATTTCATAAATAGGCTTTGTAGTATGTACCAATTAGCAGAATCAAAATAGGATAGGCTGAGTGGAAATGAATCAATGAATTGATCGAACGCGAATAATAAACTTTCTTTGTGTTTTCCATCGATCCGCGGAAATTTGTTGCTAAGAAAGTTTTTCTCTTTGCGCAACGAAAGCACAGATTGCTATCATGCAGGTTACGCACGTAACCGCCAACAAACAGGGATGCCACATTGAAAGCTGTGTTTCTGTCAAGAATATATTTTTACCATCTAAGATAACTGAAATAGGAAAAATCTATGATAAATTTCCAAAAAATCACAATATTCCCAAAAATCTGTGAAAATCTGTGAAATTTTCATCGAAATGCCAAAAACCTGCCATCTGTGAAAAAGAATCTGTGATCAAAAATTGTGAAAAAAAATCTGTGATATTACAGAAAAATCTGTGAATATGGTAATCCTGCTAACAAATTAAATATACCTACACACTTAGAAAAAAAGAAAATTACATTTGACGTAAACAACATTGCGACGTATTTTGCTGTCTAATAGTAGAATTTTACATGTTTTAACATGTGAAATAAAATATTGTGTCTCTTTTGATGTAGAACTCGGTTGAATGGAGATGGAGAATTGTGAGCGCATTTTTACATGTTCTTGAATGTAAATTTAAGTTAATTTTTACGCTCCTTTTATGGGCACCTTCAAGATGTAAATATTTTTGAGTGTGTACCTACACATTCGCCTCAAACATTGAACCAAAGCGCACAAAGAAAAATGAGTCAACGCTGATGATGATGGGTAGAGCGAAAGAGACAACTAATACCACGACACTCTGTTAACCGTGTTTGCAAATGGAGCTCGAATGTACAATAGAGTGGGACACGGTTATATAGAAGAAATAAAATTTTGCTCCGATTAACTGTTTGGGTCCCATTTAGCTCTTAGAACAACTCTGCAAATTTTGAGCTCGATCGGTGAAACTATATTTTTGCGCCCACTGTTTAAAGTTTACATGGGATTTCGTATGGGAAAATCCTCTTTTGCAAAATAATTCTTCCAAGAGAATAGAATAAATAGAAATCTGATTTTTATGAGAAATTTGTCAAGGTAATGAAGTCTCGAAGTCTCTCGTGAAACGATTTGATGCTTGCGAAAAAAGTTATTGAGCAAAAACCGACTGATGCTCTGAAGATTGTTGAAAATTTCAATTTTCATAGCATCACTGCTCAGCTGGACGGTCAAATTATATACAAAATTTTTAACTTTCACTTATTATGTACAAAAAAGCTTCAATTTATCCCTCAAAACTCTTGTGAAGTGGCCAAACAGTATAGATAATTGATTTAGACACATTTATAGAAGATCAAAACAAAATTGTATATAACTGAACAACCAACAGCAGTGATGCTAGAAAAAATGAATATTTTATCAATCAGATCATCAATCGGTTTCTGCTTAATAACTTTTTTCTTAAGTGACAAATCGTTTTATGTTCTTCGAGACTTTGTTTCTTTGTTAAATTTCCTGTGAAAGTCACATATTGATTTATTTTTCGAATGCAATGGGCGACTTCTGGAGGAATTGTTTTGTGAAAGTTAGCTTTCCCATACAAAATTTCATGTAAACTTTAAACAGTGAGCGCAAAAATATAGTTTCAGGGATCGAGCTAAGAGTTTGCACAGTTTTCTAGGACCCAAATGGTACCTAAAAAGTTGCTCGGAGCTGAAATCGAATTTTTGTCCCACCCTAATGTACAAGCGACTTTGTGTACGAATAATTCTAGAGAAAATGTTCAATAGGACGTAAGTAACATTGAGAGCCTCTCTTTGTTTACTTTCTCTTTCGTTTATTACGACGTCATTACAACACTTTGCACTAATTTTCCAGTACATATCGAAAGCCGACGGTTTTTACTAGAATATTATGCAAAGAGTAGAGTAGTAAATGTTGAAATGTCCGAGTAATGAACAGAAGAGAAAGACCCCAAAGAGAATCTCTCATTGTTACTTACGTCCTATTGAAAATTTTCTCTAGAATTGTATTCGAGATTGTACATAAAAGTGTGCTGAAACGAGCACAACACAAAAGAAAGCATAGTGTTTGAACGGACAAGCCCAGTCGCCTTTTGGACGGCACTGAGTAGCGCACCTCCACAGCCAGTGTAACGGACTTTTAACTCAGACTGACTGTAAAAAAACACAGCACTGTGATTTGCTCCGCCTTGCGTTCAACAGGCAACTGAGCTTGTCCGGCCATATCCGTTCTTCAAATAGTCGATGATGACGTCATTCATAGAAGCGTAGCGCGATAGGTACACAAATCTGTCGCTATCTGGGAAGCGCTATCTGTGTGTAAATGCGCGATATTTTGACAAGGTTGCACATTATTTAAATTTTTAATACCATGATATCAAAAATCTTTGGGTTTATCTATTGGAATCTATTCTTAGAAGTATTTCGGGGCGACATGCGCAAAAAATTTGAAAATTTATCGTGATATGGCTTAATTATATGCGTTTTAAATTGGACCACTTTTCGTTACATACCATTTTTGTAGAATTTGCAAAGTGCACCCTCATATCGAAAACAAAGACGTAGTCCTACGTAAAAAAACTCTTGTAACTACCTGGGTTATAACGTTAAGAATAACTGTGCAATCTTTCAGAACGATTGATCTGGGAGTTCTTGATTTATGGTTTGCAACGCATGTTTTCAACATTTTGGAATGAAAATTTTGTAAATTGTTGTACAAATGTGGATTGATTGTATGAAAATTGACTAAACAGTAAATGCCATATATAGTGATTTTTCGACGACTAAACAGACTTAGATTCGGAGTCTCTTTTTCGAATTAACTTCAGTAATATCTCTCTAGAGGTGAAATGGTTGTAAAATCTGACTCTCCATTTGCTGCCGGCACAGGGGTTCCTCAGAGCAGTCATCTTGGCCCTTTCATATTCTTACTCTATCTCAGCGACCCAAATCTCTCGATAAAGTTGACGGAACTATCATTTGGCGACAACTTTAAATTATGCCACCTTATTAAAACATCCCCCAATGCATAAATTGTTCAATAGGATGCAACTAAATGCTTTTCAATTCTCAGTCGATTCTTTTACCCGCATAATTCAATAATTACTTTTGACTGTAATGTTTTGCAAACAATTCACCAATAAGAATAATCCTTGAAGGAGTTTTGAGTGTTCCGCTTGGTTGAAGACTGAATTTTAAGAAACAAGAGAGTTCATTTATATACTCTGCCTGAAGGTACTATATTATGCCTTGGTTCGTTCTACGCTTGAATATTGTTTTTCGGTCATCTTACTTCCCTAATTATATTCAACGTATCTAAGCTGTACAAAGTAAATTGTACGCCAAATCTCCTGGCCTTCTCTGATCGCTGCAGGCTATCGATTTCGATATTCTGTCCGTTCCGTCTGTACTTAAAAGTGGATTAATAAATTCGCTTGGATGGGAATGCATGACTCTTTTGACCATTAGTATGAAGCTAGTTCAGAAAAGGAGAGTAGGACTGACTCCTGAGAGATAGTTTATTACTCAGCGTTTGTTTTTATGATTATTTAACTCGACCAATTATACCGGTTTTTGGAAATATTTATTCGCCTTCTCCGGTTGTTTTGATCTGCTCGAGTCGAACGATATGAATACTCGGTTAGAGCGGACTTCCATGGATTTCATTCTGGGGATTAATCATTAAATATTTCTGATATTCTTTATGGGCAGAGATTATTTTTGTAGAACTTTAACATGCCTTCACCCGTTTAGTTATTCAACATGATGATAATAGCATTTTGTTTTAGGATTTACCTGATCCACATCCTATTAACTACCAATATAGACTAGAAAAAGGATTACCGAGTTCTTTTATAAGACCAAGGAGAATCAGAACAGTTGTAGAAAAAAGTATTGAGCTTGAGCTTGTTCGACCACCCTGTGTGGATGCTGAATGTAATCAGACAACTCGGTGAGTTACACCCCTTACATTTCGTTGCATTATCCCGCTATATACACATCGTGACTTCACCACCGAACCATAGAACTCTAGCAACCTTGCAACTTACCCGCCGGTTACCCGCCACACCAGCAGCAGCTCACGCGATCACGCAGAACAGTGTCTCGTCCTCTTTCTTGTACAGACCGCGCTAAAGGTAAGACGTGTACTCCGTTGTACGGGGCAAGGACATAACAAAATGGCTGGTTCCTTGGCAGCGAAAGCGGCACATTGGCGATCCTGCCAGGCTGCTGAAAATTCAGCAGGTTCAACTGGAAGATTTTTCACTGCCGGGAATACAGTTATTTTGTTTCCGGGGATTTAGTTTTTTGTTTGTGAGTGAGTTTTATTGAACAGAATACGTTCCAGCGTGTTAAAATTCTGAGAAAAGGCCAGGCGACTGAAAAACAAGAACCGGCCACATTTTTCATTTGTTAGTGGAACAGAAATGACAAAAAGAATGTTGTGCAATGGTATCAGATTCAACAAATAAAACGCGTAATTGCCGGATCAGCTAATCGCTCGCTTCAAAGTGGTAGAGCTAAATTTCCAAATTCATCTCAAGACTGGGTGTTCAATATTTTTTGTAAATTTACGCAAACTGTGAAAAGAGCCGTGTAACGAAACATTTGGCATAAAAAATTGTGCAATTTTAGTGAAATTGATATTGCAAGGAAAGGTAACTCGGTAGCGGATCGGAACGACCGCGTTTTGAGACTTGGTAGCGGATCGGGACGACCGCGTTTTATAAATTTCCTAGCTTGGGAGCGGATCATGACGACCGCGCAGGAAATAACAGGGTAGCGGCTCGGGACGACCGCACATAAAAGTATGGTCGCGGATCGGGACGACCGCCATCAAAAGATTTGACTGACAGTATTAAGTTAGCAAAATATTTTGCTTTGTACATGAATGCCATCGCAAAAAAAAAAAAACAAATTGGCAAAGATTGGTAATCATTCTAGTATCGGTATAACCTTTTGTAGCTTATTTCTGTAATCGCACTGAATACATATGTACAGCACTAACATCAATCTTCCACAGAATTTTTATACCTTATCCGATATTTTTATAGAATAACGTGAGATATTAACACGCATCGTATCAACCAAAATGTCGTCTGGAGGAAAGTATGTTCGTGCCCCCGATTTCCAAAGTGAGTCAGAAGAGTTCAATGATGATACGTTGGCCAACGAGTCAGACAGCGATGGACAGAAACGAAACCAATACGATACCAGTGAACCTGAAAGAGACAACGATAGTTCGGACTCTGGGGAAGAATCCATTGTCACTGCGAAGTCTACCTCCGAGCTTGTCGAGGCAGAGGAATGGGATGCAGTCAGCTCCGGAAATAGCACAGGAAGGAGCCCGAGTACAGAACGTCTGCCAAAGCGTTGTGAGAACCAAGATTACTATCGCCGGATGGACCAAATCGAAAATACTCTTAACCAGCTAGTGAAAGCTCTAGGTTCTAATCAGCCCCTTGGAGGAACTAACACAGTTCCACACGAGGCCGACCATAGCTGGAATACCTGCAACGTTATTGCAGGACCATCGACAAGTGCAGCTAATATTCACTGGGAAAATATTCTACCATTCCCTGATGATGTTCCAGCGAATAGATTGTGGGAACAGTGGGATCGGTTCATCGATCGTTTTGAGATCGCTGCATCCCTCTCCAACATCAACGACCCGGTAAAGCGTGCACAAATCCTGTTTTTATCCATGGGGGAAAAATTACAAGGAATAACCCGAGCCGCTAGACTTAGGCCAAGCCTGCTGGAGCCCAACTGCTACTCCATCTTCGTGAAAAATATCGAAGACTATTTACGTTCAATGGTGGATGTAACAGCCGAACACGAAGCGTTCACAAACTTGAAACAGGAGGCAAATGAACCAACGATTGCTTTCCATGCCCGATTGATGGAAAAGGTCCGCCTCTGTGGTTATAGCAGTGTTGATCAGGACCGGTTTATTCGGGCCCAGTTGTTGAAAGGAATGCGAAACAAAGAGCTGGTGAAAGCGTCACGGACATTTGGGTACGAAACTCTTTTCATCGTCCAATCAGCAACTCGTGAGGAAGCATACGCAGCAGAAACAGCTCAGACGGAGCATCCACACGCACTCGTGGTCGCTCGGAACCACCAACCCTCTCCCGTCAAAACAGCCATGGAAGCGGAAACTCGAAGCAACTGGCGATAGGTGGACGCAATCAAAGCGCGGTAGGAATGATAGTACAAACCGAGGATTGGGACGTAGATCACGCTGCCTGAAATGCAATCGCCTGTTTCACAAATTTGGATCGTGTCCGGCAGTCAACAACAATTGCAACACCTGTGGCGAGAGGGGACATTTCGCTGTAGTATGCCGGAAAAAAACTACCAACCACCTTCAAATCGAACAGCACCGTTCATCAAGATGGTTGGATGCCGAAGATAACAAAAAGGTAAACTCAGAAACCGAATGAGTATTGAATTTTGTACATTAGCTTTTTTAACTGAAATTAAATACATTGTAATAGCTTCCGAATTCTAAAACTGTTTTATTAACGTCACACTTCCAGGCAATAAAAACAATCTCGTTGGCAGATACATTGATCGATTGTCGCGTGGGATCTTCGAATCCAATTCGTTTCCTGATCGACTCAGGGGCGGATGTTAACACGATTGGTGGAGACGATTGGGCGAATTTGAAACACGAGTTCCAATCAGGCAATGCCAAACTGGAACCCATCCAACTGTCAAACGGCAGTGATTAGCGATCTTATGCGTCCAGCAAACCTATTTCAGTTACCCACGCTTTCAAGGCGAAAATTGAAGTAGTGGGTTGCTACAAACCATCAATCGAGGCTGTGTTTTATGTCATTGATCAAGGTTCTCGTTCCCTACTGGGTCGTTCCACTGCAAGTGATTTGAGGTTGCTGGAAGTCGGTATAAACAGCTGTGAAAAAATGGAGCAACCCACAAAGTTCCCTAAGGTACCAGGTGTACTAGTGAAATTCAGCATCGATACGTCAATACCACCGACAAAAAACCTGTTTTAATCCACCTAGAGGTGCAATTGTGCCTTTCTCATTTCTCCAAACTATGATTTAGTAGCTGGTTCGTACAATATAACATTATGGTAATGTTTTTCATTCTTATTACACTTGGTAAGTATATATAAGAGCACCTTTTTGCATTCATCGCGGTATCGGTTTGAATCGGAGTTTTCTATGTGATCGCACTCCACAACCCGTAACTCCGGAACCGGAAGTCGGATGGAGATGGAATTTAATATCGGTTTCCGGGGACGCAACACCTTTCATTTGAGACTAAGTTGATCAAATCGGTCTAGCCATTTTTGAGAAACCAATATAACCGTTATTCTGAATTTGGATGCTTCCGGATCCGTCGATGGTGGCCAGTGTGGCCAAAGAGACTTTGAATGACTGTTGGTGACCTAGATCTACAAATTCAACAAATGTGTTTACATTTTGGAAAAAAATTCACCTTTTTACATTCATCGCAGAATTCGTTAGAATCGGGATTTGCTGCGTGATCGTACGTATCACCCTGTAATTCAGGAACCAGAACTCGTATCCACACAAAATTCAACAGCAGCTGATGGACCTTTCATTTAAAATCAAGTTTGTCAAAATCGGTTCAGAAAATTCCGAGAAACCGATGTGGACAAATCAACAAATTTTGTTTTGTAACCATACTCTTCAACTCGTAATCCGGAACAAGATGTCGGTTGAAAATGAAATTCAATAGCAACCTATGGGAATATTATACCTTTCATTTGAATCTTAGTTTGTAAAAATCGGTTCAGTCATCTCCGAGAAACCGATGTGGACATTTTGTTAACAAATCCGCACATACACACATACATACATACATACATACATACATACACACATACATACATACATACATACGTACATACACACATACATACACACAGATATTTTGCGATCTCGGCGAACTGAGTCGAATGTTATGAGTCGGTTAGAAAGTCGGTTTTTGGAGCAATTGCATAACCTTTCTATATGAGAAAGGCAAAAGAATAATATTTAGCTTAATCAGCATGAGTTCAATAGTATTTTCATGTGATTATATTTTGAAATGATGGTGGAATGGGTTTGAAAGTGGAGGGAATGGGGGGTTAGTAGAGTGGGAGTGGAGGATGCGTCAGAAATCCTTCATCTTATTTTGGTATACGGGATGGATGCAGGCAATGCGGGCGTGAGGGTGGTCCAAGGAGAGGGGAGTGATGAAGGATGGAGGTGTAAGGGCAAGACGGAGGGGGGGGGGGGAGGGGGCGGCGACGCAATACTCAACTGCATATTTTGTCTTCCATTTGAGACTTGGTTTGAGAAAATCGGTTCAGTCATCACCGAAGAACCGATTTGACTTTAATTGTGGAATATGCCCGGAATTCCGGACTTCCAGAATCGTCGATAGTAGGCAATATATTCAAAGAATGTTTGATTGGCAATCAGTGATCTAGATCTGCGATTAGAAGTTATTTGGTGACCATTTCAATAGTTTTTAGCCTCTGAGGTATTACGATTGTACCGATTTATATGGGAAATTCCAGTGTATCCTTACTAACACCCCTGTAACTCCGGAAGCAAGAGTCAGAACCGAATGAAATTCAGCAGCAGTCAATGGCATTACTATATCTTTCATTTGAAATCAAGTTCGTAAAAATCGGTAGAGAATTCGTTGTGGAATGGGTGTGATATTAGCTTAGGAACTTGGCGGGTTCCCCGAGGGCGTCATGAACCGTCATAGGTGGCCAATGTGGTCAAAGCTGCTTTGATTGATCATTAGTGATCCAGACCCGCAAACTAGAGTAATGTTACATCAATTTTAATATGTTTTACATCATTTGAACATCATGGTGGTACCAGTTTATATGGGAATTTGCTGTGTGACCGCACTCTTCAACCCGTAACTCCGGAACCGGAAGTCGGATCAACTAAAAATTCAATAGCAGCTTATGGGAGCGTTATACCTTTCAGATGAAACTAAGTTTGCGAAAATCGGTTCAGCCATCTCTGAGAAAATTGTGTGAGTTTAAATGACACACACACATACACACACACCCACATGCACACACACACATACATACACACACAGACATTTGCCGATCTCGACGAACTGAATCGAATGGTGTGTGACACTCGGCCCTCCGGGCCTCTGTTAAGAAGTCGATTTTTACAGTGATTGCATAGCCTTTCTTTATATGAGAAAGGCAAAACGCGTACTACAACGTCCCTGCAGCTTACAGGAAAAGCGCGAGGGCGAGGCTTTCAGAGATGGAAGTCCGAGGAATCATTGAGCGTGTTACATCGGCCCCTAACTGGATTGGCGGAATGTCGGCAGTAGCTAAAGGCAAACATGATTTCCGGCTAGTCGTGAACATGCGAGCCCCTAACCGCGCAATTAAAAGAGAGTATTATCGCTTGCCGTCGCTGGACGAAATGAGAATTAAGCTTCACGGGGCAAAATATTTTTCGAAGCTTGATTTGTCAAACGCATTTTACCATTTAGAACTCCATGAGCAGTCCAGAGATCTTACGACATTTTTGTCTGAAAATGGCATGTTCCGGTTTAGCCGTTTAATGTTCGGGGTAAATTGCGCCCCGGAAATCTTCCAACGGGAGATGTCAAGAATTCTCAGAGAAGTGGATAACATTATAGTGTATATCGACGACATCCTTATGCTCGCGAACAGTTTAGATCAACTCCGCAAAACGGTGTCTCGCGTGTTGAGAATTCTAAGAGCGAGCAACCTGACCGTGAATCCCGATAAATGCCAATTAGATAAGAGTCGGATTAAGTGGCTAGGTCACGAGCTCGACGAAAATGGATTCAACATCGATGAGGAAAAAATTAAGGATATTCGGAGATTTAGACAACCGAACACCGTGTCCGAGCTACAAAGTTTTTTGGGGCTAGCTTCTTTCGTAAGTCCTTATATTCAAGGTTTTTCAAACATCGCGAGTCCATTGTGGGCACTTACTAACAGCTCTAATACGTGGGTCTGGGGTCAGGAGCATTCAAAAGCCTTTCAACAGCTGAAAGATCAAATCGTTCAGTGCACAACATCTCTTGGTTATTTTACAGAACAAGATAGAACCATATTATACACCGACGCCTCCCCGCATGATCTGGGCGCCGTTCTCGTTCAGGAAAATAACACTAAACCCCCGCGAATCATAAGTTTTGCATCGAAAGCTTTAACAACAACCGAGAAACCAACGCGATGCTCTCGCTGCTGTGTGGACTGTGGAACACTTCGCATATTTTCTGCTAGGACGGCCCTTCGTACTTCGTACTGATTCGCAAGGTTCCACGTTTATATTAAACAGATCGCGAGAGGATTCCAAACGAGCATTAAACCGGGCGGACGGATGGGCTCTTAGACTCAGCCCGTATCGTTTTCAAGTGGAGTATGTACGAGGAAGAGAAAATATAGCAGATCCGTCATCGCGACTCTTGAAATAAATAAAATTGGGTTTCTAACAGAAAAAGAAATAGAAAACGCTACAGCCAAGGACACGCAGCTTACAGAGGTAGTAGATGCCCTTGAAACGGATGTTAGGCCAAAGCACCTGAAACAATTTAAAGTACTGTGCGGTGACCTGACCATGCGGGAAAGAATTTTGGTTAAAACAGGCTGCGCGGTTATACCTGAGAGTCTTCGCGAGAAAACGCTTGCGGTTGCACATGAGGGCCATCCATCGTCTGCTAAATTTAAAAGCATTTTAAGAGAGCGTGTTTGGTGGCCCGGTATGGCCAAAGACGCAGAGGCATGGGTGAAGTCCTGCTCGATTTGCGCAACAAATGGAAGACCTGAAAAGCCCACCCCCATGACCCGTGTTTTCACTCCAGAAACAGCTTGGGACACTATAGGTTTGGATTTTAACGGACCCTACTCTAAGTTTGGAGGTATCTCGATTTTGGTCATTGTGGACTATCGTTCCAGATACATAATAGCTAAACCAGTAAGATCCACGAGTTTCGAACACACCCGAAAGATTTTGGAGGAAGTTTTCGAGAAGGAAGGCTTTCCAAAAAATATGAAATCAGACAATGGCCCCCCTTTTAACGGGGATGAGTACAAACGGTACTGTCTTGAGCGCGGAATCAATATGATGATGATGATGATGATGATGGTCCCACCGCATACCCCCACCTTTTCTACTCCATTGTATCCTCAACAGAACGGTTTAGCAAAGAGCTGCATGAAGTTGGTGAACAAGGCAATGAGTGCTGCATCTGCAAGTGGAACAAGCTACGGAGAAGAGTTAAATGCAGCGGTTCAAGCGTATAACGCCGCTAACCACTCCGTCACAGGGATACCGCCAGAGGAAGTAATGACGGGTCGAACAATTAAACGTGGGCTTCCTCTAATATACCGTGGAAAGGCGTCCTTCGACGATAACCTGCTTAACGCAAGAGACCTTAAATCGAAAAGTGAAGCTAAGAAACGTGAGGATGTTAAACGGGGCGCTCGTCAATGTCGCATTATACCAGGAGACACGGTTATTGTAGAACGCCTGCCTCGGGCGAAAGCAGAATCACGCTTCGATCCACGCAAGTATACGGTAACGGAAGAACGAAATGGGATGCTAGTTTTGAGCGATGAAAACGGGCAGGTTTTAAAAAGGCACGTCTCACAGATCAAGAACGTTTATGATTGGAGGCAGCCCGGAGAACATATCCATTCTGAAACTCCTGTAGACAGTAACACTGATCCGATATCCCCAAAATCGTGGGCAGAAATTCCGCAATCTGATTGTTTTGAGCGTCCAGTTCGAGTAAAAAGGAGACCTGGTTATTTGGAGAACTATGTAAGAGTTGTAAAGCAAAATAAATAGAATAAAACACGCCTTGTTTATTACTAAATTACTACAAAAATAAATGATAATTTCAATTAAGAATAGTTGATCCCTAGGTTTCCCCTTTTTTGAAGGGGGTGATGTGTGGATGCTGAATGTAATCAGACAACTCGGTGAGTTACACCCCTTACATTTCGTTGCATTATCCCGCTATATACACATCGTGACTGCACCACCGAACCATAGAACTCTAGCAACCTTGCAACTTACCCGCCGGTTACCCGCCACACCAGCAGCAGCTCACGCGATCACGCAGAACAGTGTCTCGTCCTCTTTCTTGTACAGACCGCGCTAAAGGTAAGACGTGTACTCCGTTGTACGGGGCAAGGACATAACAAAATGGCTGGTTCCTTGGCAGCGAAAGCGGCACACACCCCTGGCTGCTACTCCGTTATCGATCTGAAGTTGCACAGGGAATCAGTAGATAATTATGTTTGGGAGTAGCGAAACATCTTTCAATGTGCAACTCCTGGTAATCCTAAAGTGTTTATTGATCAACAGCGGAGCCGGCCTGGCCCGAACGTAGATCGCGGATGGAAAGAGAAGGAATGTTAGTCCGATACTTGCTTTTGCTAGAGGTCGTATATACTACTGCGCACTCCAATAGTATCACTGGAGGAGGATATTAGTTAGTAACTAAATATCGACCCATCAACTCATGGACCGGGGACCGACGGCTTTACTTCCCTTCCGAAGGAAGACGTGACCACCGATTTTTTCATCTCAAAAAAATCTCAACGACCTCGGTTGGGATTGAAGCCAGACCAACTGGGATGGGTGGCGGTCACGCTTACCACTGAACTACGGGTGCCGTCACAGTTGTAGAAAAAGTATTAGCGAGCAAAAACTAACATGGTGATCAATTGATCCGTTTCAGACATAGGTGACTCAAACGCGATGGCAGGAACATGTTAAATAGGATTAGATAACCTACAGAATACAACATCACATATATCTATTTGAGTGTGGATGAATGTATTTTCGTATGTATATATTAGGGTGGGGCAAAATGACCGTTTTTTCAGCGCACAGCACTTTTTTGGTTCCATTTGGGATCCCAAATAACGATGCAAAATTTGGGGTCGATTGGTTTTGACGCGGCGTAGCGCATTGCATTTGAAATTTGTAGGAAAATTAGTATGGGAAAACCTACATTATTGCATTTTCAATTCTACAGACTACAATTCTTCCAGCAGTATGCCGAGAATTCGATAAAAGTGTAGTCTAAGATATGCTGAACAGCTTTGCTGAAGGTTGTATGGTTTTGAAATGTCTCTAAAACAAGTTATAGCTGTTCAAAGTTCGATAGATCGAATTAAGCACAAAAAAATTGTTTGCCAGCACTGCGGATGTACCAATGATATTTCATATAGCATAATAAAAAACACTATTGAAATTTTTAAATTGGTGCAAAGTTCACAAAATTATAAAGTAGAAATAATTTTATGAGATAGTGAATATATCATTCCATAAGTGTACAAAAATCCATTCAATTATCTTCAGTATTTTTTATAGATATAAAATTAACAATTTTATCGTGAAATAAAGTTTAAGGGTTAATATCTTAAATAAAAAAGGAGTTTTAACGAAATATTTATTCCAAAAGCTATTTACCATAATCCCTATACAATAACATCAATCAACAAGTGTACCAGGAGGACTGTCTTAAGAAAATTCTTCTTCCGTTCTTAAAAAGAGCATCATGCGGATGGCAAGTACGTCTTCTGCCTGGACAAGGCATCTTCCCATTACGCCAAGAAGACGCTGGAGTATCTTGAGCAGAAAAAGATATTGTACATGCCGAAAGAAAGGAACCCGACCAACTTGCCCCAATGCCGTCCCATTGAGGATTTTTTCGACTCCCTCAGTGCCCTAGTGTACAAAAATAATTGGTGGGTCAAGGATACGAAGCAGTTGACCACCAGGATACGGAATTGTATCCGGAAGATGGACGTCAGTGCGCTCTTGTAAGAGCATCGCGACTAAGTTCCATTGTACGGCTGACTAGGGCATCTTCTCTAATATTCATCGACGTTTTTTTTTGAAGAGTAAACATTATGCTTTAAATAAAAAAAATACGGCACTCGTTGAATTTTTTTTAACTACATGACTGAAAAAAATCTAATTTTTATTGAACAACCGTTAGCAACTACGAATTGTACGGTCACCATGCTCATCATTAAAACACAATTGCAATTAAAATATTTGCCGAAACTGGCAATGTAATTACAAATATAGTCTTTAGTTTAGAACAATCTGGTTTCTCCTCTTAGCCAGTTCTTCAGAATATAAAAATCGCTTAAAAATTGTTGCATTAAGTCAAAGATTGTTCCGATGCAAAGTCCAGTAATTAGTATTTGTACGTCAGCAAACCGTAGGTTGGAAATCCAAGCTCATTGAGTTTCTTCAACAAGCCGTCGGCAACCAAGTTCGATAACAAAGGTGAAGGCCACCCTGAGGACAACCGCAAATACTCAACTTCCGTAACTCAGCCTGTCGCAGTACCGAGCAAAGTATGCGGGTACTAAGCATTGCGTTTATCCACTATTGAAGTTAAGCTACATGGCCTGACACCGCGTATCACTATCAAACCGTTAAGGAAGATACTTGGAGGAACTTCTTTCCGGGTCTTCGCAACGGCGTGCGTATCGTGAGAATACGTCCGACAATTTACACCAACGAGCAGTTCCAGACAGATAAGCTAAAGAAAATGCCTTTTGTGAACCAACCATTTTACATTTGTATGAACCTTTCCAAGAAATATTTCATAAACCCCGAAGAAAACCTGGCAGCACTGCACCAATACAAACGAGTACGCAGAGGAAAATGGGAAGCTATCATTTACCCGGCTAACACCCTCTTGTCGCCCTACGGCTTACAGCTTTTTACTTACACCAACTATCGCAGATTTAGTAGGTATAGGCCGTCGGACACGGTACTAGCCACCCACACCCACTCGCATCCAGCAAAACTTCACCCCAAAGTCCGATGAGAGCAATTTAATAATCATCGTAATAATGCAATCTTGGGATAAAAAAGTCAATTTTCTTTTATAATTGTGTTCTGGTCTCTGGACGGCAATCATGATGGAAGTTTTGCAACGGTTTCGTAGTCTCTGGACGTTAGAGTTCAGTAGCAGGGGCAGGGGCTCCCTGTGTTTCTATAGGTAAACATTTTTCCAGATTGCGCCTACTGCGGTGATTACGGATGAGGTTGAAGAGTAGGCGAACCAAATCGACAATTTATGTTGCGAATCGGTAAAGTTTGTTGCTAGAACTGAAAAATGTAGCGACAATTTAACTTTTGATTTGAAATCCCTTGCGATTGAATTGAGATGGTGTCTAACAGGTTGAAGAGTTTTTCAGCAGTTAGGTCGTTAGAATAGAATCGCTTATGTTTCCCCATGATGACAAAGATTCGAAAACTGGGTCACTCTCAAAAGAAAAGAAGAATAACATCAGGATGTGTTGGGCAGTGCTTCCTTGTCGGCTGCCATTCACTTATTCGCAGATAGTTGAGCAGTTTTCGGATGTTGTCCGATAAGAGTCGTAAAAATTTACGAACGCAATATCCGGTTGGCACCTTTTTGTACCCTGCCCGTCGGAACGAGTGCTGCCTGAATGAAGAAAGCTAAAGAGTAAAATTTTATCACCTGAACGACTATTTTCAGGTTCGAAAAATTGAAAATCAATCAGCCATGTTTGTAAGGTCGTGAAAGCCGTGCGATTCCTTAGAAAGTCATCGCCCTGCCGATTTTTCCCCGTGCACTGAAAGGTGAACTATTATTAGAAGAAACAATGTTATCAGCACTCGAACAGACTCACCACCGCCTCGGGGACCCTCAATAAAGAAAGGCTCACTTTTGCAATCTTTTATTCTCCCTAATATTTACAACAAGCACAGTTCCGAAATTGGCAAAATTTACATAAAGCAAGCAGGCAAATTGAACGGGAAAATTAAATCGTTAAACTTCGAGCTTTCAGTTCTCACCGACCGACGGCGCACTCAAATTTCATCGACTGCTTTGATTCACGTCAAGTGAAACAAAAAAAAAGTAGAAGAGAACCTAAAAAAGCTAAGAAGCAATAAAAAGAACACTTCCCCCGATGCTGGTGTGCTGCCATTGTCGCGGATGGATTTAATTAAACCATAGAAATTTGGCATTTTCATTCCTGATGTCGGTTGTTGGAAGGACTTTCGGAGTCTCTTTTCCTACGTACCTTTCGCACAATACTAGAACGAGAAGGGAGGTGGGGTGTGTAACAAAGGTAACAGAACATGACGCTCGGTTGCAAATATGAGAGACAATAAATTTTCAATTTGGGCGAAATTACCACCCCCTTCCTACCAACCGAGCCGCTGCTTCCGTACAACTCGCAAAGGATTTTCTTCATTTTTTCCCTCGGTGCTTGAAGCATCGAAGTAGGCGATGCAGAGCGGTGGGATTGAGGCAATTCGGGCCCGATGGGTAATAATTCCGAAATTGATTGTAACGTGAGGTGAAACAAAAGGAAATTTTGCGTTTGAATTTGCCAACGGAAGCGAGAATGAACGCCCCGTCCCCCCAGGCTGAAATCTGTAGGAATAAAAGGCTGAAGAGTTTTCGGCAATCGAAAAGTTTTGCATTGGAAGCTAAATTAGGTTGTTACCTCAGGGTCGGTTTGACAGTGCTTTCGAGATTCACTCGAGTATTCGATGTAATTGAATTGTATGTTTCATAATTTCAACAGAAAATTATTTGTCATTGCCTGCTTTGATTTGAAGAATTCAATGTGTCAAAACTAAGCTAATTTTAGGTTATATTTTGACAAGGTTTTCTAGTGTCCTTGAAAGAGATTTCCGCTCTTTTTCCGACGTAATCTGAAAATATTTCGAAGCAGTTTTACGATACTTGTCAAGTATTGTTTACGAAGGTGACGTTCAGTTGCTTTAAACTCGTTCCTTGATTACTCGACTGTCGTACAATCCGTTCAATTTGTCCCATCTGCTCATTTTACACGAGCTTATAACCCCGCAAAATTCAATCTTTCCCCTAAACACACCACGTTCCAGCATTTTCCCGTACCGTAACAAATCCCACCCAAAATCGCAATCGAAACTACCCGCCCAAAAGGTCCACCAGCCCCATTCGACTTACCTTGCTGATAGCTCATCGTATGTTTAATACGTCCCCTGTCAATGTCCTCTGTTTTAACTGGCTTGCCAGCTTGCCTCCACTCTCTGGGGCTGGTCGGTCCCACAACTTGACTCAGTTCGTGTCACAACTTATCCACTGCAGCAAGTTTCGATTTCTCGGCATCGGCATCGGGCTCATCATCAACAACTGCGTCAGCGTCGGTATCACCGGCATCATCACCAGCTCAATTCGAGAAAGGACAGCTGAAGCCGATCGATCGATCGATTCTACCAACAAACAACACCTGGGAAAAAACACAAACACAGAAATAAAACCGGTGAGTGAAAAACCATAATCGTTAAGTCGAGCATATTCAAAACATGATACAGATGCTGTGTCTGCGTACGAGACGATGTGCCTTTGTCAGCTTGGGTTGGGTGCTTGCAGGATTTCAGCTCTAGCTGGTGACAAACTAGAAAATTCGATTAAATTCAATTAAATCCACCTCTGTTTTCCCAGATCGATACATGATTGAAACATTCAAAGTAACGGAACCAGAATCGCGTGTTGAAATGCGATAAAATTAGAAAAGAGTTAAGACAGTCAACATGGTTACCATACGAATGGCACGGCATGCTTTGATCTAAACTACAAGAGTTTAATTTTTCTTTTCAACACAGTGAAAGCCCTTGCGATCAATTCATTACCCAACAGATTCGCAGTGATTTCACCGTCCGGCCAAACTATCAACCTAAACAACCGGATAACGGATACCTGGTCGAAAGTTGTCCTGCCGTTGCTTCTGCTCATCAACATCAAAGCCAAACCGCGGTGCAAACACTTTCTCTCTCTCACATAGGACTGCAGTCCGAAGCCTGAAGCCGGCTCCACTTCATGTTCCAATTTGGAAATCGGACAAAACAGCACCGTACGATAGGTCCGGACGATGTTCCGGGATTTACACGACCACGTTGGCCGGAGCCGGAGCCAGCTCCAATCAGCTGCTAGGGTAAATGTTTGTTCAGGATCCCGCAAAAGTGTCACCGAGTTCTGCTTTCTGTGAGATGTGCGCGCTGGGGACGATTTTCCATCGGCGATGAGGTGACTCGACGGGAGTGTCATTGTGCGTTAGTTTTGAGCATCCCACTTCCCGCCATACGTCTCCTTCTGCATGTGTTATGTAGTAGAAGCCTGCTGCGATGTTGATTATATCAAACAGGCAGTGATGTACCAATTCGGGTTTTTATAATTTTGGGGAAAAAACCCAAGGTTTTTTCCCGGTTAAAACGGTTTTTTCGCGGGAAGATTGGGTTTTTTGTAATTTTTGATATTTTGGTAATTGAACATTAATGTATTGTTATCCAAACATTTTTATTTTATTTATGAGCATTATTGTCATAAAGTTTTGCATGTATATGAATTCTGAATGGTTTTCCTCAATTGAATCATTGCTATAGCGGTGATCCAACATTTTTTACAAATATTGTGGTTAAATAAGTGATAAAACTTTTCAATGTTTGGGCTAAGTCGATTGCGTTTCTTACTGTGAATCCACCTAAACGAACTAAACATTTTTTCTACTGTTGCTGATGTAGTTGATGCCGAAAAAATTCGGATTGTGATTTGTGAGAGTTCTGATTACGGTTCATACTAATGACGAATGTCAAGGCCACTCACATTCTGCATATTACTCACTTTTCACCGAACTAAATAGGTATTTTCTAAATTTTGTGTGAATACCTACCTCATTTCGCTAAAAGTATAGCAACCCCTAAAATGAGTAACAAGCAGAATAAAAGTAGTTTGGGCATCACACGATTATTCTAATTTTCAGTTGTCAGAGTAGCAATGACTATTGTTCCCAGTATTATACGAAACCAGTTGGAATATGGAATGGACCGAAATTGAAGTCGCAGGAACAGAAAATGCTTCGTAAAACCCGTATTAAATATATTAGAATGTGAAAATTGACTTCAAGTTTCAAAATTGGACATGAGCTTTTCGATTATGTCCTACAGAATAAAAACCGTAAAAAAGTATATCCGGTTCTTACAAAGAACTTTTCTTTATCCAACTTTTAATCTTGAATGTAACGTACGGAATTTATTCTGAGCGAATTATACTGGACGTCATCCTTGCCGACTTTTTCGGGTGAGAATATTCTAAGCGATTGTCATGCTCAAGGATCTCTGTCCGATTTTTACGCTTGATGTTTATATTCGATTTTTACATGCTAAGATACCTGGAGTGGATTCTTCAAAGTATGTTTTATCCTTGCGACTTTTATTTTCGGTCTCTCAAATGTAAATGCAAGATTCTTTAACCCTCCGGAAGTCGCGCTTATAGCCCACTGAATGAGCAGCCGCTGGTGCCCTAAGACGATTTCGCTAGATTTTCAGAGCAGCGTGCACTCAGTGCACTAGCGCGACTGCCGAAAGGATAAAAAACATTAAATGAACATTATACATTCGATAAAACGAAAAAACCCATATTTCGTCCGGGTTAAAAGGATTTGGGAAAAAACCCGGTTAAAACCCAAAAATAAAAACCCGGGAAGATGGAATTTTTCCCATCGGTACATCACTGCAAACAGGACAACTGAGCATATTTGAATATTATAGTTCTAGAATATTATAGTTCTAGAGAAAATTTGGGGATTCTCTTTGGGGTCTTTCTCTTCTCTTCATTACTCGGTCGTTTCAGCATTTAGCAATCAACTCTTTGCATAATATTCTAGTAAAAAACACCGGCTTTCGACATGTACTGCGATATTAGTGCAAAGTGTTATAGTGACGCCGTAATAATCGAAAGAGAAAGTAAACAAAGAAAGGCTCTCAATGTTACTTACGTCCTATTCTAAATTTTCTCCAGAGTTATTATTCAACTGGTAATTTATTAAATCATTTTGGACCAAAAATACTTGTTTCTTGGTTGATATGGTATGTTAAGTGCACTTCTAAAAGCGAACTTATTAATACTCAATTAAATAATTTGACCAAAGTGGCACATACAAACTTTTGCACACAAGAGCACTTCAACAGACGGTGTTTAAAATGCGCGACGTATTGACTCCAACAAAAGACATGCATGAATAAATGTTTGACTACTTCACGTACTTCCTTTTAGTACGTCTTTTATGAAAAATTTAAAGCATATTTTTATAGGATTATAGGCTCAGTAGCTAGACAAGAAACTTAGGGGTTTCGCTCAAAATATAACTTCAAAGTCCCGTTGCCTCCAACTGCGACCAATTGAGTGAACCATAAACTAAATTTCGCCCCAGTACGAGGGAACAAAACCGCGAATGACTTTTCGCAGACTCATCTTAGGCCTACAGTGCGCGAAGTGGAACAAATGAGCATGGTGAAAATGGAACTTGTGCTTACAGAAGTGTCCCACACAAGGATGCAAAATGCCTACCTTTTCCGCGGCTGTAATTTTTCTGCCTACATTCTCCTTTCTCTTTCATCGCTACTGTCGTTCGCTATTGCAGGACGCCCAGCGCTGTACGGCAGTCTGTAAGCAAAGCAGTAACATGACAAAAAAGTACTGCCCCCAGTACAGCCACCAGACGCAAGCGGTACAGCATCTCTTTTCTTATTGTACACTTTTTACTATTTTTAATCTATTCAATATTTTCAATCATAAATGACAACAATGAATGCGGTTCGTTTATGCCACGACCGGCATTAACGCTTTCGTGTGCGGGCCTCTCCCTTTGACTATGCAGAGAAAAGTGTACAAAGCGAGAGAACAAACTTTACTACGCTACACTCTCACCGAGCAGTCGGAGTACAGCAGCAAAACAAAAATGTATTCTACTGCTGTACGGGAAAATGTACTCGGTTGGGCTACTGTTCTGGCAAGAGCTGTAGTGATGCGTCGCTGTAGCGGGCTGTACGGCTTGTGCAAATGTAAATATACCGAAAAAATGTAGTATACCGGTACCTTTGGCATCCCTGGTCCCACATACAACTACATCACACGAGACAAGTAGTACTGATAATGTTCAACTCCTTAGTCGAGGTAGTAAGGTTCATAGCGAAGAACCACTTGCATTCTTTATGAAAGTCCCCTTAAAAACAGTTTTCTTTTAGATTTGTTCCATTATATACATGTTCTAGTACATTATTTGAACCATTTTTTTACCTTTCTCATATAGAAAGGTTATGCAATCGGTCAGAATTTCGACTTATTAACCGAGACCCGCAGGTCCGAGTTTCTTATTCCATTCGATTCAGTTCGTCGAGATCGTAAAATTGTCTGTATGTGTGTATGTATGTATGTACAATGAACACATTATGTAATACACAATAACCGAAGTGAAAAATTGGTTTTGAAAAACTTTAAGTTTGGAATTGATTTAAAATTGAAACTAGTTTAAATCTTCTTAGGAAGTAGAAAATTTTCGTCGAGGTCCGGACCCTCCGGTCCCTCCTCCTGGTTCCGCCACTGGTTTGAAGTTATGTAAAAATCGCACTGAATATGTATTATACATTTTCACCATTATGTTGAGGCAGCCCTAAGTTCGCGCCGCTAAAACAACAAAAATGATCCATAAAAAAATGAAAAACGATCCATAAAAAAGTTGTCCATGTTCCATAAAACAAAACTGAAAATCCATAAAACAGTGTAAATGATCCTTAAAAAAGGGTGATTTGATCCATAGATTATGAAAATTGAACCATAAAATTGTCGCAAAAGAGCATTAAAATAGTAATAAAAGAGCAATTAAAATCAACCTATGCCCCATAAAAATATTGGATATATTCCATAAAATGTTACATTTTGCGCCATAAATTAACTGACATTGATCCATAGAATATTAACAATGTGCATTAAAACACGTCGATATGTTACATAATATCGACAAAAATGTTCCACGGTATTACAAAATGGAGCAATAAAATGTTAGAAAAAGTTCCATAAATTTGATGAAAATGTTTGCTAAATATTTTTTCGTGATCCATAGAAGATGTAAAAATGAACATTAGAAATGCTATGTATTGATTCATATATCGAACGTTAAATTATGGTTCATGGATATTTATAAAGCGATCCATAAAAAAAGAAAATGTAAAACGATCCATTATTATGTGCTTATACACCAGAAAAATTAAATTTGATGAATTCATGCGATTTTTTGCTATTCGAACTAATAATAAAGCATATTACATTTGGTTGAAATTCCAAACTAAAGCAGATAATGCATACATTATAGTTAGAAAACTTAAGCTTCCATGTCCCACTAGTCAGGTAACTGACCTTCGCTAACTTGAAAATTTTAAATATTTTATATGCAAAACTATATTTTCCCATTATGGTGATCATAACTAGCCATGGAATCGTAGTTTGGACAAATGAGAATGACACAATTCCTCCACTAGGCGGATAAAAACATGTTTTACATTTCTTTTTAAAAAAATGTATAGAATTCGCTCAAACATTCAGGACTTTTTCCGTTGTCAAGAGGAGGCTTTGGGGTTTAACTACACCTCCCCCTCTATCTCACCAAAAAAAAAATAATTGGATTGAAGGTAACAATTTATTGATGCTGACTGATATAATTCAATATTACAATGATAATTATCTAGTCAGTACATTGATAACGTGCTGTTTTAAACATCATGAGGACCATAGAAAAATTGTGGGATTCGGATCCTGATCTGTAACTAATCTATTGGCTGCGGGTGGGCGTAGCGTAGTTGGTAAATCGATTGCCTTGTACGCAGCGCACCTGGGTTTGAGTCCCAACCCCTGCACATAGGGTTAGAAATTTTGACAAGAGAATTTTCTAACCTGAAGAGGCGAAAGACCTTAAGGTTAAAACCTCTATAATCGAAAGAAAATTAAAAAAATAAATAAACGATCTATTGGTCTTGATATTATAGTTGTCTAATAACATCAATATCAAATACCTTCCTAAAAACATTCCAGAGTTCTGAAATCAATCATAATCCTCAGATTTTCTATCGCATTGAGTTCAGTTTTGAATGGATGTACTGTAATATGGATTAGGGTCTTTTTAACTGGAAGCGAAATTGGAATTGATTTAATGTCTATGGAACCTCTGCTCACCGAAAAGTTGCATAACTTTCAACATTTGCTGAAAATGTTTTTATTTTGGGAATGCGTCGAGTTGAGACAAAAACGTTATAGAATAAATAACGAGAATAACACTTTCCAAAAGTAGGGAAATTTATGAAAAATGGCGTTTTCCGTTCGACTCTAGCAGGTCCTGATTTTTATTAACATTTGATTTTTGTTGTATAACAAATTATATGAATAGGTAAAATAAATGTTCGAAAACAGGAATTTATGGTCAAGAATGTCTTAATGTCTTCGATGTATTGTACAAACGTTCACCAGCACATCATCTGACAAAATAATGTTGGCGTTATATCCTCCAAGAAGTATTATTGGAGAATTTACTCTTCAAACAAATTTAGTTCCAGACTTAATGCTTGCAGAAAAATTTTGAGGAGTGCTACTACAAACCTTTTTGTTGAATGTGTTCGGAGTATTAACATATTTTAGGCTATTTCTATTTAATTTTAAAATGAATTGTTATGATTTTACTGTTTATGATAAATCTCTTCTATTGTTTATAAACAATAAAACTTGCATTTTATCCAGAGCTTGAGTTTGAGAAGCTCACAATAGAAGTTATTTTAGAAAAAGCTAGATTAAGGTACACTTCGTAAATATTATTTTACAACTCGATATACTCCATAGATGTAGGTATGAATAAAAAGTTGTTTTAAATGAAAGTTTAAATAAATTCGCTAAAGACAGGTACTCTGTTACAATTTTTTGAACAACTGATTCTCCATAATTTTAAAACTTCAAATGTGGCGGTTTCGTAATTATGCCATTTGGACAGAGTTAGATTTTCACCAAATCCCCACCAAACCGAATTTCTGATTACGCCGCTGACTACAAGTTAGTAGGGACAAAGTCGTTCTACACTCGTTCGCAAGAAACTTCTTCAAATACTGCCTATCCATTATAATACATTGAAGACCCGATTTGATCAGCCCCCAATTTTGTCAGCCTCATATGAAAATATGTTTAATGGTCTCTAGCAAACGAACAAGGCTGAATTCAAGTAAATCCTTTCTTGAGCATGCTTTCCTTATCTTAAAGTTGCAAATATGCAAAAATAAAAAAAAATAAAATTTTTGCGCTAGAAGACTACATTAAATAATCAGAAATAGTTATTACACTACATCAAGGGAAGGGAAGAATATTTTAACAGCTTTTGTTTATTATGAAGAAAAAATGTCCCGATTTAGTAAATGTCTCCATTTTGTCAGCCTAAAATACACCATGGAACTGATTTAAACGGGTCTTTACAGTATTTATTATTCACATTAATAGGTACATCCCATTTTCTGAGAATATTTTCGTTCGATGCAATTCGAAATACACCAATTTTTAAGTTAACAGAACTTCTGCTCGGACGGGACATCACGGTTGATCAGTCGTTCGATTGAAACACAAAGTGTGTTTTAGTTTTAAGGGATTTGCGTCAAGCCGGCGTTAATCTATTCCGACAAAAAGTTAGTGTCGGTTTCTGATAAGGCGAAGCCGAAACGCAACTGTGTAAGAATTTTTAAGTAGTTTCCAAGGGGTTATTTTATCGACTACTTCCATTTGTGCAATAGTTTATGTTAAAAGGGCATCCTAAATTAATTTTTTTTTTTATTCATTTCGTTTATTTGATAGGCACAAATGCGTTAGCTTGGCGGTGCCAAATACTTATGTTTTTACATTTTGGATATCTTAAAACTAGGAGGTTACAATGTTGAAATATTTTTTTTACAAAGGAAAAAAAAAAGTTTACAGCTATCTTAAGACTAGAAATAAGATTCAATATACAAGAGAGGGCCAAAAGATTTTTTTATGAAAAAATTTAAAACAAGGGATTCACTTTGATATACAAGAGGGGGAGTAATAGTATTTTACGAAATATTTTACGGTTATCTTAAAACTAACAATATAGTTTAGTACACAAAAGGGGGAACAAATATTTATGAGAAACTTCACAGAAATCTTAAAACTAGGGATTCAATTCTATTTACAAGATGGAGGACAAGAGTTTCAATAAAGAGTAAAAATTATAGCTATCTTAAAACTAGGAATACAGAATACTAATTTGAATTTTTTAACTAAAACTTATGCTTGGTCAAGATATTCAGAGGGTGGCTTATTTCCGCATCAGTGTAGCAGCAGTTGTATCAAGGACAGGGGAGAGACAGGGAAAGAAGAGCAAAACTTGCAACTTTCGCTCGAACGGGGGGGGGGGGGGGAAGGGGGATCAGCGAAACAAATTTGCGCCTCAGTCTAGTAAGTCGTCGAGTACCGGATTGGCGGATGGTATTCTTCGGACACGCGGGGAATCCTTCAAAACTCATCGGAACTCGAGTCGCTCTCGCTTCAGTTTCCTTCTATGCAGGAGTAGTGGTAAGGGCGACGGCGGTTACATAGTGGCACTCTGGAGCTGATCGGTTCCACAAGGCAGGAGGAAACTCTAAAAACGAGAAATAAAAGAGAGGGGCTAAATTGGGATATTTATCGTTTTTATGAAGGTATAAATAAGGGACATATAGGGGAAATCACGAGTTGCCAGCATATCTCGGACTGGGACATTGGGTGGTCTACCTCGGGCCCGAAGGGATTCCTTTAACTGAGACCTGGCGTCACAATACCCGGCGCATACCCAGACAACGTGTTCGATGTCGTGATAGCCCTCGTCACAAGCGCACAGACTACTCTCCGCAAGCCCAATACGCCGCAAATGCGCATCCATGGTGTAGTGATTGGACATAAGTCGGGACATTACGCGAATAAAATCCCGACCCACATCCATCCCCCCGAACCAAGGCTTCGTTGATACCTTTGGGATAATCGAATGTAGCCATCGTCCAAGTTCCCCGTTGCTCCACGAGGTTTGCCAACTGTTGAGCGTCCTCTGACGACAAATACTAAAAAATTCGTTGAAGCAGATTGGTCTTTCGTATATGTCACCATTTAATGCGCCCGCCTTTGCTAATGAGTCGGCCTTTTCATTGCCCGGGATAGAACAATGAGAGGGAACCCAAACAAAGGTAATCTGATAAGATTTTTCAGATAACGTACACAAGGACTCCTGTATCATCCCCAGAAAATACGGGAGTTGCTTTTTTGGCTTCACCGCACGAAGAGCCTCGATAGAGCTGAGGCTGTCCGAAACGATAAAGTAGTGATCTGTGGGCAGAGTGTCGATGATCCCAAGGGTGTACTGAATTGCAGCTAACTCTGCGACGTAAACTGAAGCGGGATCATTGAGCTTGAATGAAGCGGTGATAGTATTGTTGAAGATACCGAAGCCAGTGGACCCATCGAGATTTGATCCGTCAGTGTAAAACATTTTGTCGCAGTCGACTTCTCGGAATTTATTATAAAATATATTGGGGATCACCTGCGGGCGTATATGGTCCGGGATTCCACGAATCTCTTCCTTCATGGATGTGTCGAAGAATACAGTAGAATCAGAAGTATCTAGGAAACGGACACGGTTGGGATTGTACGAAGAAGGATTGATGCTCTGTGCCATGTAGTCGAAGTACAAGGACATAAAACGGGTTTGAGAATTAAGCTCGACGAGCCTCTCGAAGTTTTGAATTACCAACGGGTTCAGAATGTCGCATCGGATGAGCAATCGATATGAGAGTTCCCAAAATCGATTTTTTAGCGGAAGAACGCCCGCCAGCACTTCGAGACTCATCGTATGGGTCGAGTGCATGCAACCCAAGGCAATGCGCAAGCAACGATACTGGATTCTCTCCAGTTTGATGAAGTGTATGTTCGCAGCGGAGCGGAAACAGAAACACCCGTACTCCATCACCGACAATATCGTTGTTTGGTATAACCTGATCAGGTCTCCTGGGTGAGCACCCCACCATGTTCCAGTTATTGTTCGGAGAAAATTGATCCTTTGTTGGCATTTCTGTTTCAGATACCTAATGTGACATCCCCAGGTACCTTTAGAGTCGAACCAGACCCCGAGATATTTAAATGTGAAAACCTGGTTGATCGTTGCACCCATTAATAGAAGCTGGAGTTGCGCCGGCTCACGCTTTCTAGAAAAAACAACCAACTCAGTTTTCTCCGTGGAGAACTCAATACCCAGCTGAAGAGCCCAAGCAGACAAATTGTCCAAGGTATTTTGTAATGGTCCTTGCAAGTCGGCAGCTTTGGGCCCTGTAACAGAGACCACCCCGTCGTCTGCAAGTTGCCTTAGCGTGCATGAATTGGCAAGACAATCGTCAATGTCATTCACGTAGAAATTGTAGAGCAGGGGACTTAGACATGAGCCCTGGGGAAGACCCATGTAGCTAAATCGCGATGTTGTTAAATCGCCATGCGAAAAGTGCATGTGCTTTTCAGACAACAGGTTTAGCAAAAAGTTATTTAAAATTGGCGAAAGACCATGCTGGTGCAGCTTCTCTGACAGAATGTTGATAGAAACTGAGTCAAAAGCCCCCTTAATATCCAAGAAGACTGATGCCATCTGCTCTTTGTTAGCATAGGCCATTTGGATTTCTGTAGAAAGCAACGCAAGGCAATCGTTCGTCCCTTTGCCTTTGCGGAAGCCAAATTGTGTATCTGACAGTAAGCCATTTGCTTCAACCCAATTGTCGAGGCGAAACAAGATCATTTTCTCGAATAACTTCCGAATACAGGACAGCATTGCAATCGGCCGATACGAGTTGTGGTCGGAGGCTGGTTTTCCTGGTTTTTGGATGGCGATGACCTTCACTTGCCTCCATTCATAAGGTACAATGTTACCCTCAAGAAACTTGTTAAATAAATTCAACAAGCGCCTTTTTGCAGTGTCAGGCAGATTCTTCAGCAAGTTGAATTTAATTCTGTCTAACCCTGGGGCGTTATTGTTGCACGATAAGAGAGCAAGTGAGAACTCCACCATCGAAAACGATGTTTCGTTCGCGGTATCGTGAGGAGACGCGGCGCGGCACGTTTTCTGTACCGGGACAGAGTCCGGACAGATCTTCTTGGCGAAAGCGAATATCCAACGGTTTGAATATTCTACGTTCTCGTTGGTACTATTACGGTTACGCATACGTCGAGCCGTACCCCAAAGAGTGCTCATCGCTGTTTCTCTCGTTAACCCGTCGACGAACCGGCGCCAATAACTGCGTTTTTTGGCTTTCATTAGACTCTTCATTCGCCTTTCTAACGACGCGTACTGTTGATAGCTAGCGGGTAACCCGTCTTCCCGGAAGGCCTTATATGCAGTGGACTTTTCCGCGTACAGCTCTGAGCACTCTTTATCCCACCACAGGGTGGGAGACCGTCCATGGGTATTCGCGCTGGGTACTGGTTTAGTCTGAGCTTGATTCGCACTGTCGAGAATCAAGCCAGCCAAAAACCTGTACTCTTCCTCCGGAGGAAGTTCTTGAGTGGATTCGATTTTAACGGATATCGCGGTCGCGTAACTCTTCCAATCAATGTTCCGTGTGAGGTCATATGAGACATTGATTGTTTCCGATGGTCTTGAACCGTTAGCAATTGAAATCACGATAGGCAAATGATCGCTACCGTGGGGATCAGGGATCACCTTCCACATGCAATCTAACTGTAGCGATGTCGAGCAAAGCGACAAATCCAACGCGCTTGCGCGTGCTGGTGGTGTAGGAATCCGCGTCATTTCTCCCGTGTTTAAGATGGTCATGTTGAAATTATCGCAAAGATCTTGGATTAATGTTGATCTATTATCATCATGAAGACAGCCCCATACCGTACCGTGCGAGTTAAAGTCTCCCAGAACTAGCCGCGGTGCCGGTAAGGATTCCGTGATATTACAAAGCGTTCGGTGCCCTACCGAGGCTCTAGGAGGAATGTAGATGGAAGCAATGCAAAGGTCTTTACCTTTGATTAAAACTTGACAAGCGACAATTTCAATGCCTGGTGTCGAAGGGAGGTTAATTCGGTTGAAAGAATAGCACTTTTTGATCCCCAAAAGTACTCCTCCATAGGGGTTTTCTCGATCCAGCCGAATTATATTAAAGTCGTGGAAGTTGAGATTTATATCGGAAGTTAACCAAGTTTCACATAATGCGAAAGCATCACATTTTAAACTATTTAGTAAAAATTTAAAGGAATCGATTTTCGGGAGGATACTTCTGCTGTTCCACTGTAGAACAGTGATCGAATCGGTGACCTCGTTCGATGACTTAGCCATCGAAGGATACGATCGCTGCAAGGAGGGGCCATTTAGTAGTCAACTGCTTCAAAAATGTTTGCACTATAGGGAGAAAACGTATCAGAAGGCTTTTAAGAGGATCAGTAACATTGAAAGCTGTGAAAATTAAGTCCACTATGTCAGAAAATTTCATTAGTCCGCTACTGGACTGAGTATCTGTTTGAAAAAAGGGGACACTTGGGGTTTTGGATGTCCCTGAAAGTGGTGGGTACTCCTTGTTAGAATTAATATTTCCAAGTCCTGGAGCAAATTGCTTCGGCTTTTGTGCATCACTTCCGTTGGATTTATTGATTGCGGTTGGCGCACTCTGAGTGGACGACACCTTGGCACCCTTACGAGGCAACGTAGGGGAGGCTAGATTTCTCCTCTTCCTGGATTCCCCTGGGTTAACCAAAGATGTTCCCTCTCGTGGGTCGTCAGATTCTTGCTCAACGTTAGCCAAACCAGCATAGGGATTTTCGGACAGGACAGATGGCGAAGCATTCTTTAGCATTTCTGCATAAGAACGCCTTGAGCGTTCCTTAAGGGAGCGCTTAATTTTATCCCCGCGCTGCTTGTACGCAGGACATGATTTAAGAGCATGTGAAGGGCCCCCGCAGCAAATACACTTTTCAGTTTCTTTGTCGCAAGAGTCATCCTCATGCTCTCCTTCGCATTTGCCGCATCGTTTCTTATTTCCACAATATGTGGCTGTGTGGCCCAACTGCTTGCAATTGCTGCAGTTCATGACCCGCGGTACGAACAGGCGAACTGGTAGGCGAACCTTGTCAAGGAGGATGTAGTTGGGAAGAGAGGACCCGGCGAATGTCACCCGAATCGAGCCTGATAGAGAGTACCTCCCTCGGTGTTTGCGGTATACAATTGTTTGCATTCTAAGATCTTAATCTGTTCAAGAGAGGGGTCCTTAAAGCAGCCAACCCCGTGCTCCAACAGTTCTTCGCATTTCAGGCCCGGTTCGGACACTACCCCATCGATTTCACAGGCCACACAAGGCACGTATGCTTTAAATTCCCGCGTAAAGCGCTCACAGCAAGCAATCGCGTTTGCCTGGCCGAGATCACTCACTAGAACACGTATCTTGTTTGCCCGAACACGTGTTATCTGAGTTACGGCCGGGTAATTAGCAGTCAGATCTCGAGAAAGTTTTAATATATTAACCGGTTTCTCTCCGGTCCGAAAATATACCACCCATGGCCCAGAGGAACCTTCTGGGTACTGCTTTATACGGGGAGCAATGCGAGTATTAGGGGGATCAGGGACTTCCATGATTACATCAGATGGTATTTCGCCCTCGGCCATTTAAGCACGAGGGCAGAGCGTTATATAAACGGGAATGTGTCTTATTATTTGATTACAAGGTAGAGTAAAAGTAGGGAAAAGGAAAGAAAGGAAACGAGGAAAAAAAATAAAGCAAAACTTATCTGTAAACAACGTCGATTGTTCCGCACCAGCGAAAACAATGTACTAGATTTACTGCCGGCACCAGCAGAATGGCAGCTAACGAACGAACAAAGGATGACCTTGAATCACTGAATTTACACACCGAACACCACTGTGAAATATAACGATCCGTTCCGTTCAAAGGTTGGGAGACGTATGATCCTAAATTAATTGATATACTTAAAAGATTATATCTTGCAGATAGAGAACATTCATAAATTTCCAGCGTTTTCCTACATAATATTACAACTCTTAACTTCTTAAACAGCTTTGCCTAATAATATTGTGAAAACTATAAAGTATTTGAAAATTTATGATAGAACTCACAGAAGGTTATCGTAAAGTTTCGTAAAAAAGAAAATTCCGAATGATGATGATTTTCCTCCTTCAGAGGTAACGAGATATCAAAAGCTAAAATTTCAGTGCTTAGTTCTCAGCCGCGTTGGATTTTAAGTAAACGCTATTGAGAGTATGAACTTAAAATCCATTCAAATTTTTTTTTTTCGATATTTGTTAAATGCATTTTGATTTAAAATGATACTTATATTATATTCTACAATAAAATTACAGTTTTGTATGTCAATTAGTATGAAATTTAAAAACATGTATAAACTTATTGTCAGAAGAACTTTTTTGCTGATAATTTCGCCATCATGAAACCACTTTCAAAATGTTTCCTTTCTCTTTAGATTTTTGTTGACAAAATATAAAAATTAGAAAAAATGGTTTTTTTGCAATTTGAATTTTTATCGTAAATTTTTGTTTTTGTGAAAAATGACAACATTTTTTTCAGTGTATATTTTTTCGTGCAGAAGTATCCATTACCTGTATTTCGTTCTCAGATAGTTTTACTGTATAAAATAGTGCAATCGAACTTTTTGAAATTATTGCACGTAGAAACGTCTATGCCCCTTTGAAAAATGACAAATGAATTCGTGCATTGCATGCTCGATTTTGTTATATTTACGAATTTATATTATCAGTGAAGTGGTGAAAACCTACCGTTACATTGGCGTGAAGGAAGGTAGTTTGATGGTGACACGATATGATAACCTACCACCCACACGTTGGAGGATTGCCCGAATCATCGGAACACACATAAGCCCGGATGGTTTGATACGAGTGGTTTCTCAACGGACGGCGAACGGTAAAGTGAAACGACCGGTAGATAAAATCTGCATCTTAACGCATGCAACTTCGTCTGACGAAGGAGACAAAGGGAGAGCCGACTGATTTGTGGTCAGCTGAAACTCCAGCAAAGCTTCTGCTGCTACCGGCTTGGCAACTTCACTACCCAGCAAATCAAGCCACGTCGAGTATTAAACCTCAATTTACTTGTATGTGGTTTAGGTTATCTTACTTAAATGGTAGAAAATATAAAAATGGGCTGTCCATCGAAAGAAATCAGTTTACTTCCATCGTCAAAGAGATGGATCCTCGAAAGAAAACTGTTCGAGATTAGCGGTTCGGTGCATGTAATTAGTGACCATTCATAAATTACGTAACACAAAAATTGTCTAAAATGGACCCCCTTCCCCCTATGTAACAAAGAGTCACAAATTTCTCTACTCCCCTCCCCTATTACGTAACAAATTCTTTAAAGCAATTTTTTTTCTGCTGTAAAACATGTTACGTAGCGTTCTAGCTTACTCCCGCTCCCCCATATGTCACAATTTGTCATATCCCCTCATCTCTAAAAACGTTACGTAATTTATGAATGGTTCCTTAGCGGGAACCAACCAGGAATGAGCTTCAGTCAGATAATTTAAAATCGTTCAGAAACAAAAATAATAGTTGGGGAAGGAAAAGATTTTCAAATTCAATTCTTAGTTGATAGCGCTGATAAGAGCTAATTTGTATTCCAAAGGAAATGTTCTCTGGGTAATATATTTCCCAATGTTGAAATGTAGTCTCCGACCATCCAATAAGGCTGACTAGTAGAAACCAACTAAATCACAATTGCTTCTGTTCAAGATTTGCGGCTCGGTGCATGAAATAAGCGATAACCAATCATGGACTTGCTTCGATCGGGTTATTTAAAATCCGGTTTTTCGTTATTTATGCTACTTTGTACGATTAATAAATGAAAATAATTGCCTCTGCTAGTAGTAGATAACAACTGATTTATCCACCATCCGTGAACAAATATTTCCTTCTCAGTATTATTATTTCAAAAGATTGTTCACAACAGTTTTTCATAATTAATACATGTAATATATACTCCAAAACTTCATTCAACATCGCTGAACATATTTTCGGCAAAATGGCTAATTAAATCCATGCAGCACAACAAAAGATATAAACGATCCAAACCTTACACGAGTTTTGAAAAGGGGTCTTTATACTGAAGGGTAAGTCGTTAGTCAGGTAAAAAAAATCAGTTTTTTCAATCGGCCGAAAACTTTTTTTGGAATTCTAGTCACCGCAACGTCGTTTTTAGAAAACATTATTTCGAGAATATTGTGTTTAAAGTTTTATGTAGAAGCCACACCCCTGCAAGAGAGTAATATTTTGTTCACACTACAGAGTTAAAACATACATCAATAATTGGAAACAAGAAAAACGGATTCGCTATTCGTATATTTGAGAAAGGAAGCAGTTATAACGCATAATTAATAATTTTGATCAATTTCATTTTTCTTTCTTCAATATAAATAGATTTTCAATTTATTTATTCTACTCACTTCTAATTTTACTGTCAATCTTTTCCATACTACTGGTGGCCGCTGCAAACTTTCAGCTCCTAGCCTACTTTTTTCTCGTGTATTTGTACTCCACGTCGAACCAGGCACCCCGTTTATTCCCTAGTGAAGTAACACTGCTATTATCATTTTACTGATCACCTCGTGAGCCTGCTGCCAAGCTGCATTCCGAACCTCCCCAGATGTTTGATAAGTTCATTCTTCTACATTTTAAAATCCGTCGCAGCTTCTTACCAAGTACTAGAAAATTTATTCAGTATGCCACATCCCGTGGACTGCCATACCTAACCTCCTAGGGGAACTGTTCCTCCACACTCCTCTCCATCCATCCATTTCGGGACAAACGCTGTTTCATGTGCTTAAAATGTAGAGAATATATAATTCTATATTTTTATTTTTGTCAAAGATCATCTTCACTAAGGTTTCTTACAGAAAGTTGGGCGACTTCACTAGTAACAATTGTGGGTTTATAATAGTTTTACAGCCTCTCATAAAACATAGATTGCATTTGTAGCGTGCTATAAAACTTGCTGCCGATATACCACAATTCACGTTGCAGTGGTTCGCTAACCTCATCCAACCAATGCAAAAGAAAACAGCTCGTTTCATTGGTTCGACAGCGAGGCAAAAAATGTTTCCAATTTGCATACATTTTTTTATCAATGGCGTTTGATCTGTAATCATCGTTATCGCGATATTAGAACTTCATGTATCCAATAGTCACTACGATTTTTTTCAGTGATTTTTCTGTACCAACTGAGAACCTTTTGCAAACTCGTAATATATCTCAATCTAAGCATGCTTTTTGCTGTGTATGGCAGAAAAATTTAATCTTTATGATGGATCTGTGTTATTCATGGAACTATTGATGAGCACAGTTATCAACGGGTCTATAAAGAGCCACACGATTTCATGAAAACAGCTGTTTGGCGGGTACACAGTTTTAACAGCGGTGGCTTTGATTAGTAACTAGTAACGGCTTGAACGGAATATTGCATTAAGTGCATGAACGCTAGTAATTTTCTGATTAGAGAAATTGCTTCAGTCATATGTTGCTCGGTGTTCCGATTCTACAAATGGACGCTGGATCAGTTACGAAGCCTTCTATACCTTTCATTGCTAGGTGAGTAAAACTTGTTTCAACCACCCGCTTCAAACGTGCAAACATGTCCTAATTTGACACGAATATCCACTAATCAATAATTTTACAGCCTGTATCGCAGTCTGCAGAATGTATCAACCCGAACGAACGGAATATTCAACGAGCAAACAATCCGCGTCTAATACGACAAAATCCACCGCCCGGCCGGCAGACTGATCCCGATTCTGATTATGCATGCATTTTCAAACTGCAGGTACCTAGGTACTGTTACTGAACAAACGTCACATCGACGCACTGCCGGAACAGCTGGGAAGGGCCCCAGTCACACGACACGATTGGTGTTTTGCAAATCTGCTACGATGCAATAATATGGCTGTGAATATTACAATCCTCGGGCAACTAGATGCAAAGCGAAGTAAACGCATATTTTCGATGCCGTCGCAGGGCTGGCTGCGCTGCTGTCGAAAGCAGGTTGTTGATGTGCTGGAAGGTGTGTATTGTGTTGCTATGAAAACAGTTGTGCAATACGTTTTTGCTTCACCGTGCGAGTGAAATCTGTCAGCTCGGTCAATATTTGTGGAATATTGTATTGGCTGATGGGCTCGTCGGGTGACTTTCAGTTAGGTTTTCAACGGATCGACACCGTTGGGCTTCTCCTGGTGCGAAGAAAGCAAGAGTAAACCTGGTGAAAGACGGAATTATCCTGTGATGCGATGGACTAATGTACAATGGTCACAAAGCCGTATTTGGACAATAATGTTTACGCCTAAATAGTTTTAAATCTGCTTATTTTATGAGAAAGTTTCTTTATATTATTTGGTCGTCTTTCAATATAGGATCATAGACACTCATCCTCGGCTACTCATTGCAACAAAAACGCCTTTACTTAAAAAATGAGTGGAATTTTGATAGTTTGATTGCCTAATCGTAGTGGGCTATCTTCATTCGACATCGGTATTTTGGGACATAGTGCGTCTTACATTGGCCTGCTAAGCCTGCAAACCAAATGTCTCGATTTCATTAGTTCTCATCAGCTTAAAATAAGCTTCTTTTCTTGCGGAACATCACGCTTGACTAGGAGTTTGCACAAGATCAATTATCAAGTATCATTTGGATTGTAACATTACAGTAAGACATTCGATTCCTTCCCGGAAGGAAAAAAATCGACCCGTATGTAGTGTATTGCTTTGATTTGTATACAATTTAGACATGATGATAATACGCTGATATAATAAATGTTATATACTGGATATGCTTACAGTTTGTCGGCCGTTAGTATGTATTTGAGTTCATCAAATAGGACCTCTTTTTCATCTCTGAACCCATCGAAGTCAACTATGCCGATCCCTTGTTGGCTTCTGATGGCCCAAATCTAGCCAGATTCACCGGAACACCTGTATCCGTTGGGAAACTGCTGTTGCTTTGTAGAGAACGAGCGCCTTCTTTTCGCACGCACATGCAGAAGAAACACAAAATGGTGGACTGTTCCCCTAGACAAAAAATTAACACAACACAACCAAGCGAGATTCACAGCAGAACTCTGGATCCATTTTCTGTGTTGGTGAATATAAAGGAGTTCCATTTGTTTTTTTAACCGATTCCGACTTAATCTGTTTCAGAATCGAACGTTCAAAATTCCAGATAAAATTGAACGTGAAATAACCCGGTGTCATTTTTCATGATAACATTCTTCATAAAAAGAAACATTTTTATGAAAACATATTCCGACTAGTTCTTCGAAATCGTAAGATAAATAAGTTATTTTTACCTCATTTCATAGCTCTTCGGCGTTAATTGCCGCTTTGCTAGGCTGCTGTAGTTGAAAACGCATTTTTATCAATAAATATATTGTAATAATATGGTTTACTTACTTTTATTGTGTTTTTGAAAGCTTTGTGGTGCCACTCTACTTGGTGGCATTTATACAAATACGATGTACGCTCCTTCCGACTCATTTTTTCCCTTGAATATGGTTGATGAAGCGATTTGTCTCACAAACATTTTTTTAGCATTATGCAATATTAATTCCCAAAAGGGAATTAATATTGCATTAAGGGCATAAAACTTAAGTAAGTCGGGTGAACTGTTTGGATTTCTTTTGTGCGATAAAAAGTGTACCTGTTTTCGTGTGATTAGACACAAATCGTGAGTGTGTGCATAAAAGTATGGGTGTGATGACTCCAACGCCTCACACCTAGAAAAAATAATGTAATTTTACGTCTCCTGACCCTGACATATACGAGCATCAAAAATAACTTAGTTTTCCGTTTGATTTTAATTTTACATGACGTTTAATTTCGTAAATCATGTAATTTTACTCCACATACAGCGTTTGTTCTGGATAGTAGGAAGTGTAATTTTATGTCATTGCGCATGTAAAGTATATGTTTCATGTAAAATTAAATGAAACACGGTAATGTTCCGTCCTTTCGTAAATTGCGGTTTGTTGATTTGTGTCATGTTTACAATTACGTCAACTATGAAATGGGTGGCAGCACTGCCGAATCTCTCGGAAGTGATTTTGCGTTCCTCCCATAGTTTACAAAATTTTGCAGTGAAATATAGTATATTTAATAGGAAATCGAAGTTAATCGCTCGGTAGGTCGTTTCTCCTGTTGTGTTATGTGTTGGTAGGCAAAAATATCGTTGGAATAGTGTAATTTGACGTAGTGATTTTATCGTCACATCACAATTATTTTACTATGTATGTGCGCGACTCGAGCGAGCTACCAAAAAAATGTTCCCACTTAGCATCGACAGCGCCATCTGAACTTGACTAGTTGATGCAACGATTTCACTGATTCCCAGTTAAATTCATTCCAGAACCGGTTCGGATATCTGAATGGAGTCAGTACCCGGTCAAAAAAATGCGGACGAAGATCGTCAGGCCATTTGAATGGTTTGACGTTTGAATCAACTCGCCTGTGCTAATTGCCCCTAGGAACAAATGCTATTTGCGAATGCGATTTAAAGGTAATTTCAATACTAAGACGACAAATTTTCTGGCGGCTGCAATGGACTTGGTTGTTTTTGCATTTTTCAAACATGGCGGTTAGTGTTATCCACATTATTCATATTATTTATCTTATTAATTCAATAATTTTTTTATTGTTTTAATCATGTTGTTTGTTTCATTTGTTTAATCATTTTATTAAATTGTAAGTTTTTCCCAGTTCATATATTGTTCAGTTTCTTCATTTTATTAATTCGGTTTAGTCAGTTCTTTTAGTTATTGGATGACAGTTAGCTTGAAACAATTTAGTTTACTCTCTTAATTTCATAACTTTTTTAATATTGTCTGATTTTCATTTGAGCTAATTTGATTTGTTTTATTAATTTGATTTATATGAATCATTCTATCCATTTTATGAATAACTTTTTTTTGCTTCATAATTGTTTTGATTTTTGGTTTGTTTTGTTATTGTTTTTTAATTTATTCTGTTTATTATACGTGTTATACGTGCAAGACTCGAGGCTGTGCTTGTCTCACATATAGTTGCTTGCCAGCTTTGCGTGCGTTTGGCAATTTAATGAATAATACAACAGTTATATGTATGAGAGGTGTCTCATCCCACTGATGGGTGAATTAAATCGGTTTTATGTATACATGTGTGTATATATGTGTATGTGTTTATGTGTGTATATGTACATATAAATGTTCAAAAAATGGTTGCATTATACACGGGATTGTTTTGTAGTGTACACATATAATCTATTAATGTGAAAAACTGATACTTCTGGATAGAAGTCAGATCTTCCTCCAATTACAGCTCCTTGGAGATCTCCAATGGAACAACTTACACAAGTCCAACAGGCAGTGACACCAGACTAGGAGAAACGGAAGCGCTGAAGAAAACACGGAGTCTATCGGTTCTTTTTTATTATTTCCCCTTTTCTTTCTTAAATAAGCAGGAATTCAAGAAATGTGGATGAGAGTCAAAGGGGACATAAATGGGAGATAGAAATGAAGGTAGAAAACTGCAAAAACTGGTAAGTTATCTAGTACACATGTGTTATGTTATATAAACAAATTGAACCAATATACTAAATACGCGTCGATTTCCTGCTTAAATGGAATCGAAAGTCTTACTGTAATGTTACAATCCAATTGATACAAACATTACAGTAAGGCGGGGCTAGTTGATGGAACGATGACCTCGGAACATGTCTGGCACTGTACACGAAATGGGTCACCGGAAAGTCAATTGAGCTAACACCTTCTTAAATCCGTGAACCAAGTTATTTGCATGAATGTTTAAATACATGCACACATCTTTTTTCTGTAAATCACTACCAGCTAGTGGGAGATAGGAAGGTTAACACACACACACACAATTACGTCAACTATAAAATTCAGATTTTTTGGTGTGCTTCCTTAGATTTTGATCCGTCTGCGAAAAAGTGGGTATCGTCCATATACTTTCGGTTAACTAGAGCTAGGTACTCCGTTTTTACCTCCTTCGCTGCCGCTCCTGCCTTGAGTTTTTGTGTTCAGCTTGTATCGATAGTCGGCTTATCGTCTGACCATCCCCGTGGTCGAATCCTGTGCATCCTGGCGATGAGGGGTAATTGGTTTGCAGTGAAGCTTCTGTACGTTTCTTTGGCCATGTCGGCCATAAGGCAGTCATCGTCACCGGCTTTTTCGTTCGAGAAAACTACTCTTCGTAATCTAGTCCACCGGAATGGTAGAAATCCTGCTTTGACGTATGTTGCATCCGCTGATGTACTAGGGAGAAGGTTTGAGACTAGTCTAATCGCTCCGTGATACGGCAGTATCTTCTCCACATCTGTTTGATACCTTCCTTTAAGTTCGATTCCGTAAAATAACCGACTGTCAATAATGGCTTTTGACACGCTTATCATTGTTCGCCGTTCGCACTTTGGGTGCCGTGAGCTAACCGTTCGTCTGTTAGAAGTGTGGTGTACGCGTAAGTTTTCTTCGATGGTTATCCCAAGTACTTTTGATTCTTTGCGGAAAGGGATTACAGTTTCATTCAGTTTCACTGGTCTGTCTGTCGCTCTATGATGGGTTTTGACAGCAGTGTCCTATAGCACATTTGTATGCAGCAATGCTAAATCCAACTGATTCAGCTCATAGGACAACTGCATTGATTTTTTTCCTAATGAGTATTTTAGACTTACCACTGACCACTATAATTATGTCGTCGGCGTATGCAAAAAAAAAACTCCCTTTGGGAGTATTTCAAACAGTGAATCCATTCATTGTTGTCTGTATGGCAGAATAACAGTTTTTGCCATATCGTTTTATTACATAGCGTCGAAACAAGCTGTGAATTCATGGTTTGGGTAATATAATGTCAATATACTAGCACACGAAGCTGTCATCTCAGCGTATTCAGATTTGACAAAGTTACACTGCCTAAGATCGCAAATCAGGCCTATAAAGATCCCATAAAAAACGGGATGCGATCATGGGCAGTACAGAAATCCGAGACAAGCGTTTTGAAGGGAGAAATTTTTCTCTACAATTCTTTTTTTTTTTTTTTATTCATTTCGTTTATTTGATATACTCTACAATTCTTTTGACCGTGAGCGAAAACTGTCAAAATTGTAAATTGCAATAGCATTGAATTTTTTTTACAAGAAAATTGAGTGAACGAACGTTTTCCAAGGATAAAGTTTTCCATTTTTAGCACGTGGTAAAACAAGATATGGCTCGTAATTATTTATTTATCTATTTTAACCTTTAGCTTTACCCAATGTCTACCTTAACTAATCCCAAGGGTGAGTATTCATCGAGTATTCGTTTTTTATGAGAATTTGACTTTATTAGTATAGAGCATAGCAAATTACTACAAGCGTGAGCTTTAATTTTGAATCCTTTAAAATATGTATTCTGAAACAATCTACTAGTCTTTCATTTTCGCTTATATGCTGTTTTTTCACAGTCTATTCTACATTGTCCAATAAATTCGAATAGCAATGAATGATTAAGCACTTGAAAAGTTTGGATTTCTGAATAAAATTGATCAATAGACGAATTTCGCGCCAACTCGAACAAATGTTGGCAGCACCCTCTCCGATTTTAATGAAACTTTCTGTACATAAAGACTTTGTCACAAAAAGCCAAAAATGATCTAGACTGTCTTTTGAAAAGGGCCAAACTTTTTTTACCAATTTTTTTTCAAATGGCTCTAGTCTAAAAATGACAAGTCCAACAAAAAAATATTGTAGGAGTAATTTTCACAAAATTAGTCAAATTTTCGAATAAAAATATTGAAAAAATTCTTCATTGACTCCTACAGTGAAGAAATCGATTTTAAAAATTTAAAGTCGATTTACAAAAAAACCATTTTTGATTTGGATGAAATTTTGTTTCAAGATAGGTAATTGTTTCCTACCTACCGTCAAAAATTCAAGTTGGCCACTTTTAATAAAAAAAGCTATTTGAAAAATACTTTTTCTTGTCCAAACTGAATTTTTTCTTCAGTGTATTTTTATCGAAAACTAAACCAATGAAAATCATAATCATCTTAGAATTCATTTTCCCAACTGCTAGTTACCTGATACATGCAAAAAGTATCAGTAACGAATTTGATATATATTTGTAACAAACTTGAATGAAGACTGAAAGACTGGACGACTGCAGTTCATTTGTTCATCTCAAAAATGATAAATTTTATGAAACAATTGATAAACTTTTCCAAAATTTATTGTATGTCTGATGGAGTAGCAGCACAATACAAAAATAAGAAAAACTTCGCAAGGTTGTTGTAGATTCCAGTCAAAGTACGAATTAAGTGCAGAATGGCATTTTTGTAACATCCCATGGAAAAGGACCCTGTGATGCTATTGAAGGCACTCTCAAGCGAATGGCTCTCCGAAAGTTATCTAACTGGGCAATTAAACAAACTGATGAAAATATCAAAAATTAATTTTCTGCTAAATATTCATTGAAGAGTATTACAAAGTTTTAGAAGCACTCTAAGAACTGTATAATAACGCCAAAACAATATCTGTTACGTAGAAATTCCACAGTTTTGTGCCTATTCCTGGTGGCAAAGTAGAAGCGAAAAGATATTCTAAGTCAGAAGATGAACCAAAAATATTTTCCTTGCATAGAAATAATAGAAAATAGCATGCATGAAGATAGTTTGAGACAAATGTAAAATATAAAAATAAATAAATATTTATGTAAAATTCAATACATAATGTTGTGGTGGTTATTTCTTTCTCTGATTCTTCCTCAGCACTAAATAAGAAAATAAAAAAAGTAATAATGGAATATATGTTTAACGACATAAACTCTTTTAAATGGGATTCTTAATGGAGGAGTTACATACCTTTTGAAATAAAAATGTCAAGAAAGTTTAAATATACGTAAAGGCATAAAGCAATGATTTCATTAAATAAAACTTATAGTATTTTGGTATAACATTTTTCAGTGAAATAAACAAGCATAGGTTTATAAATATATATATTGATATTTGGCGGAGTTATGGCTTTTTCCACGAAACCCTTTTTTTAAGAGGTTTGCGGTGATCACGATTGAAGAACTATAGATCTTCTTAAATCCCAAAACTCAAAAAATTTCATAAGTATATGAGTATTCCTCGTACCTTAACGATTAATTAAATAATAGTTTTTTCCTGCATTCGAGAACGTTTTTAGTAAAAACTTGCTGTTTTAAGCTCTAAAAATTGTATTAAAAAATTCTTATCCATGAAACAAAAATTTAGGCAAAAAAAGCAATAGTTAGAGTACGAGAAAAATTTATTACGATCAACTGAAAAAAAAATAAGAAAATCGATTGAGTAGATTTTCGGCAATCGTGATCACGGAAAAACCATTTTTAGTAAAACGAAATTTACGAGATAAACGAGTTTAAAATTCCAAATTACGACTGCTCTTGGTAGACGAAGCGCACTTGGAAGCGCTGTAACTTTCGATCTATTTCTCGGATCTGATTAAAAATTTGGGAAAACATTCCCAAGGAGTTGAACTTTCAGATAAAGTAATAAAAAAATCGATTTTATGAAAAACATGGTGTCTACTCAATCTGAAGAAAAAAAATTCCCTGAGTATTCCAGGTTTTTCCAGGGTTTTCTAAAAAAATTCCAGGTTCAAAAAGAAAGAAAATTTCATCCAAAACAATATTTTTTCCTGTTTACTAACAATGAGTGCGTCACATTGTTCTTTTTATGTGTTGTAACGACATTCAATAGGCAAGGGATTGCAAGGTATGAAGCGTTAATAATTAATGTCGTTTTTGCTTGGAGCGAAAATGAGTCAGGTTCTAGCTCAAACTGCTATATGAATAGACAGTGGTTGGTATTGCAACCTGATTGAGTATCGAGGTCACACAAAAACAGCATAAGATACATGAAACAGGTCGTTCACCAACGTAGAAAGCATCTTCGAGGCCTTCGAAGAGTTCTCATCGACAAGGTGCGGCGTTTGCTAGAAGTTCGTAATGCTACTCTTTTCGCCGTTTTTAATCGACGCAGTTCTGCTTTCTACCAGGGAAATTAGTTAGTTCGTCGATGGTTTACCTTAGGGATATGACGATCAATGAGGTAGCTCAGCTATGGCAGAAGTTTTCAGTAGCGGAATTCTCATCTTTGCTTATCACAGAATCCCAGTTATTGCTTTGGAAAATCGTCAAAATTCTGCTGTAGTCGACCAGTTTGTGGTCTTGGTCTTCGAATGAAAGATGTAAGGTCGGATGGTGACGAACATACTTTACTTTAAACTAAGCATAGATCCAAAATCCGATCATTTTCGTTCAGCATGCTGCTAATCTGTAGGAGCGTGGCCGTACTATAGCTATCCGAAAGAGTCATGCTGCCTGGATGAAACATAGGCGGGTTCAGAATGTAGAAATTCGCTATGAGCCGGTCGCCACTTTATTGAATAGAAGTTGAAATAGCCGAGAATCACAACTACGACAGTTGTGCCATCGCTGCAATAGGCATCATTGATTCAGAATGAGCATCAAATAGTGCAATGTCACGAATTTTATCACTGTTGAAAATAAACCACACACCGCTCCGCAATACTCTACTGCGAAAGATCGGCGACATTGGACTACCTTCCATACTTTCAAGAGAAAGTACGAGTGGAACTGCAATTTATGCATCACTCACCCGATACCGATGATGTATACAACAAGCATCGGTATCGGAATAAATCTACCGCCGATGAATTTACAGTTGGGTAAATTCTAATTGGCTGGAAGCTAATTGGCCTACGAAACAGACATCGATACCGACAGAAACTCCGCCGCCGGGGAGCTCTCAGTCGGAGTAGGGTAGTTTCACCGCCGGATGATATCCGAGTAGGTCTCGATAAAGCTGGTAGCTAAATGGCTCCAGAATGCGGGTATCGATGTCGGAGGAAATTCTTGTGTCAAGGAATTCTCAATCGGAGTAGGGTGAGTTCATTGCCGGGGACTATCCGTGTAAATAGTGATAAGGCTGGAAGATGAATGACTCGCGGAAATAGGAGCTACATGGTTAAGGAAATCAGCAGCTAAACCGATCACTGAGAGAATTAAAGAATTAAATGGCAATGTAATAGATGAAGACGAACAGCAAGAGAAGAGTTCAGAACTGAATAGCTCAAAGGTTATTTCATATATCAAGTGTGGCTCCGAGATAGCTGCGGAAAACTCGTAAGCAAAAGAAAGAGGTGCAAAGAAATCACAACGAGATTCCGTTTGGATTCCAGGACATAGCGGCATAACCGGTAACAAGACGGCAGATCGATTTGCGAAGGAAGCCAGAAAACTGATGGTCATTGATATGCCGAACCCAGCAGAAGATGTTTAAAGAGAAGTTGTATATGCGTAACGATGACAGTAGGATAAGCAGTGGTTTTGTTCCCGGGAGAAATAAAACACGATACACAGAATTAGACGGAGCGAAGCAACGCTGTCGACCAATATGCACTGACACGGGTAAAGATTAGCGACACAAATGAAAAACACCTTTCTGTTGAAAAAAGAACCACCACTGAACTGTGAATATGCGGTGGAGTATCATGTACGGCACTTGGTCCAATATTGCAGGAAATACGTCAACGACAGACAACAAACGTGGTATCAGAACAACTGGTCAGATAGGTAAACTGAGCAACGAATCAGGAAGCAAAACGAAGATAGAACTTTTTGCAAGAAACTGTAATCGCAACAAAAATTTGAATGCAATGTTAATTTAATACACCCAGGTTATTTTACGCGGGGAATACAGGCCGCGTAAATGAAAAACGGCATAAATTTCAAAATCCGCGTAAATGAAAACCGCGTAAATTTAGGAATCCACGATTATGGAAACCTCGTTAATGGATGGTACCATGGACAGCATTCCAGAGCTATCAGACGAATAAGTGATTTTTTGTATAGCCCAACACCAAAGGAAATTTGTAAATATCAATTTTCATTAGTGTAGGAGGTCTATATTTTTTTGAAATCAGTAGATACTCTAACTGATGTCAAAAGATTCAGAATAAACTAGAAAACTAACGAATATTTCAACAAAAAGTGTAAACGGAAATTGCATTTGCATTTGATTATTGCAATCTTCTTCCACTTGTTAATTATTTGATACGGTCGGTTGGATTCAGTGGCGTAGCCAAGGGGGGGTTTTGGGGGTTAAACCCCCCCCCCCCCAAACCAAAATTAATTGGATTGAAAAAATAATTTATGCTGACGAATTTAATTTAATATTCCACAAAATATTTTTGGAAAAATATTCTCTGATCACTACATTGAGAACTGTGTTTAAAGCGTCATGAGAACTTTTGGAAAATTATGGGAAGGGGATCTTGTAACTTATCTCTTAGCAAAATCCCATAGTTGTCAAATTACTTTAATGTAAAATAAAATAACTGTCTGAATTATTATGAGCTCATTTTTGGAAAGATGCTTCAAAATATGGATTAGAGATAATTTTTCGAATGGGAATCTAAATTTGAATAGGTTGATTGCATATAAAACATAAGCTTGTTTACCGAAAACTTACATACATTTCAACATTTGCTGAAAATGTATTTTTTTTTTAGATTGTGTAGAGTTTAGACAACAATTCAATATGGTTAACAACAAGAATAACATTTCAGAAACTAGTTGAAAGCAGATGTAATTTTGTCTCTAGCAGGTCAGGATCGGTTTTATGAGCATTGGTTTTTGGTGTATTATCAACTATATGAATAGCCTCTTAGCAGGATGCAATGAATGGCGTACTAAAATTTTGTGTGCTACGTACTAGTACTGCAAGTAGTGAGGTTGACTAATAAAGAAAAGTAAAATTAATGCTCGATAAATTTTTAACGGTCACGATCACATTCATTCGAAACTGCCAAATTTCGATGTTAAGTAACTGAAGAATTTCAAAACGTAAAACTGTTCATCTGCTGATAGAATAATTTTGACGGTTAATCCTCCTAGAAGTAATTATAGACAAGAATTACTCTTCAACCAAATTTGAGTCGAGACTTAATGTCTCCAGCAAAGTTTTCGAAAGTGCTATTTCAAACAACTTTGTCAAAGACATAAATATCCCACATATTCAGAGTATCGAAATATAGTAGTAGAAAACCTTTACAACAAGCTATTCTGAAATTACTGTATTTGATAAATCTCTTCTGCGGTAATTAAATAATAAATTCACATTGCGTTCAAGGTGCCTTTGAAGCTTACAAAAAATAAGGGAACTGGATATAAAACAAATAATTCCCAGATATGAAAAGGACTCAAAAACACAAAGAATGATTCCATTTTCAGGAGCTAGCATCAATTCGGCGCAAGCTTAGTCCGCCCACCAAGTTAGTGTCGGATTCTGATGAGCTAAAGTCGAAACACAAGTTTCAGTTCCATCCATCCATAATTTAGTTATAGGTTTTGTGTTCTCAACTCGCAATGATTGTTTCAAACAATTTTATCCGCAGCGCAGAAAAAAATAGTTTTCACCTAAATTTTTCTTCACTAAGAAGAAATATAGCAGACCCAGTCCATTTAAATCCCTATATGTTGAATACATGTAGCCTTCATATTTTCAACAAAATTGTTTGAAATGACATTTTCAAAAACTTTGCTGAAGGCACCATGTCTCTTAATATTTTTGAAAAATTAATTCACCATAATTACCTCTATGAGAGTTAATCACTAAAATTTCTATATCAAAGCAGGCGCTGTTTTATGTTGATAACTTCCCGAAGTTGTCAAACCTTCAAAGTCAAGGATTATTATATTAGGTGATCTTGAACGTTGAAAATTTTTTAGATCATTTATCCCACTTTAAAAGATCACAATTTTTTACTTCATTGACATATTATACAAGAAAATAATCTATAGAGGTTTGAAAACTGTTCCATGTTGATCCTTCTTATTTGTAGACTGGAATGACATCTGTTAGACTACTTATGTTTTTGAGTTTTCTATAATTTATCAAACTCATATTAAATTTTAGCATTTTTTCAAAAAATTTGCGATTTTCATCAAAACCCCCTCCAAACCAAATTTCTGGCTACGCCACTGGTTGGATTGTTATGACGTTCATCTCTCCCACTGACAGTATTAAAATGTAAGAAAAAACTAATATTACTATTCAATTGAATGATTGTTTTATTGGCTAGTAAACCCAAATATTTGTTATTCGTAGCAGTCGATACAAGTAAAGTGAAATGATAGCGGATTAAAGAAATGTTTGAATTTATAAATCTACATTTTCTCGCTTTTCGAAATAAATATTTTATTCTATTGAAATTCAGAAAAAGTTCGATGGTATTGAAGGAACAAAAGTATTTTGCGTATGGTGTTGCTCGTGACAATTGATACAATTTTGATATCATCATAGTCAACTTTCAAAATTCCCTGAGGATTCCAGGTTTTTTCAGGTAAAATTAATTTCCCTGAGAATTCCCGGTTTTCCATGTTTTTCCCGGTTTTCCCAGTGAGTAGACACCATGAAAAATGACAAACTATTAACTCCTTAATAAAAATATGCTTAGTTGCTAAATTAGACAATATCTTCTCACAAACTGAGTTTTATTGGATTCTTAGATGATTATGACTTTCATTGGTTTAGTTTTCTATAGAAATACACTGAAGAAAAAAAAGTCAGTTTGGACAAGGAAAAGTTTTTTTCAAATATTTTTTTTTCCTTGAAAGTGCCCAACTTGAATTTTTGACGATAGGTAGGAAACATAATTATCTATCTTGAAACAAAATTTAATCCAAATCAAAAATGGGTTTTTTTTGTAAATCGACTTAAAATTTTAAAAATCGATTTTTTTCAGTGCAGAAGTCAATAAAGAATTTTTTCAATATTTTTATTCGAAAATTTGACTGATTTTGTGAAAACTACTCCTACAACATTTTTTTTGTAGGATTCGTCATTTTTAGACTATAGGTATCTATTTGAAAAACATTGAAAAAAAGTTTGGCCATTTTCAAAAGAAAGGCTAGATCATTTTTGGAAAAACAAAGTATGCAAAGTGGTTTTTTGTGACAAAGTCTTCATGTACAGAAAGTTTCATTAAAATCTGAGAGGGTGTTTCCAACTTTGAATACGATTTGGCGCGAAATTCGTCAATATGCATTGGATTTTGCATGCTTTTACTATAAGAGGGTATAAAATTTTACCGAGCCTTAGATTCCCGGCTTGCCTGTTAGCGTTACAATTTTAGCTTGCCTTCACAAGGGTTAATGAGGAAATTTCACGTGTCAATTGGGTCGAGATACTAGCGACGGGCAGTTTGAATGAAACTGTGAATAATTGTCATAATTGTCAGGTTGGTCGTCAAATGGAGAATACTTTCCAGTGTTCACAAGCACCTATCTCCCTGTACGTCTATTGATGACTTTTGATCTGTAGGCCGACATCTACTGGGTACCACCGTCTTCTGCAGCAGAAGCTAAATGATAAGGTGCGAGTGGGTATGTGCGCTATAACCCTACCATAGACAGAACTGAATACGTGAGGTGGCAAAGGAACCCCGCGCAGCTGTCCTTCGACGAGACAAGAGGTTTGGTCAAACCCAACAAGCCGTCTAGAAATCATCACGTTACGAAAAATCAGGAAGAAATGGTGGATCGGAACAATCGGTCAAAGCTTATGTACCGAAAAAAGGACTATGATTGAAAACTTGGCACATCGAACTGCAAGTCACTTAGCTTCCCTGGGTTCGTACAGCATCGTCAACGAGCATTCCACTGGGTGTCCCATCTATAAAAAGGGTGTTAAGCGGGATTGCGAGGTATTCGTGCCCTGCGAGGATACAAAGTGCCATGGACCGAGTGAACTGGACACAACCTCTTGATACAGTAAAGGACATCGCGGCCTTAGACTGATTGGTAACTAAATTATTTAAGTGAAAGTTTAGCAACAAGTTTTCCAATATAAAATAACACATAGAATAGATATAATCATTTTAGTAATAAATACTCTTAGAAATAATCATGGAAAATCAACTCTTCAAAAAATAGTAAGAGACTTGATGTCTTCAGCAAAGTTTTTACGAATTTCATTTAAAACATCTTTATTGAAGATATGAACGCTCTATGTATGTAGCATATCGAGATATAAATCGATATTTACGAAAATTATTCTTGAATCCAGTTTTCTTCAATGTTACTGCAAGCCTTAGAAACATATGGCTTGGAAAAAATGCTTATTTTATTTAGCAGAAGAGATTGATCATATACAGAAACATCAGAATAATTGATTTTGAAGGTTCACTCTTGCAATTAGCCTAATATATCTCGATATCCTGAATATATGGAGCATTCATGTCTTCAGCCACGTTATTTTAATAAAATTCTCGAAAACTACTGAAGTCACCATGTTTTTCGAGACTAAATTAGTTTGAAGAATTATTGCATCCATCTGGGAGGATTATTCACCAAAATTACTTTATCAGAAAATGTTTCTAAACCTCCAAAGCTGACGGTTTCGAAGCTATGTGATATTGACCGCAAAAACAGCTTTCGAGCATTTATTCAACTTTTTTAATGTTCATAATTAGATAACGAGTCCTTGTATACGAAATTGTATTACGTCATATAATTCAGTACTCAAATGTACTTCATAAATAGCCACTAATTTGCCTTTTTTTTTTTTCTTCATTTCCAATCCTACTAAGTGGCTATTCAAATAATTGATAGTATAAAGGAAAACTAAATTATTATAAAAAACTGATCCTGACCTGCTAGAGGCCAACGAAAAGCGCCATTTTTCATCAGTTTCTATGTGACTGTTTTCATACAGGTATTTTATTTGATATTGACATAATTTGTTAAATGTAAGAGATTAGATACAAGATTCCATTCCCACAATTTAGTAAAAGTCCCCATGGTGTTTGAAACATTAAGTTCTCAATGTAATGATCAGATAAAAAGCTTCGAAAATTATTATTTAAATATTAAATATTAAATAATAAATATTTTTTATTATTTATATAATTATTTTTTATTCAACTCAATTAAACTAAACTCCAACCCCCACTCCGCCCCCTGGCTACGCCACTGGAGCAACCGTAGCTTGCATACTTGTGACGCAAACACACTTCAGCCGGTTGGATATTCAGCGTACTGAGAATAACTCGTGTGATCTTTGTGATTCTGACTACGTAAATTTATATCATTACTGCCCTGCAGTAATACAATTTCGTATCCGAATATTTGGTTCTCCATTCATAGACGCTGAAATTCAATGATTGGTTATTATTCCAAACCCAATGTGGCGAAGAGCTATAGGCTTCATCAGTATGGCTCATTTTTCCTTCAGGAGTGAATAGTCTAATCTGTTTACGGTTTTGTGCTATAAGAGTGTTGTGTTGTAATTTCCAAATTTTTGCCTCCAATTCCCTTAGCAGGAAAGTGATGAGACGACATGGCAAGGCACAGGCCTGCGAATGACAAAGAGGACGTGCCAATCGAGTCAATATATTCTAATTTCTGTTGTGTAGCAGACCCTGAAAACGAATCTTTTAAACAGACAGAAATCGGTAAATGGTCGAATAATCGATTCAGAGAAATTTAGACTTCAGTACACATTGCCACTCGCTATAGTTTATAATGACATAAAAAAACCAATCAACAAAGATAAGAGAAACACTTACAATAGCTCAATTGTATACCACAAACACAATGAATTTACCAGCTCTCGCAGGAAAAATTACTCAGTAAAGGAAATCATTAGGAACTTTAATCTGTATCCTGCAGTTTCCAGCTCCCCTACAACCCCGTCCCAAGTATCGGAGCGGTGAAGTAAGAATGCCCACACTCGCCTGCCTCACCACGTCATCCCGCACCAAAAAAAAAAACTGGAAAGCAACGGCAAGACGATCTTCTCAAAACCGGATGTTCAAGTGTGTTCATCTGGCAAGTTGCCTTCTTTGACTTTGTGTCGCTGGTTGTCAGGAGCCCGGCAGCCGGTTAGAAGGAATGGATTTCTATTGTACTCGGGAGGGATTTCGTAATATCCAATCCATTTCGATTATCGTTCTCATGTATGGTACATATGCTGGGTGGTAGCGGTGGTTGTGGAACGGTCTGTAGTACGTTTTAGGTGTACCAACAACTCGAAATGAATACGAACCAACCCGATTCGTTGTCGACGGGTTCAACCTCATGCGAACAATTGAACCGGAGCTGGTGCGGCTGGTGAGATATAATGGGAAAACGATTTTTTCACCCACCACCGACCACCACCGCTCCGCTCCGCTCGGAAGCGGAAGTTGAGGATACAGTCCTACTGGAGCAATTTCAGTTTGTATTATTGGAAAATTTATTTATATGAGTGAGTGCGCACGAATATTTGGCTTCACAGATAAACACTTGCGGTTGCAACCGAGAAACCTAAGATGGCGTTGCTGGGATGGTGAAGATTGGGTGCTTTCCGGTCAGTTGCTTTAACTTGAGCATTGTTCACATTCGTATATGGGATCGGGTGCAGTAGGCTATGATTTTCAATTTTCCTTTTTGTTCGGATTTTTTGCGGGCGTGACTCAAGCTTTGGAATCATTCCGAGAATTTTTTTTGTGGTCGCAAGCTGGGATAAAACAATTAACACGATTAGGTGAGTGTTGTAAATAACCAGCACTCACATGAGAAGGTGGGGTTATGCGCCCTATGAACGACTGCTTAATTAATGCCAATATTTTCAACTATTTGTAAATCAGACACACCGAAAATTTAATACATCATTATCAACGAAAATAAAAGAATAAAACTGACACTCTTCCAGATGATATTTTTCCTAGCCTACTACTCAGCTATAGAGCAGCTACTCTCAACAGTTATGGCGTTTTCGTTTTTTCTTAATAGCATCAGTTTTGATACTATTTTTTGGGTTTTTGGGAATGGGAATATTCAAGTGTGAGTGTCTGGATTTCGAAGTACATTCGAATCAAAACGATACCTTTCGCACGGTTGACAGTTTAAAATTTTACTAAAATGTATATGAAAATTAATAGAAAATAAAAAAGAAAATATTTTATATTTATTTTCAGCATTTGAAGCAGTATAGCTCAAATTATCTAAAAAATGGGGATTTTCCTTCACAACTAAAGCGATTCAAAAGCAATACAAGAGAACGAAACAGTACCTTTTCCACTTAAAAAAAAATAACAAAAGTTTCTCTGAGACTGCCCGTCGCTAGAAGCTAGGGGAAACTTTGTTAATTTTTTGTCGCTCCCAAGATTCTGATTGTTCTTCTGCTTACGCTAGTTCATTCCGGTTGTCCGTAAGTTGACAGAATGTGACAGATAACTGACGGACGACACTCCGGAAATGGTTTGGACGAGGGTGTGCGGGCGGGTGAGGTCTGCTCGATTCAGTTTGGATTCCCCGTTAAGTTGGAAGGAGAAGTTTCTCAATAGTATTCACTATTAAATTTTATTTGATAGTTCTTTTTTTGATTTCGTTGGTACTATCTTCGATGGTGTATAAATGTTTAACATTTTACCCCTCAATTATGTAACGACTTTGCTGAAACTAATGCAATATTAGGTATGATTTTTTTCACAAAATCAGTAAAGCGTGAACTGGACATCAACCTACCAGGTGCGAGGTTAAATCACCCATCCTCCCGGCCTACTTAGGCTAACCTTTACACTATGCCCGCATTGATACACAGTCCGACAGGCAGGCAGACGAATGATGGTGCTGGTCAAATAATTTGCATAATTGATGTTTGCGGTTAGACCACAAACGAATCGGGCGGTAATTGACGACCACGACGACGAAAAAGGATCGCCTGATGATGAGCGAAGAAAAAAATCAAATTAACCGTCATTATAACATTAAATTGTGTGCTACCAGTTATCGGTTTTTGGCGATCGGGAATAAACTGTGCGGATATGGGTGGTATGTGGTGGGACGAAACCGTTACTGATCAATTAGCTACCGGTTTTGCAGACGTGACAATGTTCGGGTTAGTTGAAAGCGGATAAAATCGAAGCACTATTCTCCGTTAATATTTAATTTTCCATTTGCAATTTAACGCCACCGGGTCCGAACAATATTCTATTAATTTCGCGTGAATTTAATTAATTTTTTTTTATTTTTCGTGACCATCCGCTGAATAAACATAATTTGTTTTAGATAACTCTATTTTTCGCCTATAGTTTAACCCTCAAAAAGGCAACCGGGTCTAAGAGGCCCGGCACGTTACAATTTTTTAGTTACAAAAAAATGTGTATGCAGTATAAGCTTGGGCATGGAAATTTTGATAAGTAGCTTTGAAATCTATAACAAAAATAAAGAATTGTGAAATTTTCATCTATGGAGTTTTGCGCAGCTATGTTTGAATTTTTTACATGCACAAAAAGGCAAGCCGGGTCTGGCAGGCCCGGTGTGCATGCAATACTAGGCTACTACTACTACTAGGAATACCACGGGTTTTATACATTAATATTTATCTGAAAAAAACATTTGGATGAGTTCATCGTCATATTAGCAGGAATTTTTTCATGTTTTGATTGATTTTATCTTTTTACCTTTTCTTTTAAGAAAAAAATCTTGAAAGTTTGAGCGAATTCTATACATTTCTTTTATAAGAAATGTAGAAATAGCATACGATAATGACGTGTGTCATATTTTTTTGGGTAAATACTTTTATTTCACCCACTGTGGTCTACTTGACAATTATTTGGATACAACATAACCTAACTCTGTCGTTATTGTCTATTTTTGTTGTCTTTTATTTGTGTTATAGTTGTCGTAATTATTCAAATTGTAGGATCTAAAAGCAACAAAAAATTGAAATGGCTATAAAACGATATGCCCATGTTTTCAATCGTCTCAAAGAATCTGAAGTAATGGAAGAAATTTGAGCAAATTCAACAGCAGACGATTCCGAAACTGATTTGCAAAGCGAGGAAGAAGATGTGAATGATATTGCTTCCGATGATGAATTTGATGTAGAAAAATATGAATATGTACTCCGGTTATGCATCAGAAGAAATTGATAGCAACCCAGAAACATTTATTGGTCGTGTTCAAACGAAATGGAGCTTAGAACCAATCGACAGTCGACGTGATCTTCCGAGTACTACCCTTTTGGAAAAAAAATTGAGCTTTTTACATTCATCGCCTTATACGCTGAAATCGGGATTTACTGCGTGTTCGTACTCATCATCCTGTAATTTCGGAACCGGAAGTCGGATCAATTAGAAATTCAACAGCAGCCAATGGGAATGCTGTACCTTTCATTTAAAACCAAGTTTGTAAAAATCGGAAAAGAATTCGCTGAGAGATAGGTATGACATTATCTTAGGAACTTGGTAAGTTCCCCCGGGGCATCAAGAACCGCCATAGCTGGCCAATGTGGTCGAAGTACCCTCGGTGGGTCATTAATGATCTAGACATGCAAAGCCAAGTAATGTTGCACATATTTTAATATATATTGCATCATTTGGACATCATGGTGGTATCAGTTTCTATGGAAATTTGCTGTGTGATTGTACTCTTCAACACCTAACTCCAGAACCAAAAGTCGGATCAATAAAAAAAAATCAATAGCGACCGATGGGAAGGCTGCACCTTTCATTTGAGACTAAATTTGTACAAATCGGTCCAGCTACCTCAGAGAAAAATCGGTGAGATTGTTTGCCACATGCATACATCCATACATACATACATACATACACACACATACAGACATTTTACGATTTCGATGAACTGAGTCGAATGGTATAAGAGATTTGGCCCTGCGGGTCTCGGTTAAAAAGTCGAAATTTCGACCGATTGCATAACCTTTCTATATGAGAACGGCAAAAAAGGAGCTTGAATTTAGACGGGCCTTAGAGGCCCGGCTTGCCCTTTAATGTTAGGATTTTAGCTTGCCTTCACAAGGGTTAACTAGCTCAGGCTATTGTACCAACAGTTGGTCGAAACTAGCCCAAAGGCAGCAGGAATATCCAACCGCAAACCCCATATTAATGATACTGAACTGCGATAATTATTTTGTCTGATTTTATAGGACTATTATTTGTTTGTTTGTTGTATGGCTAACTGAGTTTGACCCTATACAGGATGACGCTCTGACTTGAAATCGGGGTGATGTATTTATCGTATACAAGTCAGTCGTCCCCCAAACATAATTCCAAATTTCAGTTGAATATTGTAATTAGCTTTATAAACCTTTAAATTTGTAATGTGAAAGATTGAAAAATTCATTACTTAGCGACAATCCTGACAAACCACTTCGTGGCTTTGACATTTTTTAAAAATCTGTCAAGGTTCTACACAAACTTATTACTTAGGTCCCCTAAGGGTTAACCCCGACTGAACGCAGAATAGGCCTACGAATGGATTCGATGTATGGCAAATTTTGTTAGCGGTTTTCGGTGCTTATTCGAAATGCGTTGCCTGTTGTTTATTCGAATGCCATCGTCAATTTGAGTTCATTGAGGCGTAAAAAACGATTAATTGGAAGGTGTTATTTTGAGTATCGTTTTGAGCGTTTGGTGGCAGAATAGTTAGGGTGCCATTATTGCGATTCTAAATCCTGTGCCTGAATGCATATCATTGTGGTGGCCATGATTATAGCCATCTGCAACGATGGTCTGCTTTCGATTTAATTCTTTTCAACATTTATTTTGATACCATAACACTTCCACTTATCGTCCATATAATTAGTGACAAAAAGGGTATTTAAGACTCCGCTTGAAGAAGACCGAAATTCGTTGAGCAGAATCGTCAAAATTAGACTACTTTCATGTAAAATTACATTAAATTCAAATAAGTCTCATGGATCATAAACCACTGTGAACAAAGATATGGCTAATGCTACCCCACAATAAATCCTTTCGTGTGGATATTTGCTGTTTGAAGGTCAGGTCAATCGAGTTAGCATACACCGCAGTTAAGACAAACACGAAAAGTTGGCCACACTGGTGACACCAAACCAACACAACTGATAAAAAAAAATTCTTTGCTACCAACAATAACTTTATGGACAATTTTTTTATTACATTTTAACGACATTCAATTAGCTAGAGATTACTGGGTAGGGAAAGTTATGAAAATTAGAACCATAGTACTACTACTCAGGTGAGAGCAAGGATGAGAAGTAAACAGATCGGAAAAATAGAAGTGACAGGGTCATTAGAACAGGCTTAATATCGTACGGGCTTAATCTTTGTCTTCCGCTAATGAGGGTCGAGCTTAACTACGAATCACCCGAGTTCACTAGCATGTGTCCTGGTAAAGGTAGACGTGTCCATCTTCACCGTGACAACCGACAAAAATTAAGCCACGCAAGATCACCACTGAAAACCTGTCGACGATTAGCATCAATCAAATGATGATTGATGCTAATCGTCAACAGGTTTACATGGAATTTTCAAGGTTTCATTTGCTAAAGTTATCTTGTGAGAATATTTCCTTGTAGTGAAAAATGGCGGCGGACCTCGACACCTACCGGTCGGCTCGTTGTGGAGGCTAGGTCTATCGCAGAGGACTACAACGAGTAGATCGCGGTGAAGCGGGGAGTTAAATGGCTTCTGGAATCTTGACTAAACTGGTAGCTTATTGGTTCACGAAACGGACATGCGAGAAGTATCCCCATAGCGACCACCAGACGATTCGCTACCGCATCGACCCATGGAAACCTGCTGCAGCACGGAGAAGGACGGCCGGAAGGCTAATGTGGAAGACGAAAGTCTTTAACAAAAACCTCGTTGTTGAGTCACTTTGGCGAACAGTGGCGTCAAATACGTTGAAGCGGCTGATCTAACATGAAGGATTGTGACGGCTTTTGACGTTAAAATTCCACGAAAACTGGAGCCATGCAGTAGACGGCGTGTGGCTTACCGGTTGTATGAGTAGCTCAGTACACTACACGCTGCTTGTCTTAGAACTAGAAGGTGGGCTCAGAGAGCAAGATCGGAGAGTGAGAGAGGAGCGCAAGCGACCTTTCGAGAAGGTAGGGACGCTTCAAAACGAGAGATCAAGCTTAGCAAGCTAGTTTGAAGTAGACTGTCGTACTGAGTCGTCATGACGAAGATGAGGACCCGTCGACACACAGTTGAATTATGCTCGGGTAAGCTAAAGATAATCGTTGAGGGTCTCTTCCCGAAGCACGATCCAACTACCTGGTCACCGACAACGTACGGCGAAGAAGAAGGAGCAGCCACAGCCGAGTGGCAAACGACCAACGACGAGCTCAAAGAAGTGTCGATGCGACTAAAATCAAAGAAAACCCCAGGTCCTGATGGAATACCAATCGTGGTGCTGAAAGCTGTGATCCTGGCATATCCGGACATGTTCAGGATGCTACTGCTGAAGTCTTTTGATGATGGTAATTAACCCGAAATGAGGAAGGTACAGAAGCTGGTGTCGGCCATCCATCCTCGTACAGGCTAATGCCGCAGCGCTGAACAGAAGAATGAGCCAGATCCTGAAGAGCTACTTCCAGAGTAGAGTACTGATGTACAAGACGAACGAGGGGCAGATGTCAATACGAATCGCAGCAGACGTTCCTCAGGGCTCCATTCTCGGTCCTACTCTTTGGAATACGGGAAGTACGATGGGTCTTAACACTGCGGCTGCCCGGGAAATGAAAAATTGTGCGTTTCGCGGACGACGTGTCAGGAATCAGAATATATTGGCTTAAATGGCACGTTCCCCGTATGTAGTCGCGGATTTGTGCCTTGCCGTGTGTTTTCATCATTTCCTGAGCGGAAGAAAAGGATAAGGAGGTGTGGGGAAGTAGAAATTGGAAGGATGGGAAAAATAACAGCACAAAACAAAAATAAACAACAGGTAAGTTAAACTCACAAGTAGTTCAACTTGCCTGCGAATAAGCCTAAAGCTCTTTACCACATTGGATAAGAAACTTTAGTATGCCTCTGAGTTTCAGTCGTCCAAACATGGTTTTATCTATATAAGGACGGCTGAAGACTCGAAATCGCAATTGCGCAACCGCTGGACAGTTGCATATCAGATGATATGAGGTTCCGTAGTCAGATTCACAAAGATCACATGAAAAAGGCTCAGCGTGCTGAATAGTTGCCATGTGATAATTGAGTTTGCAGTGGCCGGTTAAGGCCCTGGTCAGCATGCCGCAGTGGAGCTTCGAAAAATGTAGGAGATTTTTTGAAACCACTGGAAATGGTTGTTCTAGAAACGCCTTTGTTTGGCGACACGTTTGTAGATTTCTCCAATAATTGCGGTGCTCGGACGAAGCCCAGGACCGTATTTTTTCCCTTATCCAACTTGTCGAAATTGGCAGCGTGGACTCAGGACTAACGAAGTCAATCGCTGAACCTGCCCTGGCCAATTCGTCAGCCCATTCATTTCCAGTAATTCCAGAATGTCCGGGCTTAGTTCTTCGATTTGGGTTCGGCACGCGATCACTAGCTTGGACCAGGATTTGTCTGAGCTAAGGGCCTTGATTGCAGCCTGACTTTAGGAGCAGAAGTTTATAACTCTGCCGGACAAACTCAGTTGAAGGGCCGATTGCACCCCGCACATAATCGCAAAGATTTCTGCTTGGAATACAGTACAGTTTCTACCTAGTGAGTGAGATTATTCCAATCTCATTTCACGACAGTAGACACTAGCACGTCCCTCCATCAGAGAACCATCAGTGTAACACTTGCGTTTGTTGTTGTTTTTCCATATAGCCAGACAGCCACATCTCTCGAGAGGGAGTTTTGCTTGGGTTAACTGATAGTTTAACTTGTCGACACCACTGTTCGACAGCTCTTAATGTCTGCTGCATTAAGTCAAAGATTGTTCCGATGCAAAATCCAGTAATTAGTATTTGGTAATCGTCAGCAAACCAGTAGGTTGGAAATCCAAGCTCATTGAGTTTCTTCAACAAGCCGTCAGCTACCAAGTTCCATAACAAAGGTGACAGAACGCCACCCTCAGGACAACCGCAAATACTCAACTTCCGTATCTCAGCCTGTCGCAGTGACGAGCAAAGTATGCGGTTACTAAGCATTGCGTTTATCCAACATGAGATACACACAGGTATCCCATGACCGCGCGTCGCTTCCAGAATAGACAGGAAGGACACATTGTCAAAAGCATCCTCAATATCTAGGAATACACCCAAGCTAGATTGCTTGAGCGAGAAGGCTTTCTCAATGTTGTAAACAACATCGTGAAGCAGAGTTATCGTGGATTTCCCACACTGATATGCATGTTGCATTTTGTGCAGTGAATATTCAACTAAACTAACGTTCCTGATGTGATGATCGATTATCCGTTCCAAAGCTTTCAGAAGAAAACAACTTAAGCTGATAGGCTAAAAACTCTTGGCTTCTTCATAGCTTGAGCGCCCCCCTTTGGGAATAAATCTAAATATTTCTCGCCATGCTTTCGAGATATACCCGGTAGCAAGACTGGAAAGCAAAATCTTTTTCAAGACATGTTTAAGAATGTCAAATCCCTTTTGCAGTAGCACGGGAAGTATTCCATCTTTTCCGGGTGATTTCTATGGAGCAAAGCTGTCAACTGCCCACTTGACCGATTCAGTGGAAACCAATGTGCGTGCTAACGCCCACGAGTCCGAATCACCAGAATGAGATCTGTGAACATTGTTCAACTCCGGATCGATACAATCTGGAAAGTGTGTGTCGAAGAGACAATTAAGAACATCTTTTTCGTCCGTCACATAAACACCATCTCTGGTTTTTAAGGAGTTCATCTGAAAATCATTCGATTTGGAGAGAATTTTATTTAACCTGCTAGCCTCGTTCACTCTAGAGACATTAATGCATAGGTTTTGCCAGCCAGCACGTTCTGCAGATTTAAGACAATTCTTATATGCACTACGAGCTAACCTGAAAGCACTGGAGTCATCACGCTGACGCCGGTTCCAAGCTCTTCTCATAACTTTCTTCATTCTTTCAAGCTCAGCCCTCCACCAAGGGGTTCCCCTAGTCGATTTAACAGTACGAAGTGGACAAGCTTCTTCGTAGTATGCTAATATGAATGAGTTTGTCGTATCCACGACGTCATCTAAGTCGTCTAGTTGACTAATTTTTGGAAAATATCCATGAAATCCTACTCCACCGGAATCGCCGAACTGACCTCGGCACCTTAAACCAAATTTTATTAAGTATACCGTACTGAGCGTGAAAAATTCTACGGAACAAAATAGAAGTAGATTTGCCATCGGTAAAATTCAGATGCATTAGATTTTGTGACATTTAGTCTCGATTCCACATTTTATGATTAAGTAGCACATATCAACTCTATTAAACAATAAACTTTTATTGTATTTGCTATTTTAAGTATGAAAATTATTCAGGAATCACATTGTAAATGTTTCATTTCAGGAAAAGTACGTAAAGTTGGGGTATTGGGGAATTTGGTGAAAAAATTAGGACTAAATGGCAAAAAATTAAATGTTCCTATTTGTACGCAACGAATAATTTTACCATTTGGTTCCTTAGAATTTTCCACGTCCAATAAGGTAGTTTTAACCCTTGTGAAGGCAAGCTAAAATCCTAACATTAAAGGGCAAGCCGGGCCTCTCAGGCCCGTCTAAATTCAAGCTCCCTTTTGCCGTTCTCATATAGAAAGGTTATGCAATCGGTCGAAATTTCGACTTTTTAACCGAGACCCGCAAGGCCAAATCTCTAAGCCGTGTGGTGTCCGGCGGGCTGAAATCTTTTTGCACTATTTCAACCAAGAATAGAACCTCTGGGAACTGCTCCCATGTCGTAAGAGGCGACTAACAACATGCTAGGAGTTCCTAGGCCGAGGTTTTGTTCCGTACCGAAGACTTAATCTGGGCGGACCTTAAGGTTTTCCATATTACCCTCTTTCCAGTCTGTATTTAGTGAATCACTGACATATACCTTTTCTGATTCGCCTTTCTTGATTGTGTACCAACGTTTTAAGTTTCTTCTGGCGGTTGTATATTAGCCGTAAATGACGAAATCTAATTCTACACTAAGTAACAGAATATATTAATATACCGGCACTTCCACGCCAAGGTTTAACTTCCAAAGCTTTGGCTTAAAAACCGTTTTTAAAAAATGGAAACTTTCATGCAGGAAATTTATTGAATTGGCCTAAGATGGAGCTGTCGAATTTCACAAAAAGCTTTTTATGTTGCAAGTGATCTGTAGTTGTGTTAAATTAGGTATTTTTCTATTATATTTGGAACCGTCTACCGACAAATCTACATTTACGAATACCTCCAAAAGTGACTTCTTGAGGTCTCATGAAGGCCTGACACTAGCTTTATGATACTTTTGCTTTTCTAAACAGTAATAAAAATCTCAACATTCAAGAACTTCACTTTGTCAGAAAATGTAGGGCCATCGGAAGCTAAAACTTCGTAAAATCGCACTCCTGGTCCTTTTTTCAGTGCAGTACTCTACGTCACTCGTTCAAATTTGCACCGCTCTTATGGTAGTCGGTATTTGCTAGTATTACTGTTCTCCCATCCATTCTGGTAGTCAAACGGTGGGATAGCAAAATTCTTACAAGTTTCCTATCTCATGCCTCCACGCGATTCTAAGTCTATTGATGACATTTGGTCCTTAGACCGCAGAATGAGAGGGTGCGAACAGAATGAGAGGGTGCGAACAGATCTAGTCGAGAAAACATTGCCGTAAAAATGAATAGTTGATCGGAAATTAGCCCCAATACGACTAATCTGACTAGTATCTATGAACACGGCTCAATACGTATTGAAAATTCGCCGCGTCTGTTTTTATGAACCTAATTTAAAGCTCCGTTATTGCTAACAAGCCCGTGCATCAGATTAACAATCCTTTATATTTCCCTTCAGTGTTCGGTATTATCGCTCGTATACTTGTATTCCACAAACAATCCGATATGGAAAATAAGAAATACTTTCCTTGATTTATAACATCTCTCGCTATTTTTGCCTGTATAATGTGTTATCACTCGGTAGTTTTCAAGCCAATAAATATATCGTAGAGAAGAAGTAGCGAATTCTGTCCAAATACTGTTGCAATAAATAGTGATCCGGCCCATTACGCGGATAAGATTAGCTTTTCCAGGCAATACTCCCACGATCGGCTGTGTGGAGTTCAAATTGTTTTTGTTTAGGGAACATAGTATACTCTCGGTAGCCGGCTGCCCAGAGTTTAAAAATAACCAAAAACTAAACAAGATCATCTCTTTTTCGAGTGATCGTGCACTCGAAGACTAACTAAACAACTACCTAATAAAACATGCTTTACAGGTCGCATCGTTTGCTTGGAGCGAATCCTAGACCTGATACCCTTCCAAACCACCAACTCCGCGACACCTATGGAAGAGTCTGATGAATCGTCGTCCTTCCGTTAAGTAGGTGGAGCATCAACACTTCCTGTCTACCTTATCCTTTATCCTTCCCCGTGAACGATGGAGATGGGGGCGGCCGGCAATGATGGCTATCATGCTGTTGAGGTTTTAATATGGGTCGGATTGGTATGAATTCCTACTTACCACTTCCTAAGCAACTCTTATTAGATAATCAGCAGTCAAACATGATGAAGTCAGTGTGCAATCCGCCAAAATCATCGTCACAACGCAACGCAACGCAACGCAACGCAACGAGACCCGCAAGGCCAAATCTCTAATACCATTCGACTCAGTTCGTCGAGATCGTAAAATGTCTGTATGTGTGTGTATGTATGTATGTATGGATGTATGTATGTGGCAAACAATCTCACCAATTTTTCTCTGAGGGGGCAGGACCGATTTGTACAAATTTATTCTCAAATGAAAGGTGCAGCCTTCCCATCGGTCGCTATTGATTTTTTTATTGATCCGACTTTCGGTTCTGGAGTTACGTGTTGAAGAATACAATCTCACAGCAAATTTGCATAGAAACTGATACCACCATGATGTCCAAATGATGCAATATATATTAAAATATGTGCAACATTACTTGGCTTTGTATGTCTAGATTATTAATGACCCACCGAAGGCACTTCGACCACATTGGCCAGCTATGGCGGTTCTTAATGCCCCGGGGAACTTATCAAGTTCCTAAGATAATGTCATACCTATTTCTCAACGAATTCTTTACCGATTTTTACAAACTTGGTTTCAAATGAAAGGTACAGCATTCCCATTGTCTGCTGTTGAATTTCTAATTGATCCGACTTCCGGTTCCGGAATTACAGGATGATGAGTACGAACGCAACAAATCAGCGTATAAGGCGATTGATGTAAAAAGGTCAATTTTTTCCAAAAGGATCACGTCGACTGTCGATTGGTTCTGAGCTCCATTTCGTTTGAATATGACCAATAAATGTTTCTGGGTTGCTATTAATTTCTTCTGATGCATAACCGGAGTACATATTCATATTTTTCTGCATCAGATTCATCTTCGGAAGCAATATCATTCACATCTTCTTCCTCGCTTTGCAAATCAGTTTCGGAATCGTCTGCTGTTGAATTTGCTCGAATTTCTTCCATTATTTCAGATTCTTTGAGACGATTGAAAACATGGGCAAATCGTATTATAGCCATTTCAATTTTTTGTTGCTTTTAGATCTTACAATTTGAATAATTACGACAACTATAACACAAAGAATAGACAACAAAAATAGACAATAACGACAGAGTTAGGTTATGTTGTATCCAAATAATTGTCAAGTAGACCACAGTTGGTGAAATAAAAGTATTTACCTAAAAAAATATGACACACGTCATTATCGTATGCTATTTTTACATATCTTATAAAAGAAATGTATAGAATTCGCTCAAACTTTCAAGATTTTTTTCTTATATGAAAAGGTAAAAAGATAAAATCAATCAAAACATAAAAAAAATTCCTGCTAATATGAAGATGAACTCATCAAAATGTTTTTTTTTTTCAGATAAATATTATTGTATAAAACCCGTGGTATTCCTAGTAAATATTGCATGCACACCGGGCCTGCCAGGCCCGGCTTGCCTTTTTGTGCATGTAAAAATTCAAACATAGCTGAGCATCACTCCATAGATGAAAATTTCACAATTCTTTATTTTTGTTATAGATTTCAAAGCTACTTATCAAAAGTTCCATGCCCAAACTTATACTGCATACACATTTTTTGTAACTAAAAAATTGTTACGTGTCGGGTCTCTGAGACCCGGTTGCCTTTTTGAGGGTTAATAAATAAAATGATTGAAGAAGAGTAGAGATATAAGCACAAGAAAATGATTAAATTTGATATGAATGACAAAATACCCTAGAACCCCAACTTCTCATATTCTGACAAAGGTCGTAAAAATACCGTTCGATTTCTGAGATGTTTTCACATTAGGAAAATTTCAAAAAATGTATGTGTTGTAGCAGAATGGTTATTAAGAACGGTCAATTTATTTGACAAAATGTCTCAAAACTCCAGCATCCCCTATTTTTTAGGAAACAAAAACACTTTCATTGAAATGTCAAGAATTTTTTTCAAAGCAAAGTACACATTGTAATTTTCCTAGTGTTACTTTAAAAGTTATGGCATTTAATACATTTTTCCCTCATATTTTCCCATAGTGTCAATGTCAAAAACTTCAAAGTGCGATTTTACTCCCTAAGGAGAAAATTGGTTTAAAACCGTCTTTATGCATGAATGGCACAAAACCTAACTATAATTAGTCCAGGTGTTTGCGTTTAAACTTCGTCTCTTCACGGCACTTAAATTAAAGTGCCACTGCCAATATTCTGGGCGAATCCACTGAATAATTAGCTATTTTATTAGCACTTCATTGTTCATTTGGAAAATGTTACAAACATAAGCCAAAGTACTATGAAAACGTTTTAGAAGATTTAAATGTAGGTATGACATATACATGAAATCAGGTTAAAGATATTATAGATATTTATTCCGATAACTTTTAATTTTCCTCCCGTTTGGGGCTTCCGAAACACCAATCATTCTCAATAAACTAAGCTGCAGATCAATACATTTAGGGGAACATGGGGAGACTTGACCAGGTTTTCAGTTAAAACTGCATAAATCTCTAAAAAGGCTTCAATCCCCCAAAAATCATTCAGATATAATGCGCAAAGTTATTGCGCGTCTTCATGATTTTTTGCAGAATTTTTATTTTAATTTTTGAAAAGTTACAAAAGTTTTTCTGTGATCGTTTTTTCTGGTCAAGTCTCCCCATCGCGGGGACACTTGACCAAGAGAATTTTGAAAAATCATAACAAAAAATAATGACATAAAACATACTGTAATTATTATTTTTTCCCTATTGTCAAGATCCTTAGGTAGCAGTAAAAAATATAAAAGAGTTGCATTTGATAAATTTTGATTTTTTTAAATGCATTTCTTTTTAAGGATTAACTGTACTGCTTGCATTGCATGTTCACACGTCACAAAATCAGTCCTACTATTGCTAACTTTGTTTACAAATATTAAAATATAAAGACTTATGTTTGGGATGGGATTTTTTTATGGCGTAATTAACATTAACAGTAGATACCAAAGCATAATAAATATTAAGAATTTTGTATCTTTCTTCAGCTGATCGCCACTTGGTCAAGTCTCCCCATGAAATCTTGGTCAAATCTCCCCAAGATTAATTATTGCATTCACTGTCATGCAAATTCTAGTAATAACTATTCCAATGTTCCAGTTTTTGTAAAATCATTTCACTGCTTCACAAGGATTAAGATGGTATATTAGTCCTTTAATAGTAGTTAGTGGCCGAGTAGATATGTCCATACAAAGTTTGATAAAAAATTACATCATTTAATGCAAATTTATTAATACGTAATATTTTCTGCAACGAAAGGATTTTTTACTCCAAACTTTCAAAATTACCTTAAGGGATCGAAACGAGTATAAAAATATTTTTGAAAAAAAATTAAGAATCGAATTAAAGACGCCATAGCCGAAAATAGAATTTTGCGCTTGGTCAAGTCTCCCCATGTTCCCCTACGTATGCAATGTTAACTTAAAATTGGCTTTTACTACACAATCCCTAAATTAATTGAAAACGATATTTGGTTGTTTTTTCGCTTACAACCAATTTGTTGCTGAATAATTTTGAGTTACACAGAAAAAAAAATATTTTGTATTTTTACATTTATTTCCATGCACATATTTGGAGCATAAATATAAATGTAAGATCAAATTCCCCCACAAACACACGATTTATCGTGCTTTCTTCAACGAATTTTATTGTAAATTCACACGTTGCGTTGATTGAAAATTGAATTAGTTTCATTGAACGGAAAACCAATGGGCAATTCTAACCTGACGAGTGGTCCTCTTCGGGGGTGGCGCTTAAGCTACTCGTTTAGAACGTCCTGATGAGCGTTTTAGTAGACGAAAACCGTAAACGGCCATTTAATGTATTTTTATTCCTCCGTCGATCTTTTCCCAGCTCAATACAAATAAAACGAAATTAACGGATTTTATACCATGTATAGTGTCAAATGTTCAAGTGGTGAAAATTAAATATGATTAGCTCTTAAGCACATAAATCTGAATCTACACGATATTATGTAGTCTGCTAAAGATAGTTCATCAATACTACCCTGCAGATGAGCAACTATCCCCAGTAAAACGATGTCCTTAAAAGGCCAATCGACTAATCACACACACCAACCAACCACTAATGACAATTTTCCCAACGCGACCTCTAACGCGATCAATTAAGTCTTCAGGAAAGAGCTTTCAACTTCGACAAAAGCGAAGCAAATTATTGGCCATTAGTCACTGCAACGGTGCACGACGGCTCTTCGGCGAAGCTCAATAGCGAAACGTCGTCGCCCTGAAGCGGCAGTTCATCCCATTCAATTCTGAAACAATGGCCACCAACCGAGGGTACCTTTTTCCGCCGGTGATGGCTCCAAGTCCGGTAATTATTTAAAACGACTTCAATCAAATATTCATGAGCCTTACTGGCCAGGCGATGGCTCACTCTCACTCACTGATAATTATATTGTTCTGATCCGCGTATTCCGAACCGCCCTGGGATCATTAGTGGGGCAAGGGGGAACTCGGAAAGGACATACGTTCAACCAACATACGCTCGCTTTCTCTTCTGTCACATTAGCTGTCGTCGTAGTCGTCGTCGTTGGTGTCGCTGCGGATGCTGGTGAAAATGTGTGGATGCTGATTGGATCCGGAGATGTTCCGTTTCGTCGCCGCCGTTGATGAGCTCGGGACAAAGTGTGGACCAATCGTAGAGCTGTGCGAGCGAGTGATCTACATATATTTATTATTATTCTACTATAAATATTTAACTTTCGAAACCAGAACTCTGATGTTGCTTTTGGGGATTGCTTGCTGCCGTCAACTCTCGTCATATTTCGGTTCTGAACTTGTCACACAAAAGGTTCCCTCTCCGAAAGCGTGTACAGAATTATGTTGCTCACATACGGTCGGTACGTCTGCAGTCAGTCGTCGTACAGAAACATCCTGTTGTACTTGTGCAGCGAGCGAAAAAGGGAGCTTTATCGAAATTAAACAGTCTTTCTTCCTGCCGGTGACGGTGCTGCACTCTTTTCAAATGAATGAAGCAAGGAATCGAGCAGACAAAACCTATTTGCCAACCTCCACCGCCTCCGACATCGGTTTGAATCTTTCCCAGCCGGCCGTGAATCGGCGGAACATGTAGTAGGCGACGACCGACGACACAGTGAATGTGAAATCGCTGCCAGACACCTACATTTACCGAACATCCCTTTCCAATACGGTGCTACCATACACTCACACGTTTATATATATATTATACACATTTGAGGCGATTAAATTAAAATAATGTCTTGATTCCACATTAAATTACGTTAATTTTCCATTCAGTGTACACTGACTGCAAGCTCATTGTCTGTCTTCCTGCCTTGTTCTGTCCAGAAACAAGCGAAGCACCGTTGCTTGCAGCGCCGACGACGGGAGGGGGAGGCGTACGACAAATGAACACTCATTAAAATCACCTCTCATTTGCTACTCCCGAGTTCTGCCTTGTCCTGTACAGAATGTCTGGAATCTATATTCCTGTGCGCTATGAATGGATGCTGTAGACGGGGAAAAATAGGCTGTTATAGTCTTTGTAGACTGAAAAAGCGCAAAAAAAAATTAAAAAATATTAATGCTGGTGACTTGGCTTACAACAGGCTCTAATGAATTTGGCGTCGTCGTAGCAGGAAACATGCGTGGAAATCTCCCAGTTTTTGTGAAACACTTGCCATACCACATGCGATGGTATTAAATGAAATGTTAAATCCCCAATGAATATTAGGGTGAGCTAAACGAACATAATGCAATAGAAATATTATAACAGAATGCAATTTTCGCAGAAATCTGTGATATAAAGCTGGTCCCGTTAGTAGTTAAAATAATAGAAAATCATAACAACAACAGCGCTTCGTCGAAAACTTGTTTTGCGGTGTAATAACTTATAATCAATAGGATCAATCATTTTGAAATTTTGTACAGTTCTTCTTCATATTATTCCCCAGGTAAAAACAGGATTTTTTGTTTTGGACTCGTTTTTTGAATTTTCGTAGCGCTTTGAAAATTGTGACCAGTTCTACAGCAGCGTAGGTCAGCAGGCAGGGGAGCTGAGGAGAAAAAACACGAAGTAGAAGAAAATTGGTATATCGATTCCTGAAAAAAAGTTCACCGTCGATGACCTTCAGTATCCGGAGAAATACTGCCGCTGAAGTACTCTCAGCATCAGCTCGCAGATAAATAGGAACGAGTAGCGCTAACAAGTATAAGAAACTGCGAAAGTGACTGTAAACAGATGCAAGTCATTATGATCGGAACTTCAGGATCGGTTCGTGTCTCGACAGGAGGCGATATTTGAAGCAGACGTGAACAGGTCAGTTTTACCGCGAAAAAGCAGCAATGGAAAACCTGAAATATGAAAAGGTCAAACCACAAAATGAAAAGATCAAGAGCACAATCTCTACTGAAGTAGTATCTAACGGTGGCCCCCGGAAGGATGAGGCTGCATGAGTCCAGATGTTTAACTGTATCGATTTTGTTGGCTATTTCGGCAAATTTAAGACTAAGAGAAACGTAAGCAATGAAATTGAAAGACGGAAAGGTATTCTAGAGCGAATCAGTTACAAACTTAGAACGGAAAACTAGGACTAGGCAGGCTCATATGGACACGATCGAAAGGAAATGTGAAGAATCCTTTGCCTTCTGCAAGAAGGGGTTAAGCGCTGCACCCAAGTCTACCGCATGGTCGTTGATAGAACATAACTCATCATCATGTTTTATCGCTGCCGTTGGATTCCCAGGCTGTAGGCACCGCCATCATCTTACCAGGCCCGTAGCCAGGATTTTGTTTCTGGAGGGGCTTAAAACTTGTTCTGGTGACTTGAGATAGTCACTTGAAACTGAATGTAATTTTGAAAATTTCTTAGTGAAAACACTTCCAAAACTATGGCAATAGACAATATGTTGTCTGATACAAGAGATGGTATAGTACATCGACGAATTCTTGCTTTTGAATTTGGTTTTTATTATTAATTTATAAGCTACCATTTTCACCGTTGGAATTTGCCGACCCGTCGCTTCAACGATTATAACGACATCTTCGACTTCGTCATTAGTTCCGCGCATGCCACTTTAGTTCATTTCTTTTTAGTATAGTTCATTAAGACTCAATTATTTAAATACAATTACAAATACAAGAGAATGTCGAAATTCGCTCCAAATCTTGTGATTAGGCAGGCGATTTGTAGATGCGCAGAAACGGTTCAACTCCTATTCAACTCAAATTTATAATAATTTTTAATTTAAATGATGATACATTAAAGACTATTTTCAAACAAGTGAGAACAACTAATTATTTATCTATTTAAGTATTCAAATTTTTCACAGATCCTATTCTTTTATGAAATTGATACTTTTTATATCATTAGACAGGCTTATTTTTCTAGGCAATTCTTCTACTAGATCCTTGAAACTATGGCAAAATACTACTAATTTCTCTACAAAGCATAAATAAGAACTATAGGTGTATTTACCTAGATTAAGCAAATATTATATGTGAGCACACGAAGCTTGCAGGTTTCATTTCGGAATTCATGAATTTTTGGACAATACAAAAGAGATGATTCAATGAATTAATTTACAAAACTAGCCGGAATTTTATCTACTATAGGACTGTTCACTGATCGAAAGGAAATCCCCTGATTACTGTTATCTTGCAATTTACGTAAATTTTGTTAAATGTAACCAAAGATTAAAAAAAATTGGCATCCCTGCGTGAACTTGAAAGAGAACCGAAATTTAATTCCTGCGAGCCGCGATGAATGGAATGTTTGATTCGATTCCCTCGTCATTCATTCTCCCGACATAGCACATTCGGGTTCGCATATGCTCGGTTTCAGAAGTAAACTGAATTTTGTTTCTATGCTAGATTATTGAGCGAAAATGCACTAGACATAGATTACGCAGCTCACTAATGCTCGAACTGTCCACACAATAACAAGTAAATGCTTTGGTTGGAGAAGGAATATATATTTCCTCTGCACTCAAACATTCGATTCTGCATGAAATTTCAGTCAGTTGGAAAATTAATGAATGACCGAGGCGTTGAATCTGAATGTCAGTTTCGATAAGCAGAAATAGTTAACTGATTTTGAAATTTCGAAGCACTGAATGTCACATTAATGAAACCACTAGAATTACTCGAAACTATAAATATGGGTGAGCTAAATAATTTTAACATCACACTTGTTTCCGACAATTCAAAGAAAACACGTCGCACTTGCTTCTCTTGTGCCGAAGAGACTTTCTTTCAGATTTCAATGTTTATAAATTATTGTAATTTATCCTATTTCTGTGAATCTTTTGCAAAATCTTTTGTCAGCGGCAGTTTTCGTGATGCGAAGATGCTTGCAGTTACACTTTCTAAGTCAATTCAAACAATCTGCTCAGTAATTGGTTCGTTTTTAATTAGCTCAAGTTTTTTTACAATCATCATCAAGATTGGAAGAGATGCATGACTTCTTGAAGAAAGCTGTAATACTATTTGATTACAGGTTTGTTTTACCAAAATTTAGGAAACAATTTCAAACAACGTTGTTCCACCTAACGTTGAATGTTGTGCGGATAACGAAGACGTAATCTGTTTTCGAAAATGCTGTTTTATTCAAACCGAATTGAGAGGATCAAAGCGAAATTCCGAACGCTGATTTGATTTCTGATCATCTCTCATTTTAATCCAAAACAAATAAAAAACAGATCGTGAGACTGCTGTATACTGAAGACATAAAATCTAAATTATTGGACTATTAAATTCAACCAGTCACAACATTTTAGTTGCAACAGTGTTGCGAACTCGCATGAACGGAACGAATTCCTCGCATGAAAGTGAAATTAAGTGCCAATGAAAATGATGATGCATTAAAATGACGCGAAAGCACAAACTGTCGCCTCAGCTATATCATTCTCAGTAAATTGAAATATATTTTTGACAAGTACGCTTTAATGTGATGTGTAGTATTTATACTAAGAGTACAGAGTGCACATACCTAATACAATAATTCAAATTGGGTACAATTCAAAAACCTGTCATTTAAATTTAAAATAGAGTTGCCAATATCGAGTATTACATCTGAGTTTTGTTAAACAGGACAATCACTTGTGATGATGCGTTTACTTTTGGAGAGTTGTAGTACTCAGTCGTCCATTAAACTTCTTCTACTATTTTTTAAATAATTCATAAGTGAACTCGGCTCAATGCTTTAGCCAATCGAAACAGTGATTCTGTTATCTAGTTATATCTATTTCCAACAATAAAAATAATAAAATGAGTTTTACTGGTTGTCCAACAGATCTCACGCAAACTCTTAACCATTACACGTAGATACCTGTTCACGAAGCAGGGAAATATTTTTTCTCGCCAACTACGTATAGGGGGTCGTTCATATCTATCTCGCTATTGAACACTTCCGTTTCATAATCGTGGTTGCTGTCTTTATGTTCGCAAACATGCTTGCTTGTTGCCTTTATGATTGTGAATTTCCTTAATGATTTTGCTGGCTGTAGATTTTGAGATATTGACGCAGCTTTTGCCGTTGTCAATATTTCCTGAACATGTGCCACATATTTGGTAATTGTTTGTGTTCAGCGGTAAATAAATCGTAATGTGACGTTTTTTTACAGAACTGGAACGTAGTAGTTTGCATTTGTTATGTGCAAAGAATACTATGTATAATTGTACTATCGCATTATGTTTTGTACCGCATTTCTCTTATATGTGATATGCATCTGCAAGTAAGCGGTATCCGATCTTGAACATGGATGCTCTCACCTACCATTTTTATGAAGATCTTAATTACAGCATTGTCACACACAACCATTAAAATTTAATTGCTTTAAATCAATCAAAGATTTTGTCTGATCCAATTTGTTGAACGCTATGAGCACAGAATAAGTGAGGTGGTAGAACTCAATGAAGGTGGTTATCGTAAGTATAGCCTACATTTTCACCTTCAGAAAATGTTCCTTATCACAAATACTCAGTACTATGCGAATCACCACTAATCACAGTATTTGGCCAGTGCACCACTTCTTGTTTCTGCGACTCACTCATCTCGACAGATTACGAGGGCATAGTATAGTAGAAGTTTCCTTTGTTCTTCAGACAAGGAACACAATATAAAAGCAACTTTATTTGTCGTTCGCTTCACACCGGCTGGGACAGAAGCATAAACCACAATGAATTTCATGACCATTGATTTTGGTTGTTGGAAACAGCAATCTTCTAACTTTATCTCAAACCAAACGAGCTACAAACTAAAGTCGCTGATAATAATGTTTTTGAAATTTATTTTCAAAACATTTCTAGCTACGTGCATCTTACACATAGTAGCAGACTGCTACCACCGTAAGAGCAATGGCAATACACTAATAAAAACTACTCCGGCATTTGAAAGGCATACAGAGATATCAGCAGCATTTTCATTATTGTTGTTAATCGTCGACATGTTCTCAGTGGTGACCCTACGTGACTTCTCTTTTTTGTCAGTTCTAACGGTAAAGAGGGACACGTCTGTCTTTACCAGGAGATATGTTGGTGAGTGATTCGTAGATATGCTGCCTAAACTGGACACTTAGTCTGTAGGCCTTTAAGTCTGTTTTAATGACCCTGCCACTTCTAGTTTTCCGATCTATATATGTCACATCCTTGCTCTCATTTGAGTCTTATGGCTCTAAGTTTTCATAACTTTCTCTCCTTAGTAATTTCTAGCTAATTGAATGTCGTTAAAAAATAACAAATAAAGTGTGACTACATGAGTCAAAATAAAATAAAAATGAAAATTTCAGCAAAAATGTCATGACAAATCCTCGTGCATGTATACTTGTATCCAACCTCACAACTCGCGATATTTGTACTATCACAGTCAATTTGACTGTGGATAACATAAACAGGAAATACGTCTATTGTCCCGGCATATTTGCCGTACCTTCTGATGATTTGAAAAGGGTTGTATCATACTGTGGCTGAAAGGTGTTTCCTCTCATAATCGGCAGTAAATGCCCACCACATAATTTGGAGCAGCTCAAATATCAATGTGAGGAGCACCAAACTGATGGAATACTCAAGTAGTACAAATCTTCCTATACTTAATGTAAGAAATCACCCAACATTTGCACGATCTGGCAGAGAAGAGGTGTTTGAAATAACGCTCTGCTCTGACGGTATTACGCATGAGTTGAAATATAAATATAAATGTCTGTCCCGCTATAATAAATGTCGCTAGTTTCAACGAAACTATTAGATTAAATAAGTTAGTTAGAAATCGAAAAATCTTCATGTCAGTCTCCGGGAAAGATAAAATCATTCCAGTTCTACTTCAAAGAAGATATGAATACTTCAAGCATATCTTGAAAAAGGTTCCTGCATCTTGCAACAGAATACATTCCATTATCGTAGGGGAAAATAATTATTTTTTTTATTTAATTTGTTTATTTGATAAGGCAGGTTTGCGTTAGCTTAAAGGTGCCAATCTTGGTTTGTTTTACATTTCAAATAACTTAAAACTAAGGGTTTACATATTGATTTTTTAAAAATTATACTAAGGAGAATTTATAGCTTTAATTTTCGAAAGATTAGGGGGTCATTTAGTTTTTATGGCAATAAGGTTTGACATTTTTAGCAGAAAGATTAATGAAGCAAATAAGTTTTAACTAAGGGGACAATTTTTATAACTATCTTAAAACTAGGAATTACTAGAGAGCGTGATTTAATTTTGTAAAGATTCGGGGAGATTAATTAGAGTTATTTGTAGTGGTAGTAGAGTTGGGCATTTTCAATGAGATTATATAATATAATAGTTAGAACTAGAAGAGACAGAATGGGGAGGGGGGGGGGGGGGGGTAAGGGGTGATACTTCTGGGTATAAGAGCCAGGAGAGGGAGGGTGGACAAAGATGGCAGGGAAGAAAGTTATTAACTTTCAGTTTCAGGCATCGGGAGATCAACGGCATAGGATGTAGACTCGGATGGCCTTCATCAAGAAAAATTATGTACAGGGAGACCGGGTGTTCTTCCTCGAGTCGGAAGGGGTTCCTCCAGACGGCTCAGATGCAGATCGGAAAGAGTTCGAGTTGCGCGTGTGATGTTCGTACTGTAGGTCCCGTGTTTGTTGGCTCATTCGACAGAGATTTTTTGTGTCGCCTTGGAGTCCCATCAAACCTTCGTGGGTGTATGGTACAGGTGGAAGAGAGCGTTTCTGAGAATGTTAGGAAATAAGAAGGGGCAGTTAAATTTTTATATTGATGGTTTTTATGAAGGTGTATATGAGGGACATATAGAGGACATCGCGACTTGCCAGCACATCTCGAACCGGGACGTTGGGTGGTCTTGCTCGGGCCCGGAGGGTGTCCATAAGCCGAGATCTGGCGGAACTGTACTCGGTGCACGCCCAGACAATGTGCTCAATATCGTGACAGCCGTCGCCACAAGCGCAGATACCACTCTCCACGAGCCTAATACGCCGGATATGTGCATCCAGCGTGTAATGGTTTGCCATGAGTCGGGACATCACACGAATGAAGTCACGACCCACATCCATCCCCTTGAACCAAGGTTTCGTCGATACCTTAGGGACTATCGAATGTAGCCACCTTCCTAGCTCCCCATTGCTCCACGAGGTTTGCCAACTTTCGAGAGTTCTCTGATGAGTAATACTGAAAAATTCGTGGAAGCAAATTGGTCTTTCAAAAACGTCACCTTCTAGGGCACCCGCCTTACCTAAGGAGTCCGCCTTCTCATTGCCCCGAATGGAGCAATGAGAAGGGACCCATACCAAGGTAATGAGGAAAATAATTGTAAAACTCATTACAAAAAGCTATCGCGTTACTTATGAGGTGGCAAAGAGCTTTAGACCGATAAGCCTGACCTCCTTCCTTCTGAAATCAGTCGATAATCGACCACTATATTGGGGATGTTAGCTTGGGCGAGCTACATGCGATGCAACAATCATATCAGCGGGAGAAGTTTACTACCTCACTGGTACACAATACTGTTCCCATCATTCAAAAATCTTTTATGTAATTATGTTTAGTAGTTTTTCTTGATATTGAAGGTGCTTTGGCCAACGTGTCTTTCGAATCCATTTTGGAAGCAGCACGAGGTCATGGAGTACCTTTATATATCACGAACTGGATACACGCAATGCTTAGCAACCGACATTTGTTCTCATCGTTAAGATAAGTAGAGATAAGGAAAATGAGTGTCTGCGGATGCCCGCAAGGTGGTGTGCTGTCACTACTTCTGTGCTTCTATGGAACCTTGTCACCAGTGGCTTTTTGAAGAAACTTAATGAGCTTGGGTTTCCGACATATGATTTCGTCTGTATTATGATCACCAGCATTTGGATTAACACATTTTGTTTATTTGGTGCAGCAAGCCTTTTGTGTTGTTGAGCTATTGTGCGTTTATGTTGGACTATCAGTTAATCCAAACAAAACATCAATGGCGCTTTTCATGCAACGAAGGCTTACAACCGAAGCTCGTCTGTTATAATTCTTTGACCCTGAAATTATTGTCGCAGATCAAGTTTAGTACGTTGGAGACTCAAAGCTAAAATGGTCAGCTCATATAGATTTCAGAATCAAGAAGGACACAAACCCAAGTTCAAGAAAAGAAAATCCAATCAAAATTACACCATTTCCAAAGGATGGTCTTGAAGGCGATGACTGGTACATGCACGACAACACCGAGTGCTGCACTTGAGCCATTATTGAACATAGAACCACTATATGTGTTTCTGAAACAAGAAACACTTGCTTGTGCATACAGTCCTAAAGTTACCGAGCTCTGCAACAATAATCCAATAGATCGGGCAACAAGTCACACAAGACTGTGGCCCCAAACGGTTGCTTGGGATGGGTATATCCCTGTGACCTTACACTCATATGTGGTTTTCCTTTTAAAACTTTAAATGTGAGAATTCCTCTTCACGAGGAATGGCTGTCTGGCTAGATGGAACCTAAAGAAATCATAGTGGAGTGGCAGGCCGGTGCTGGTGTCTGTTTTTACTCTGATAGTCAAGCTGCCCTGAAAGCACTTAGTTTGACAGAGTCGAGATCGAAATTAGTAAACGCATTTCGAACTTAAGTCGAAGAACTTTCAAATATAGGTACCCGGTCATTCCGGTATTACTGGAAATGAATTGGCTAGAGCAGGTACTGCGAATGACTTTGTTGGTCCATAACCAGATTTACCACTGTCGATAAGTTGGAAAAAGCTACACCCGAACTTTGCAATCATTGACATAGCTTGCAAATTTGCGTTCAAACAAAAACTTCGATGCCGTATGTGCTTCGGAAAATGTCAAACAATTCGTGGCATTTTTCTAAACACAATTGTAGTATTCTAGTCAGGCCATTGACTGGTCATTGCAAACTTATCTATTACATGGATACTATTCAGCATGCTGAGTATTATTCATGTGATCTTTGTAAATCCGTATTTGGCTTTTTCGGATACATACATACATACACAACTGAAACTCAAAGATTTGCTATTTTTCCTTCCCCAGTGAGGTGAAATACTATAGGCTTCATGGGTAGGGTTCATTATTTCTGCAGGAGCGAAGAATCTAGGTTGTTTACTGTTTTGTGTTGTGATTGAAATGTGTTGTAATTTTCTATTTTTCTACTTTTTTTCTTTCACCTCCTTTTCTCGTCTCATCAGGAAAGTGATGAGACGACATGGCAAGACAGAAATCTTCGAATAACACGAGAAACGAGCCAATCGCGCCAATATATTCGATTCCCTTATTCCACCACTTTGAATTCAATAAATGTTTACCACGCTTGCTTGCTACTCTTTCATTCACAGTGGTTTGAAAAAAGGCAAAAGTTGCGACAGACATTTTGGTCCAAGCGGGTTCGCGGCAACGCAACCTGTTTATGATGTTTTTTTTTCCTGGCGACATGTTGTTAAATACTAAAAGTAATAGAAATATGTTTTTCTTTGCGAATGAAAAGGAGGTAAAGAAGACCTTTTTTCCGTGTTGGTGTCGATAGTTCATAAATAGTGAACAAAAAACGAAACGCTTCGGAACGGAAAAAAGTATTTTGGGTATTTCGACTCAAATCAGCTCAGTTCGCTACCGTCATACCTCTGTTAAGGTTGAACAGAGAATGGGCAAAAATCGAAAACCGAAAAATGCAGTTTTTTTCCACACCGTGAGTTACATCTTCATAAAAATTAATCAGCAGTACTGTGACAACATTCTACATAAGCTGATTGATTTTTATGAAGATGGGGTAAAAAACTGCTTTTTCGTTTTCGATTTTTGCCCATTCTCTGTGCAACCTTAACTAGGCAAAGGACCAGAAATCGATAGTCTTCATTGGTTCTGTCACCCACCGAAGTACGATGGTTAATGAACTAAAAATTAGACACCAGACGATAATGAAAAACCCGGGCCTTGGAATCTAATGGTTGTGTGAGATCTCGCTTTGCAGGCAAGGTACGATCGCCATCGCTAGTGCGCTAATCACATGTTCTTTTTGGAACGTCATCATATCTCAGGGATAGCATAAGGGTTAGTGCATTGGGCCGGAGTCTCGAAGGTTGCGAGTTCGAATTTCGCATCTGGGGGATTTTTTTCACATGATTGCTTTCGCTTCACTCACCATTTCGATCAGTTTTCTGCGTTGGATGCCACCAAAATATCACTATTGGCACTTACGCCAAAAAAAACCGAATAATTGAATTATTTACTTTGGATCATTCTGAAGTAACATTGTTTAAAAAAACTAGTTTCTCAGATTCACTAGATAAAATATTAGATTCAATATTTTAAATTCGCACATTCTTGTGCTATATGATGACAGAGCTTTGACCCAAATAGAATATCCTCCAACCGGTTATAATCTTTTGAACAACTTTGCTGAAGACACAAATTGTATGAGTCGAAAGAATTGCGGGAGGAATCGAGTTAAAAATACACAACTGCTATTAGCTTGTTTTAGATCATGAATACACAGAAAAACTATACTACCGGTTCTCCTAAAATCCCGAGGCCACTAGCACTAGGTCACTCTAGATAAAGCACCCAGTTCTATCTACCCTTGCCACATACAATTCCCACCAAACCGCACATTTTCAAACAATACCATCATCCTGACCTCGTTGTATTATTAGGATACCCTTCGTATCATTCCGAGCTGAACCATAATGAATGCCGCTTTCGCCAGGAAGCAAGGCAAGGTCCCCGACCGTAATGAGCTATTCATCGGTGAAATGGAGCAAACGATATGCTTGCTGGTGGCTTCAATTCCGCCGCACTAATCAGGCGCTGCGGTTGGTATGAGAACGAATGTGAGATCACCGCAGGGATAGTATATAAAGTAGAGAATCTAGAACCACTGTCTGACATTGCAAATGAAAATTTTCGCGCGCGCGACGGATGCAAATGCAAAACAGAGGTGGTTTTGCGAAAGTGGGAAAATTCCCAACAAAAGGCCAACCAACCAACCAATGCAATGCAATGGGTTGGTGTAGGCAGCGCGCGATATGATGCCCCATAGCTGGAGGCAAGTGTCATAAATATTGAAGACAGTATGGGTACTGAATGTGTACAGATGCGTACTGTTGTACAGCGTTAGTGCAGTGTTTCTTACAGTTGAAGGGCATTATCGCAGTGCAATTATAGTCTTTGCGTTCGAAGTGACAGAGAATTCGTTAGAGCTATCTACAATGTTGATTACCAAATGGCCGGAAAATGAGAGCAACGGTTTTACCGTTAATCGTGTACAATATTATATAAACATGATAAAGCATGTTAAATTTTAGACACGTTCATTTCAGTATAGTTCACGCACATGAATTCTCAGTTTGGTTCCTGGAACCAGAAGAAATATATGGTCAAATCAGTTTTATCATCGTTCGGAGAGACGTTCTTTCGATGAATTTTCAATCGATTCTCCGTGGAACATAACATAACGTACATAAAGTTAGCCTAATTTTAGCGTTCGTGCTCTACTCGGAATATAAGTAACATTTAATTCCTAAAAACTGAAGGAACGTAAGGCTAAAATAAGCCCAATATCTCTACTCACAGAATCGTGCAGTGTCTGTAGCCACTTATATTACCCAGAGATTTGTACTTAATACAATATTTTTTCTATGGATTTCGTTCTACGATGAGCGGAGATATTGCATTCTTTTATGATGATCAAGTAGATCACTCAACGTTCCTGCTCGGGATGTGCTGGCAGACCACGTTTTCTCCTATATATGCCTATCGAAATTCAATTCCTCCCTCATTTTCCTACCCTCCGTAATCGCCTTTGGCGCTGTACCGAATTCATCAACATCATCGTACCAACTCGGCGTGGTACCGATCCGTACACTGCTACGCGATCGTGTTCGCCCTCGACTCTGTAATGCTTACAGCTATCTACTTACGAACTACAGGAAATAATCTGTGGCCAATAAACACCTGAAACTGTTAACATCTTGTGATTTTCGTTTGCGGATTGGGTTATTTGGGTAATGCCGGGTTGGTCGAAGGCAGTCGGGAAATGTGGTTCGAAAGGAACGCGGTCAAAGGCAAAAACCGGTGTGGAAAGTATGAGTGGAAGATGGTGCGTTAGTTGATGTGTCAATGGCGGCCGAAGAGAATGTGAAGTTAGAGCAACAACCCTATATCGGGTTGTTGCTCTACCTTCTTTCTCTCTTTCCGGACAGGCACGTAAGCCGTGTAGTGGTCCGGACACTGACGACATGGTTCGGTGTGACGAGTGCGACAAGTGGCATTATTTCGCTTGCGTGAGGCAACGAAGGAGATCGAGGACCAGAGCTGGAGATGTTCCAACTGTACTACGGCAACAAGGATCCGGCGAAAATCTACGATTGCCAACCAGACTCCAGCGATAGTCAAGCAAGTCACAAATAGCAGAAAGCAGGGACCAGAAGCTAGCCAGAATCAACAAATTGCCAGTATTCCTGAGTTTCAGCAGCGAGAAGAGCAGCAGCTGAATAAAACAAGCAAGCCGACCAAGCAGAAGGCTCTTTCGGAACAGCCACCCAGAGAAGCTCTCTCAGTGGTCTCGTACGCATCTTCAAAGAACTCGTTGCTGAAACTGGAGTTATTGAAACTGGAAGAGGAGCATGTGCTTGATCAACAAGCAGCAGAGAACCAGCGCTTGTACGTGGATATAAAATACAACATTCTCCCACAGAAGGCAAGCCGGCGGTTTGAGTCGCGTGAACGACTGGATAAAGGATGTAAATACACTTCAGAAGAAAGGACAGATGGTCGATTCGGTTCCAAAACACTTCAACCCACAACAGCATTCAACGTACAACGCTTCTGGCAGGGCTGGCAGGAGATCATCCGGATAATTTGAATGTACAGTGTTCAGAACAAAACGCACTGCATCGAAGTAGCCAATCGTATTTTCGGTTCCGACAACGGTAGCATACACTCTAGGCCAATTTAGGCCCAGAATTCGGAAAGATATGCCCCTTGTCCAGATAATCCGTTCGCACCCTCAGCCGCATCAACAGATCCAATTCGATCACCAAGCCGGACCGAGCGGAGCAGCAGCCAATTCCACAGGATAGTGGCTTGGCGTATCAACGCGCATCGAAGTGTACTCGATCCATTAAACATCGGAACCCTTTAGAACTGCAACAATCCTGTGAGCCCATCCGGGCATAGCTTACAGCTCGACAAGCAGTATCAAGGGATCTACCTACGTTCTATGGTAATCCTGAAGATTGGCGAATCTTTCTGTCATCGTTCAACAGCTTTACAGAAATGGACAAGAACATTATCCGGCTTCAGAAGAACTTAAAAGGACGAGCATCCGAAGCGGTGAAGAGCCGTCTGACGCACCCCTCTAACGTTCTAGGAGTGATGGCTGCTCTGAAGATGATCTTTGAGCAACCTAAGGCCATTGTATATTCCCTGATCGCCCTGATCACCTCTTAGGGAGGACAAGTTAGAGACTCAGTGCGGTAAAATATCAATTTCAAACGAAAATAATCGTTTCAAGTGAAACTTCGAGCCTTTCACTGTAAACATACCACCACTATATCAGTTGAGTTCAGCTGCCGTCTTCGTTTGAGTCACTCAAAGTTCACTGTCAATTGAATAACAGGTTCTAGTCATTTGACACCACACACATTGAACACCAACCTCACATTAGCACGGTCTCAGCTAATGGAAGTGAACCATTCCAATGAACCACTCACAAATGAATATGAAGGAACACTCACTGACATAAAAATAACTCCGACCAAGATAATAAATAATATAGGGTAAAGGCTATGATAAGACGAGGCAACTCAAGACGGATACAGGTACGAGCATTTTTTCTCTGTATGAGTAAGGTTGTATTTTTTTTCGATGAAGCTGATAAATCAGGAGGATATGAAAAAGAAAAGAATAAAACAAATGACGTAGTGGGCTTTTCTGCTTAACAGACATAAAACAAATTCACTCAAAAATGACAAATGTTCCGAACCTTTCTTTCTCTTCTTCTTGGAGAGTTTTCTTTCCTTTCTTGTGCCCTGGTGAATAATTGTTGACAGATGACTGTATGCAACTAGCGAGGTTGGCAGTGCAGCCAATTTCTTTGTCATATTTAGATATGTTGCTATAATACACATAATAATGACTGTTTTATTAACTCACATTTCGCCAAAATATATCTGGATCTAATCAATCCAAGATTTTTATCATATACTACATGTTTCTAGCACATTTGGTCAGCATAACAGCCTATTCATCAGAATCAAATTTGCCACAAACTTTGAAATAGAGATGGACGTACTACCAAAATACAGAAATATACAGAAATCGTATTACTAGTTGCTTTATCTTGTCTTAGGTGTAAACGGGCGAACTCGTTAAAGGTCCAAGATGATAGATAACGGAAATCGATGGTTAGTCATTTTAAATGAAGGCGTAGTTGGTTGAGTGGTAAGCGTGACAGCCACCCATCCCAGTTAGTCTGGGTGCAATCCCAGCTGAGGTCGCTGAGATTCTGCGATCTACGTTCGGGCCAGGCCGTCGCCGGTTTTGTTCAATAAACACTTTAGGATTACCGGGAGTTGCACATTGAAAGATGTTTCCCTAATCCCAAGCACTACTACTGATTCCCTGTGCAACTTCAGCTAGTCTAGATCGATAACGGAGTAGCAGCTACGGGTGGTCGTACAAGGTCAAGCTCAAGCTCGATGGTTAAAGTCATTTTTAAATCAGAGATGAGGGCAACATGGATACCATTTGAAAGGAGGTTAGGCCATTTTGAAATCCAAGATTGCGGCCTATAGTGACCAAGAAACTGTGAAAACAACTATCAATATGGGTATCATTTAAAACAATCATAAAATACCGTAATTTATGAATTTAGGCCATTTTGAAAACAAAGATGGCGGTTTCGGGTAACCACCACAGTAAAAACCATGATCAATATATATCTATATCGCTTTTGCAATGATGGTCACTAGATGACGGAAACTGATGATTGAGGACATTTTGCAATCAATCAATCCAATATGGCGCCTTTTGGTTACCTCAAATCAATAAACCCACCTTCGATATGACCTATTTATAGCATTCATATCGAGCAGAACCTTTTCGAATTCTTTCTGAAAAAGAAAAGATTCTCGTAGACTATAGACTGTGCTCGTAATGTGTTCCTATATAACCAGTGTGGAAATATTTTACCTCTTCACCATGTCATCGGAATTGTACACAGGAAACTATTGGTAGAGGTGCAAATAAATAGCTGAATTACATATTTGATTTTAGCAATGAATTTGACAGCTTCGTACAATTATGATAGCATACTGCGGCTATCATATTTCTTTTTCAAATTTTCTTAAATTCGCAGAGTTCAGACGAAAATAATGAATCTACTAATAACAACTTATTGAAACTGGTTGCAATGAAAAATGTTATTTAGTAGTACGTTCATCTCTATAATATTTTTGTTGCAAATTTGATTCTGATGAATAGGCTGTTATGCTGGCCATATTTGCTAGAAACATGTGATAAAAATGTTGGATTGATTAGTACCAGATAAATGCGAAATGTGTCAATAAAACGGTCATTATTATGTGTATTATAGCAACATATCTAAATATGACAAAGAAATTGGCTGCACTGCCAACCTCGCTAGCTGCATACACTCATCTGTCATCTGGCACAAGAAAGGCATGATAACCAAAAATACGAAGCCAGTTGTCTCTTTTTGTCTTAGGTTTACCCGGATCTCATTTGACTGGTGCTCACTGGGGAAATTGAAAGCTGATCTATTCATTTGAGAGGATCAAACGAAGGAGGTTGAATATGAATTGCGACTCATTTGAAAGCAGCGGTGAGTGAAGTGCCATGAACCCAGCTTCAGATTAACAACAACTGATGCGTTAAATGAATGTGAATGCTACTGCAGACGACTGATTGACTGCGTTCATTCAGTTTCGATTGAATGAAATGAAATTTTACTGCACTGTTAGAGACTATAGTCGACTTGGCGGTAAATGCACAGAACTTCTGTGCAACAGTGGACGCGTGTGGGCTGGAGGACCACCTTTACAATGTCTCGCTCCTTCAGCAACTCGTCAATAAACTGCCGGCAACGATCAAGTTGGACTGGGCGTGTCATCGTCGAGCTCTACCCAGGGTCAACTTGGCGGCCTTCGGCCTACTCTCTCGCTGAAGCTTTGAGCCAGGTGGCCATCCTGTCGATTGCATAGGAGCACAGACCAGCACGTTACGAAGGTCGCAGTCCCAAGAAGGGCCACGCTTTCTTGAACGCTCATCTTGAATCACCTGAGCAGAACCCGGCATATAAGACGCCCAACGTAGACGCCACCGACAGGGCGCCACTCGTACACAAAGCAGGCGTCAACTACGACTGTCCAACGTGCACGGGTACATGTAAGGCGGCAGACAAATGCAACTGTTTTCTGGAACTCTCTCGAGATGCGCGAAGGGGGGTGGTAGGAAAATTTGGTTTATGCCGAACATGCTTACGTCGTCACAATGGGAACTGCAAAGCAAAACCCTGCGGCAAAAATGTCTGTATCGTCAGACACCACGGGCTTTTATACGACGACCAGAAAACCGAGCGTGCTCCACCGTGCACCTGGGTCGAGCCAATGGCATGGGTTCAACTATCATCGAGCGTCGTCGTCTGCCGTACTGTTCCGGTACTTACCCGTTGTTCTGCAAGGAATCAACAAAGCGGTTCATACCTATGATTTCTTCGATGACGGTTGAGAACAGGAATCATTTGGTGAAGTCAGTCCACTGTGTCTGCGATGGAAAGCAGGTGAAGAGCGTCCCGAAGAAAACTCTCGAATAGTTGACGTAGGAATAGCAGGAGTAAGAGGCAACACCAAGGTGTTCAACCTGCGTTATGTAAGAACTGTGGAACTACTGCTGCCCCGCCAAACTCTGAACATCACAGAGTTGTCGCAACTGTACCCACACTTACGAGAACTACCAATAAACCCGTATCATGAGGCATAACAACACAAGACTAGGGTGGATTGTATACGGTGGCCACGTTGAAGAAACTCCCTATATAGTACAGTGTTTGAAGATTATTTGATATCTCGTAATTCGAGCACAATCCAGGCGAAGAGATGGACTACAGCCTACATCATAGTATGAAGGAGCATTTTGCCTTGGACAGTCTCGGAGTATAGAAACCGGACAAAATTCAGAAACGGTAGATACCAGACGGGGCACCCCTGGAGATTTGACGACATTCGCCTCCTTGACTGTCGCGTGATGACTCTTCGACGGTGTTACTCTCTTGAGATGCATATGAAGAAGGATGCTGTGTTAGCTGAACCTTAACCATTAGATTGTAGATTATAGCGCCAAAGGATATATAAGAAAACTGTAGAGTTCGCTCAGTCATACGCTCGTACGTGATACCTACCCGTCTTTCCCGTAACAAACCCAAAGAAGCCTGGGAAACTGAGAATCGTGTGGGATGCAGCGGTCACAGCTTATTTCTTAACTCAGGACTACTGAAGGGGCCTGATCAGCTTTGTTCTCTATTCTCCATACTTCTACAGTTCAGAGAGCATCGAGTTGGACTGACAGAAGACATCCGTGAAATGTTTCGCCAGGTGGATATCCTAGAAGAAGACCAGCAGTGCCAAACAATTCTACTGGAGAGACGAGAATGGAGAAATCGCAACATACATTATGCGTGTGATGACATTCGGTGCCTGCTGTTCCACGAGCCGTGCTCAATACATTAAAAATAGCAGCGGGAGTCATAATTAAAAGGCACTACGTGGATAACATGCTGGGGAACTTAGAAACAGAAGAGCAAGCAATCAGATTGGCACAGGAAATGAAGCTCGTACACTGACAAGGCGGGTTCGAAATCCGTTGCTGGATTAGCAACTCTGTGCGTGTACTGTCACCTTCATCTACAAGGTCGGTTGGAGCCGGCATGATCGAGCGCTGCTAGAAGGCCAACATAATCCTACTAAAAAGGAAGTACTCCAGGTGCTCATGATGCTATCGTATTCGGACTAATTCCAGCAACGATAATGAGGTACAGCTGCACACATTTGTCGATGCCAGTGAAAGCGGTTCAGAACGCTATTGTCGAGTGTGTTCTAGTCTCGGCCAAAACACGAGTCGCTCCGCTGAAATTCACTTTCATCTCAAGGCTCGAACTTCAAACAGCCGTGGTAGGTGCAAGATTAGCACAATCTATTGGATGTGAGGTGCTGGATATACTCGGACCATCGGCGACACTCCAAATTTGTGGCGTTCCGAGTTAGCGAGACTCTCGAAATCACCGAGATGAACGAATGGCGTTGGATACCTACCACGCTAAACGTAGCCGATGACGCTACCACGATGGTCAGCCGGATATGGCTCCCGACAGCAGATGGTTTAAAGGACCAGATTTTCTTTGGCGCCCGGAAACGGAGTGGCCACGATCACCAACCAAAAGCGGTTTTACAACTGCAGAAGTTCGTCCTCGTCTGTTTTGCGTAGGGCACAAGAGTTTCCGGAAGGCACAAGAATTTCCGGAAGAACCACGTAAGCAGATACCAAAGAACAACGAACAGTACCAGCTCACACCCGGACTTGATCAGCGAGGTGTCATCAGGATGAAGGGTAGAACACGATTCTGCGACTACGACCACCTCCTAATCACATTGATCATAGCATACTACCTCCAACAGAACCATGAAACCACCAAAAACGAACTCCGCCAGAACTACAAAATTTCGCGACTACGTGTTTGCTACGCTAGAGTCAGAAGACAATATCAACGGAGTAAGAACGATAACTCAATCCCACGTGCCCCGATTATGGCCGATCGCCCGCTGGCATGACTCGCGGCATTGTCCCGTCCATTCACGCACGGTGGACTCGACTACTTCGGACCAATTGAGGTCGTCATCGGTAGAAGAGTGGAGAAACGATGGGGAATGCCCGCAACCGCTCGATTCGTGAAATATACATCGTGTTGATACACTTACTCAGCACGGATTCATGGCGATTCGCAACTTCATTTCCCGTCGAAACATGCCCTAGATGATATACAGCGACCGTGGAACAAACTTTTTCGGCGCGAGTCGAGTACTAGGCAATGCTGTATCCGCTATCAACGCCACTGAGCGGCAGTTAGGAACGGCTGATCTGCACTGTTAAAAAGAATCTGGCTACTATCTGCCCGATGAAGAAACCAACTGATGAAGTACTCCGGAGCCTCCTAACCGAGATTGAAAACGTAGTAAACTCTCGCCCGTTGACCCACGTTCTGTTTGATGATGCTTCGGACTTTGCTCTTACTCCGACCCATTTCCTACTGGGCTCTTCGAACGAAACGAAGCCACTCACCGTAAACGACGACAGCAGCCTCGCATTGAAACAAGACGCGCATCGCAAGCCCTAGTCAACTAATTCTGGAAACGCTGGCTGACAGACTACCTGCCAGAGATTATGCTATATTTCACCCTAAGGAGGAAAATTTGGTAAAAACCAAAATTTCTCACTAGGGTGAAAATTTGTTGGTAAAAACCAGTCTTTGTACAGGAGGGCACAAATCCTTATTTCATACTACGCCGAAACGCAACATAGTATGAAATAAGGATTTGTGCCCTCCTGTACAAAGACTGGTTTTTACCAACAAATTTTCACCCTAGTGAGAAATTTTGGTTTTTACCAAATTTTCCTCCTTAGGGTGAAATATAGCATAGTGCTTTCGCATAGGCCTGCTAAGCCAAGACAAGTTTCGGCTTCACTTGTGTCTCATCGGCATAAACAGAACTTCTGCTCGAACGGGACATCACGTTTGATCAGACGTTTGATTGAAACACATAGTGTGTTTTAGTTTTAAGGGATTTGCGTCAAGCCGGCGCTAATCTATTCCGACAATACGTTAGTGTCGGTTTCTGAAGAGGCGAAGCCGAAACGCAACATAGTATGCCAGAGATTACCCGAAGGACGAAGAGGTTCATCCGCACGAAACCCGTGATTATAAGAGACGTCGTTGTCATCGTCGATCCAAAGCTTCCGAGGAACTGTTGGCTGAAGGGAAAGATCATCGAGACCTGCTATTACAGCGACGCACTATGGGTCACAGGGGCGGTTTTTTGGTACAAAAATCAATATCTTCCAAACCGTTCATTTTAGAGAAATTATGTCTGAGAGAATATTAGTGGGAATAAAATTCTCTTTCTTTTAAAGTAAAATGTAACTAGGGTGGTCCTCTCGAACATTCTTTTCGAAAAATTATTTTTCGAACGAAATGGTATAGTAAGGTACTTACTTCAGCAAAGTTGTAGAAAAATGTTTTTCAAGAAACATTTTCAAATGCATCAAAGTTATAGCACTATCGGTTTTCATGTTATAATTATTTTTATTCTTTAACTTAGGGTGTTTCTGAAAAAGTCAGTTTTTTAACTATAACTTTTTAAGTAGTTAATCTATCTTAGTACTCTCTATGAAGCAATTTTAGTACTTTTCATTGCGCATATTTTTGCTATAGAATGTGAATCGATATCATTTTTCGTTATCGAGTTACGATCATTTTTACATTTCTTACAAAAGAAATGTATAGGATTCGCTCAAACTTTGAAAACTTTTTCCGAGGCCCGGAGGGCCGAGTCTCATATACCAATCGACTCAGCTCGACAAATTGAGACAATGTCTGTATGTGTGTGTGTGTGTGTATGTGTGTATGTATGTATGTACAAAATGTCATGTAATTATCTCAGCAATGGCTGAACCGATCTTAATGAAACTAGTTTCAAATGAAAGGCCTAACGTTGCCATTTGACACTATTATTTTTGTTTTTCGATATGTTGTTTACTTTCTGAGATATGAGCGATTTTGTCAAAACACAGCAGGTTTTTTGCAAATAACTTTCGAACAATACATTATTGTCCCACAAACTGCACAAAAATAGAAAGCTTGTAAAAATACCTTTCTAACAAGCTATAGATTGTCTAAATCTGTGCACGAGCGGCGGAGATATTAAACATTTTGTATTTTTAGTCCTCGCTTACCAATTTCCACTAACTAAAAATGAGATTGTTTCATACAGCGTATTGCTTTACTGGTGTTTTAGGGGCAAAACTAAACCGATTTTGAATATCTGGGTATGAAAACACATCTACGTGATTCAAGGAATTCGATGTTGGGAACATTTTGTGAATTACCTTTATAATAAATTAACTATTTCTTAAAAATCAATATACAAGTTCACTTCAATGACAAAATAATGTGTTGATAAAGAAACAGTGAGTTCTAGTATTTATCCCTTGGATTAGGCATTGCGTTCAATCATGAGGTAAATGTTGGATGGTAAATCAATACACAGATCAACAAGTAATTCACCTAATAGTGAGATAAAAGATTTCTCATATAATTATACTCGTGGCGTCACCGAAAGTAAAGTAGTAAGTATGTTTGAAGCCCAAAAATCTAGCAAAAATTTAGCTCTTTTACAAGACTTAGGTTATACTGGTTATGGCGCAAAAATTACTACTTACATTATTTATGACAAGAATATAAAAAATCAATATATCATAATAATATACCTATAAAAATAATGTCACTGCATTAACCAACATTAGCCATTCCTCACACCCCCCCCCCCCCATCTCTCTCTCTCTCTGTTTCTCTTCTATCGCATCTATCTAGCTATCTCTGTATCCATTTCTAAGTTGTGTGATAAGATCTTCTGCCAATCTGAAATATTTATTAATTGTAATTGCGAAGGTTTGAGAAAACAAAACTATTTTTTTACTGCTGCTACATCAACTCAACTTTAATTCAATTGTATTCAAAGCCTTTATCTACAATATAATTAAGGAAATTCATGGCTATATCAGAAAAATATTTGGCTTAACTGGGTAATATGAAAGTTTGACATGAAAATTTTCAAAAGAGACATTCCACGTGCGATATTTAAACTATTCGTATCTCTATTGAATTTTGAATGAAACATATGCTCAAAGACTGAAAGCTGAAGCCAGCAGGATTGGACTTGCCATCAACGTTTCGAAGACAAAATACATGAGAGGAAGAGGTTCTAGAGACGACAATGTGAACCTCCCACCAGAGTGCGGATTGACGGTGACGAAATCGAGATGGTCGACGAATTCATGTATTTGGGCTCACTGATAACCGACGACAATGATAACAGCAGAGAAATTCAGAGACGGATCTTGGCGGGAAATCGTGCCTACTTTGGACTTCGGAGGACGCTCCGGTCGAACAAAATTCGCCGCCGCACGAAGTTGATTATCTACAAGACGCTGATTAGATCGGTGGTCCTCTGTGGCCACGAGACTTGGACTATGTTCGTTGAGGACCAACGCGCCCTTGGAGTTTTCGAACGAAAGGTGTTGCGTACCATCTATGGTGGAGTTCAGATGGAAGACGGAACGTGGCACAGGCGAATAAACCATGAGTTGTATCAGCTGCACATTCGTTATATTGGTACGAACTTTCATGAGAAATAACGGATCAAAGACCAAAAATATCCACAAATTACATTCATTTGATTCATTTGTTTCATTTGAATCATTTGATTCATTTGATTCATTTGATTCATTTGATTCATTTGATTCATTTGATTCATTTGATTCATTTGATTCATTTGATTCATTTGATTCATTTGATTCATTTGATTCATTTGATTCATTTGATTCATTTGATTCATTTGATTCATTTGATTCATTTGATTCATTTGATTCATTTGATTCATTTGATTCATTTGATTCATTTGATTCATTTGATTCATTTGATTCATTTGATTCATTTGATTCATTTGATTCTTTTGATTCATTTTATTCATATCTTTAATTTTATGCATTTCGTGTTCAGTCATTCGTTATATTTTATTCAATTTGTTAATATGAGTCAATTTATTTTATTAATCTTATAACTATTTCTAAATATAATCTTAATTTTTATTTAATAACCTAACCTAATTTGATTCGTGTATTTTATAATTTTGATTTATATTAATTTTTCTACTTATTTTATGAATTTAAAAACCTATTATTTCATTTTTTGCTTTACTTTTTTATTTCGGTCGTTTTGTTGATTTCTATAATTTATTCAGTTTATTCGAGATTTTATTCGTGCAAGACTCGAAACTGTTTTCATCCCACCTCTAGTTGGGTGCCTACTTCTCGTGAGTTCTGCAAACTAATCCAATAGTGAAATGTGTAAGAAATGTCTCATCTCACTGCTAGGTGGATTAAATCGGTTTTTTTAAATAAAAATGATAGTTTTCAATGACCTCTAACTCAGAAAGTTGCAAAAAGTAGCAGCTGAATTTGTACTCTTTCGAAAATGCATAAAAAATACTATCAAATATCTCGAAATCAACTTTTGCTTTTTTGTCCTTCGATGTCATATATGAACAACAACACCACGAGTCGTGACAGTTTAATTGCTATCAATCCCATTCATGTATTGAATCGCAGTAGCCGACGACTTCTTTGATGAACGCGTGTAGTGCTTTGTATTATTAGTTCCGTTAAAATGGATAAAAGAAAATCATTCTATCTCTGGAAAGTGACCAAAGGTGAAAATAGAAATAAAATAAAGGCTGGGTTTAAGAAAATTATGAGATCATTTGATGTGGGAGAAAATGAAAAAAAGAATTTCGCTCGGAATGCAAAAGCTGTAGCAATTAAAACATGTAAAAGGTTTGATCAATTTTGGAAAGACAGCCATCAAATTGAGACGAAAGTGCTCGATAAAAATTCGAAATATTTTGAGAAGCTGTTAACAGTTCCAAAAAATGCACTTCCTCCTAAACCAGCATTCACAGAAATTCGTCACTTACTCAGAATAGAATGAAGGGTAATCCTTAATTCATTCGCTTTTTAAAGTAACATGCTCAACATTTTATACTGTTTATATAATGTTCAAAATTATAGGCCGTCCAAAAAACCGAGTGCATGAATTGTGCTTGAAAAGGAAAAGGAAACTTAATCTTTGGGAAAAGAAACACGATTCAGATAACTATAGCGACGACGATGCTGATGATGTTGATGATTGTGATTATAAAAATTATGATGATGTCGATTATAATAAAATAGACCATAACTCTCCGAGCTCTCGATCGAAGCAGTTCGTTTTCTGGTGCTGTGCATAAAGTGAACAAGAATAAATTGTCAGTGAAGGTCAACCATTGTTCGAGGCAGTCTTTGTTCGCCGGTGCCCAGGCTGGTGAAGTGAATACCAGAATAGCCGGAATCGCCGCTATATAAGCTAAGTATTTTTTTTTTCTTTCATTTCCCTTTCCCCGATCGGTCTCTACTTCTGCCCTTTCCCCTGAATATAAGTTTCATCTCTCGTTTACACCACGTGTTATCCTCGTGCCTAAATGGCCGAGGGCGAAGTAACATTGGATGGGAATGATATTCCCATGGATATACCGGATAAACCCGAAATTACTCCCTCCCCTGATTCCCCCAGTCCTCCCCGTATTAAAACATACCCAGCCAGTTCGACTGGACCCTGGGTGGTGTATTTCCGGCCCAACACGAAATCGCCCAATATTCTAGAAATCTCACGGGAGCTGACTGCCAACTACCCGTCCGTGGCTCAGATAACACGTGTTCGAGCTAATAAGATACGCGTTATAGTAAATGACCTCGACCAGGCAAACCAGATTGCTCGCAGCGAGCGTTTTACGAAGCAATTCAAAGTGTATGTGCCTTGTAGAGTTGTGGAGATCGATGGGGTCGTCGCCGAACCGGGTCTAAAGTGCGAAGACCTGTTGAAGTACGGGGTTGGCTGCTTTAAGGACCCTTCACTTCAAAAGGTGAAAATTCTGGAATGCAAGCAATTGTATTCCGCAAAAACTGAAGATGATAAGACAACTTATTCTCCGTCAGACTCGATTCGGGTGACTTTCTCCGGATCTGCTCTTCCCAACTATGTCCTCCTGGATAAGGTTCGCCTACCTGTTCGCCTATTTGTACCGCGGGTAATGAACTGCAGCAATTGCAAGCAACTGGGCCACACAGCCACTTATTGTGGCAATAAAAAACGGTGCGGCAAATGCGAGGGAGAGCATGAGGATGACGCTTGCGGTGGAGAAACTGAGAAGTGTATTTACTGCGGGGGCCCTCCGCATGCTCTTAAGTCATGCCCGGCGTACAAGCAGCGCGGGGATAAAATTAAGCGCTCCCTTAAGGATCGCTCGAGGCAGTCTTATGCAGAAATGCTAAAGAATGCTTCGCCATCTGTCCCTTCCGAAAATTCCTTTGCTCTTTTGGCTGGCGTTGAGCAAGAATCTGACGACCCACAAGAGGGAACATCATTGGTTAACCCAGGGGAATCCAGGAAGAGGAGAAATCTAGCCTCCCCTACATTGCCTCGTAAGGGTGCCAAGGTGTCGTCCACTCAGAGTGCGCCAACCGCAATCAATAAATCCAACGGAAGTGATGCACAAAAGCCGAAGCAATTTGCTCCAGGACTTGGAAATATTAATTCTAACAAGGAGTACCCACCACTTCCAGGGACACCAAAAACCCCAAGTGTCCCCTTTTTTCAAACAGATACTCAGTCCAGTAGCGGACTAATGAAATTTTCTGACATAGTGGACTTAATTTTCACAGCTTTCAATGTTACTGATCCTCTTAAAAGCCTTCTGATACGTTTTCTCCCTATAGTGCAAACATTTTTGAAGCAGTTGACTACTAAATGGCCCCTCCTTGCAGCGATCGTATCCTTCGATGGCTAAGTCATCGAACGAGGTCACCGATTCGATCACTGTTCTACAGTGGAACAGCAGAAGTATCCTCCCGAAAATCGATTCCTTTAAATTTTTACTAAATAGTTTAAAATGTGATGCTTTCGCATTATGTGAAACTTGGTTAACTTCCGATATAAATCTCAACTTCCACGACTTTAATATAATTCGTCTGGATCGAGAAAACCCCTATGGAGGAGTACTTTTGGGGATCAAAAAGTGCTATTTTTTCAACCGAATTAACCTCCCTTCGACACCAGGCATTGAAATTGTCGCTTGTCAAGTTTTAATCAAAGGTAAAGACCTTTGCATTGCTTCCATCTACATTCCTCCTAGAGCCTCGGTAGGGCATCGAACGCTTTGTAATATCACGGAATCCTTACCGGCACCGCGGCTAGTTCTGGGAGACTTTAACTCGCACGGTACGGTATGGGGCTGTCTTCATGATGATAATAGATCAACATTAATCCAAGATCTTTGCGATAATTTCAACATGACCATCTTAAACACGGGAGAAATGACGCGGATTCCTACACCACCAGCACGCGCAAGCGCGTTGGATTTATCTCTATGCTCGACTTCGCTACAGTTAGATTGCATGTGGAAGGTGATCCCTGATCCCCACGGTAGCGACCATTTGCCTATCGTGATTTCAATTGCTAACGGTTCAAGACCATCGGAAACAATCAATGTATCGTATGACCTCACACGGAACATTGATTGGAAGAGTTACGCGACCGCGATATCCGTTAAAATCGAATCCACTCAAGAACTTCCTCCGGAGGAAGAGTACAGGTTTTTGGCTGGCTTGATTCTCGACAGTGCGAATCAAGCTCAGACTAAACCAGTACCCAGCGCGAATACCCATGGACGGTCTCCCACCCTGTGGTGGGATAAAGAGTGCTCAGAGCTGTACGCGGAAAAGTCCACTGCATATAAGGCCTTCCGGGAAGACGGGTTACCCGCTAGCTATCTACAGTACGCGTCGTTAGAAAGGCGAATGAAGAGTCTAATGAAAGCCAAAAAACGTAGTTATTGGCGCCGGTTCGTCGACGGGTTAACGAGAGAAACAGCGATGAGCACTCTTTGGGGTACGGCTCGACGTATGCGTAACCGTAATAGTACCAACGAGAACGTGGAATATTCAAACCGTTGGATATTTGCTTTCGCCAAGAAGATCTGTCCGGACTCTGTCCCGGTACAGAAAACGTACCGCGCCGCGTCTCCTCACGATACCGCGAACGAAACACCGTTTTCGATGGTGGAGTTCTCACTTGCTCTCTTATCATGCAACAATAACGCCCCAGGGTTAGACAGAATCAAATTCAACTTGCTGAAGAATCTGCCTGACACTGCAAAAAGGCGCTTATTGAATTTATTTAACAAGTTTCTTGAGGGTAACATTGTCCCTCATGACTGGAGGCAAGTGAAGGTCATCGCCATCCAAAAACCAGGAAAACCAGCCTCCGACCACAACTCATATCGGCCGATTGCAATGCTGTCCTGTATTCGGAAGTTGTTCGAGAAAATGATCTTGTTTCGCCTCGACAATTGGGTTGAAGCAAATGGCTTACTGTCAGATACACAATTTGGCTTCCGCAAAGGCAAAGGGACGAACGATTGCCTTGCGTTGCTTTCTACAGAAATCCAAATGGCCTATGCTAACAAAGAGCAGATGGCATCAGTCTTCTTGGATGTTAAGGGGGCTTTTGACTCAGTTTCTATCTACATTCTGTCAGAGAAGCTGCACCAGCATGGTCTTTCGCCAATTTTAAATAACTTTTTGCTAAACCTGTTGTCTGAAAAGCACATGCACTTTTCGCATGGCGATTTAACAACATCGCGATTTAGCTACATGGGTCTTCCCCAGGGCTCATGTCTAAGTCCCCTGCTCTACAATTTCTACGTGAATGACATTGACGATTGTCTTGCCAATTCATGCACGCTAAGGCAACTTGCAGACGACGGGGTGGTCTCTGTTACAGGGCCCAAAGCTGCCGACTTGCAAGGACCATTACAAAATACCTTGGACAATTTGTCTGCTTGGGCTCTTCAGCTGGGTATTGAGTTCTCCACGGAGAAAACTGAGTTGGTTGTTTTTTCTAGGAAGCGTGAGCCGGCGCAACTCCAGCTTTTATTAATGGGTGCAACGATCAACCAGGTTTTCACATTTAAATATCTCGGGGTCTGGTTCGACTCTAAAGGTACCTGGGGATGTCACATTAGGTATCTGAAACAGAAATGCCAACAAAGGATCAATTTTCTCCGAACAATAACTGGAACATGGTGGGGTGCTCACCCAGGAGACCTGATTAGGTTGTACCAAACAACGATATTGTCGGTGATGGAGTACGGGTCTTTCTGTTTCCGCTCCGCTGCGAACATACACTTCATCAAACTGGAGAGAATCCAGTATCGTTGCTTGCGCATTGCCTTGGGTTGCATGCACTCGACCCATACGATGAGTCTCGAAGTGCTGGCGGGCGTTCTTCCGCTAAAAAATCGATTTTGGGAACTCTCATATCGATTGCTCATCCGATGCGACATTCTGAACCCGTTGGTGATTGAAAACTTCGAGAGGCTCGTCGAGCTTAATTCTCAAACCCGATTTATGACCTTGTACTTCGACTACATGGCACAGAGCATTAATCCTTCTTCATATACTCCCAGCCGTGTTCGTTTCCTAGATACTTCTGATTCTACTGTATTCTTCGACACATCCATGAAGGAAGAGATTCGTGGAATCCCGGACCATATACGCCCGCAAGTGATCCCCAATATATTTTATAAAAAATTCCGAGAAGTCGACTGTGACAAAATGTTCTACACTGACGGATCAAATCTCGATGGGTCCACTGGCTTCGGTATCTTCAACAATACTATCACCGCTTCATTCAAGCTCAATGATCCCGCTTCAGTTTACGTCGCAGAGTTAGCTGCAATTCAGTACACCCTTGGGATCATCGACACTCTGCCCACAGATCACTACTTCATCATTTCGGACAGCCTCAGCTCCATCGAGGCTCTTCGTGCGATGAAGCCCAAAAAGCAATTCCCATATTTCCTGGGGAAGATACGGGAGTCCTTGTGTACGTTATCTGAAAAATCTTATCAAATTACCTTTGTTTGGGTCCCCTCTCATTGCTCTATCCCGGGCAATGAAAAGGCCGACTCATTAGCAAAGGTGGGCGCATTAAATGGTGATATATACGAAAGACCAATCTGCTTCAACGAATTTTTTAGTATTTGTCGTCAGAGGACACTCAACAGTTGGCAAACCTCGTGGAGCAATGGTGAACTTGGACGATGGCTACATTCCATTATCCCAAAGGTATCAACGAAGCCTTGGTTCAGGGGGATGGATGTGGGTCGGGATTTTATTCGTGTAATGTCCCGACTTATGTCCAACCACTACACCTTGGATGCGCATCTGCGGCGTATTGGGCTTGCGGAGAGTAGTCTGTGCGCTTGTGACGAGGGCTATCACGACATCGAGCACGTTGTCTGGGTATGCGCCGGGTACTTGGACGCCAGGTCTCAGTTAAAGGATTCCCTTCGGGCCCGAGGTAGACCACCCAATGTCTCAGTCCGAGATATACTGGCAAATCGTGATTTCCCCTATATGTCCCTTATTTATACTTTCATAAAAACGACAAATATCCCAATTTAGCCCCTCTCTTTTTATTTCTCGTTTTAGAAGCTTTCTCTTGCCTTGTGGGACCGATCAGCTCCAGACTGCAACTATGTAACCGCCGTCGCACTTACCACTACGGAAACTGAAGCGAGAGCGACTCAAGGTCCGATGACTTTTGAAGGATTCCCCGCGGGTCCGAAGAATACCATCCGCCAATCCGACCTACTAGACTGAGGCGGTAATCTTTCGCTGATCTCCCGTTTGAGCGAAAGTTGCAAGTTTTGCTCTTCTCTCCCGGTCACCATCTACGCTTTCTCTCCCCTGTCCTTGATACAACTGCTTCTACAGCCCCCCTCTGAATATCTTGACCAAGCATAAGTCTCCGCTAAAAAAGTTCAAATTTGTATTCTGTATTCCTAGTTTTAAGATAGTTGTAATTTTACCTCTTTGTTAAAACTATTGTCCCCCATCTTGTAAATAGAATTGTATCCCTAGTCTTAAAACACCTGCGAATTTTCTCATAAATATTTGTTCCCCCTTTTGTGTACCAAACTATATTGTTAGTTTTAAGATAACTGTAAATATTTCCTAAAAATTATTACTATTGAATTCCTTGTTTTAAAATTTTTTCATAAAAAAAATCTTTCGCCCCCTCTCTTGTATATAGAATCTTATTTCTAGTCTTAAGATAGCTGTAAAATTTTTCTTTTTTAAAAAAAATATTTCAACATTGTAACCTCCTAGTTTTAAAATATACAAAATGTAAAAACAAAAGAATTTGGCACCGCCAAGCTAACGCATTTGTGCCTATCAAATAAACGAAATGAATAAAAAAAAATAATAAAATAGTTATGTAGAATAGTAAAATAAATATCTGCCTGAGCCTAACGTTTTCAATATTTGTGTACATATATTTGACAAGCTCAAAAAATCATTTAAAAACTCGACTTTTTGATCTAGTAAAGCAGGTGCTAAATGGCGATGACCAGGCCCTTAACCCATTCATGCCTATGTTGTTTGTGGAGAACAACGCTTTTAAACAGCTATAACTTTTGATTGAGGCGAGATTTGCTCACAAAAACAAGTAATGCTCATTAATGTGAATATTGCCTTTAATTTGAGCATTAACAGTTACAAGGATCAGCTCTAGAACTGAAGTTATTGCAATTAGTCTGATTGGATTCCGATGGAGCAGTGCTGCCAGGGATAGTTTACGTTGACGACGGAAAATGATTTTTTCATATCTCTTCGTTATGGTGCAATATTATTGAAAACTGATAAAACTTATCAATTTAGACTGTCGTTGGTTACGTTTTCTGCGTAATTAGACTATTGTAATTATTCTAGGAGAATTGCATTGAGCATTACAAGGTAAAAATTGACCAGCCTCTAGCACTGCCATGGAAGCACCTATCTTTATGAAAATAGGCTTTTCGTGTTTCTTGACCCAACCGTTTTCAAGGAAAAATAGTTTTGAAATCCTACATGCACTAGAAAAAAGTTGGGCATGAAAGGGTTAAAAACAACCGTAAGTTGATGTCATTTGATCATAATGTTGATGTCAACATTTTTCGCTGAAGGATAAAAAAGCAAAAGTTGATTTTGAGATATTTGATAGTATTTTTGATGCACTATCGAAAAAGTACAAATTTAGCTGCTACTTTTTGCAACCTTCTGAGTTAGGGGTCATTGAAAACTATCATTTTTATTTAAAAAAATGATCGTAACTCGATAACGAAAAATGATATCGATTCACTTTCTTCAGCAAAAATATGTGCAATGAAATAGACTAACTACTTAAAACGTTATAGTTAAAAAACTGACTTTTTCAGAAACATCCTAGGTTAAAGAAGAAAAATAATTATAGCATGAAAACCGATAATTCTATAACTTTGATACATTTGAAAATGTTACTTGAAAAACATTTTTCTACAACTTTGCTGAAGTAAGTACCTTGCTACACCATTTAGTTCGAAAAATATTTTTTCGAAAAGAATGTTCGAGATAACCACCCTAGTTACATTTTACTTTAAAAGAAAGCCAATTTAATTTCCAAAAATATGATCTCAGACAAAATTTCTCTAAAATGAACGGTTTGGGAGTTATTGATTTTTGTACCGAAAAACCGGCCTTGTGACCCATAGTGCGATGGCCAGATACGGTCAGCTACCGTACGGACGGCGAGTGGTGTGTACGAGCGCCCTGTGACCATGTGACTGTACTGGATGTTCAGCGCGACGAGAAGTAGGCCGAACAGATATCGGCTTAACTGGAGGGTGTGTTATCGGACCCCTCCGATAAGCGCTCACCTACCTATAGCACATCTTGGTCAACAGGCTCCAGTCACCCAGGGTTAGTAAGCAAAAAGACGAAGTTCAACAACGTGTAAGGTTCATTATCCTTTGTGGTAAAAGTTTAAAGTTTAAAATTAATATACTAACTAAATATCACTGAAATTGAATCTATTGGAGTAACACTTTTGGCTTGGTAAAAGTATAAAATTTATAGGTATTTTGCGATATATACATGTATCTATTATAATCTAACTAGCTGGGTACTGCCCGCATGAGATTTAGTGCTCCAACCTAATATCTACTTATCATTGCGCTACTACGAGGTGTTAATCTAACTAAAAACCGTTGGAAAAACTTCTAAATACTTACAACAATATACGAACGACCTGCAGGAAATAGCCTGTGGCCAACAAACTCCTGAATTGCTGGCAAGACATCCGGTTACGAACACCTTGAAAAGAACTAAACCTAAGTCGAAAACTTATAATCTTAATGAATATTCTTATATACAACTATATCTAAATCACATATAAAACAAAAATTTAGAAACTTATCATGTTAAAACTATCGGTCCTATACAGGAAAAATACAATCTCTCTCTATAGGCTACATCCATAAATTACGTAGCATTTTTATTGAATTTTAACACGCCCTCCCCCATCGTAGCATTTCATCACAAACCTCCAAATACCCCCTGATAATGACGTAGCTTGACGATAATCCTTCCACCTAAAGCTGAGTACGTATTATTCGAGAATTAGCAAAGAAAAATACTTCGTTTTTGACTGCACACATTTTCAAAAAAATCCATTGTAATTAAAAAACTTGAAAGTTTGAAATAAAAAAAACGAAGCATTAACCATTCAGTACAGGAACCAAATAATTTGCTCGCACTTTGATTTTGGAATTGTGTATAAGGAAACGCTTACAAACTCCCCCTCCCTTGTATAATGTTACGTCATTTATGGATGGACCCATATCAAAAGCATACGTCGGTTGTTTTATTTACTGGAATTTCGGAAAAATCCCTAAAAACGCGTTGACTGAAACTGTCAAGAATTATAGTTCTAGTTCTCTCATAATTGATCCGCTTAGCTTTTTCAAAAAGCTTAAAATCACTTCTTAAAATAATCTAAATTGATAAACCTCAAGTTAAAAGAAATCTAAAATGTGAAGTAAAATAATATGGTTCCTTCAAACTGACACAAACCGCTATTTGAAATAAACAGACAAAATGAAAAAAACTATCACCATCCATAGAAAAAATACTTTCCATACCAGCAAAATTCGAAACCTCACCAAAATAAACAACTCAATATTTCCACAACAAAACAAAAGAGAAAGTGTATTCCTGGATGACTAGATTATAAAATCAAACTGCAGTCTAGACGGTTGTTCATGGAGGTCTGATTCGAGAAAAAATGGCAACTAATGCCTGCTTTGTTAAATTCCTATGCACATCGAAACAACGAGTTAGAAAATCGATCGTCGAAAAAAAAAACAAAACATGCAGCTTCAGTGTATTTTTTTTATCTAAAAATGCGTTGCTAAATTAACAAACAAACTACACATGCACAATCGAATCGCTATTACCACTGACCCGTCGCTTATCAAGCGAGGACAATACCGTCATCATCATCGATCTCATAGGCTCCTCTGATGGAGACACTATGGAATCGATTCAGTGCCATAACAACAAACAAACCGCCTGGCGCAACAGCGACATAACCCGGTTCGACCCATTCAACGATTCCTACTTGCATCGTCCCTCTGGCGGAATACATGCTAAAAGTCGAGGGCCTCTTCAACGCAATTGCAATATCGCAATCAAACTGTCTGCCGGAACTGTATAAAACAGTAGGGAAATTAGTTTAGAAAACAAATTCCAAGAATATTATCAATTGTAGATTGTTTTAACATCAATAAATGCTGTGGAAATTGTCTCAATTTTTTTGTTTGAGACATGTTTGCAATATTGCGATAAGATAAAAACATCAATGCTTTAGGCATTACCCCAATATGCAAAGTGCAAAAATACGGCAAAATAGTTTTTCCATTATCTTTTACTCCGTTTTACCTTACAGGTCCACATTCAGTTTTGTATTTGTCTAAAACTTGTCAAAGTATTGCGTTCTTATCAGATTTTTCGGAAATTCATTGAATGATAAATAAAGAATAATTCACAGCCTACTTCGAATTTTTCTAGAATCACATCTAACGCGGACTGTGAATGTCACTAGATAGAACGACAATTCTGGAGAAGATTTTCAACAGGTCCTAAGCGACAATGATAAATTCTCCTTGTTTACATTCTCTTCTTTGATTACTCTGTCACTTCAACTTTTACCCTTTAACTCTGCATAATTTTCTAGTAAAATATCACAATATCAAGTCATATAAAAAATTCCCAAAATAGTAGTATTTATATCAAGTCTCTTTTTGTTGTTTATAAATAGTAAGGGTACGTGGCTTGTTTCCCTCTCGATACAGGACCTCTTGAATCGCTCTACCTCAAAACAGCAGCTTTAAATGCCCACGAATGGATACACAATCCTAACCAGCCAGAAGCGACTACAACCTGTGCGGAAACAAAAAAAAATGAAACATCAACTCAAATCGCCAAAACAGCTTTACTCCCAGTCAGAACTACAAATACAGATAAACGCCGTTTGCTGCTGCTGCTGATCCCTTATTCTCCCGGAGGGAAAACTTTTCTATGCAAAATTGGTCGCATGAAAAAATAAAAACGAATAAAAAAAATCAGTCGCAATGCAAATTTGTTCTAGCACTCTTCACCCGCTCTGCTCTGCCAGAACTGAAAGGGCAATACTCGGTCGGTCAGCTCTTTTGGCCGCAAAATGTCGATTTTTTGTTATTCGTTTGCTGCTCGCATTTGGGTCCCCCGAAACCGGTCCCAATTGCATCCCCTCCCCTCTCCATCGCACCAGACATACCTACCCACACACACAGTGCAGTGTATGGACAGACGGCAATCATTGATCTTCAACTCGTTCAAAAACGTTTGCATCACAACACAATAGTGGACCATCGGATGGGGAAATGCTCTCTGAACGGTTTTGAATGCTCAATTCGGAAGAGTAATTGGAATCATTGTTTTTACTTGGCGATTGTCTAGCGAAACTAGTCACGCTTCCTTCCGCGGAATGCTGCGATCGTCGAAAAGTTTGATTGACATTGATTCGAATAGCGTTATTATTATTAATATTAATGTGAAAACTATGTGCTATGTCTAACAGTGATAATATATTCTTGAAATCGTATAATTTTGCCCATTTTCAAAGACGACTTTTTTAAATCGAATTTTTGATATTCGATTGTGAAAAAATAGTCTGGTAGTCTGAATCAGGCAAATGAGATTGCTGATAACAGTCCTTAAAGGTACAAGTTCAGAGTCTCCGTACCAGCAAACAAGGTCGAAATCGGTGGTGTGGTTCTGCTGAAAGACGGAGTTGGCAAGTTTAAAGGCCCAATTGTTCAGTCAGTGAAGATATTAGGCTGCAAACGATTGCATTCAGCACATATCGTATGGCTTATATCGGATGATCTTCGCGGGATCTGCTCTACAAAACTCCTCTTTGACGAGGTTCGTCTGCTTGTTTATTAATTTGCTTGCGGGCCATAAACTGCATGAATTGTAAATAATTAGAATACACCGCCTCCCATTACAGCAATAAGGTCAGTTGTGGCAAATACGCGTACAAACAGGTGAGTGCGTTCGCTTCGGAATCGCAATCTTTTATAGTAATGCTAAAGAGAACTACGTTAGCGGCTACTATAAACATTTATACTAACTTCTCTACTGACGAGTGCGACTCTGATTACCTCAAGAAGGGAACGTCTTCGGATGTGCCTAGAAATCATAGAAACAAGGAGACGTATCCTTTCAAGATTTTCCAAAACTAACTGCTCGGTGAAGTACTGGTGATTGGTGATAAATTGAAGCAAATAGCTTGTGGTCTCGGATACCCGAAGCTCTACTTTGTAACGAGTACATTATTGTAAATATGTAAATGTATATAGTTATAATTTAACTTAGATTTTTTTATATTATTAATATTTAATTTTCGTTGTTCATGTTTACCGCGTTCATAAAATCGAGCTGCTACGGTAGCGCGAGAGAGACTTCTTTAAAATAGACTTGCTATAATCCACTTGAGTTACCACCGTTCTTCGCACGCGCCAATTTGTAGTTTGCTTTGCCTAGCGTCGCTACCGATGGGAGTGTAATTTGGCTACCGAAAGAGGCTATCGACCTTATCAAGAGTTCACGAACCCTTGCATCCTTCGGTGAAGAGTCTGTTTCACTCTGATGGCTGGCAAGAGACAGGCTGGCACACTTGAAGCCACCCGTAGAAATGAGATGCTGTTATGCAGCTGGGGAAACTCGGGACTGTTAATGCGAATTCGAGAATGTCGCTATTGTCCACTTCGTGGAAAATACGTCAGATCCGCTAACGAAGACCTTCAAACCGCGGTTAATCTGAGGATTCTCAAAGCCCAATAAACCACTTTGAACTAATCAGTGGAAGAGGCAAGAGTGGTTCGTCATTTGTTCGCGCCGTGATGTGTTCAGCGTGGTAATTAAATTCGGCCTTAAAAGTTTCACCAAGTTCAATAATCAGTTTCCCTTCCCTAACAGAATAGCAATTGATAGTGCAACCCAATTAGCTTGGCGATTCTTGTGTGCGCGCCGAAGAAGATTTTAAGGTAAACCCGTAGTTTTGGTTACCAAAAAAATGTGCTTGTGCTTATTTGTTCCCGTGCAACGGCAATCTATTTCACAGGTTCGTGGCAGCCGTCGAACGTCCAAAGCATCACATCTCCTCGTTGGTAACCACTCTTGACCCCACGGTTCGTCTCAAGGTTGGTCCCGGTGGTACACGTGGCCGGAAGAAGGCAGCATCCGTCAAACCGCGCCTTGGCAGGACCATCCGACTACCGAAACGCAGTACCAGCACACCCAGTACATTTTCCGGTGACGACCGGAAGATTCGGCGGCACTACCCCGCCAGCAGTCCACGAATCGGCGGTGAAGACTATCGTCGTACATTAGGCGCGATCAGGAGTGATCGCACGTCGCATCAGCAGCAGCAGCAGTAGAAGGAATCGCCGTCTCCCGCCCAACATCGTCACGTAAAACCTAGGTCGTGAGTAGAGTGTTTTTATGTTTGTGATGTCCATGCGCATGGGGTCACCATAGACGGCCGTACCCTACCGTCAAATTTTGCCATCCGTGGCTCGCCCATATAGATTGCCGTTCAATTAGCACAGCACTGAACAAAGCACACCTTGAGAGGACGCACAATAGGTAGTATTGCGTCGCACTAGATAGGAGAGAGGATGATTGAAGGGAAGGGAAAACTGCCTAGCTAGGTCTAAAGGAATCGCAGAATGAGGAAAGTGAAGAAATAGAAATAAACGTATTGATGTAGCGAAAATGTGCTGTTTGCGATATAGCAGAAAATGTATCCCGTAGGGTAAATGTACTGATTGTCGTCTTGGTGAAGTTTTTCAGTTCTAGTTAAAGCGTGTCGTGTTAGTTTTTTTGGTTGTTTTTCTTTTACTGGGGAGGTTGGCCCTGATACCATCCGGAATCACTCTCTAGTCGAACCCTGGTTGATCGAATTGGCGGTTTGGACTTTGCCCGTGATGATAACAACCCGCGAGTGTAATCTTCGTTTCGGAATAAATTCGCATTAGCCGTTTCGGATTATCTTTGGCTCGTATAGCACGCGGATCATCGACGCGGACGGACTGTGTCTCCAGCTAACTTGCTTCCTTCCTAAAGAGAGGAAAACCAGAACCTTCTCCCGAGGGGTCTCACTAGGCCGGGCAGCTCTATAACAGGTGGGTGGTCTCTCAACTGAGAGTGGCGCATAAACCACCCACTTACCTACCTCGGAAGCTCGTTAGGCTGGCCAGTTGCATTGGCGCCCAACAATACCAGGCTTTTAGTTTCGTTGCAGCCAAGTCACATTGGCACCCAACAAAACTAGGTTTTTTTTAGTTTTCTTACCAATTTCGATTGGTGTTCAAAGAAAACGAAAATTTCTGTGCAATACAGGTTGGCGAAGAAAGAAGTTTTTTTGTGTGGTAACTTTTCCTCTGAAAAGGGGACTTTTCTCAATTGTACATATCATTTCCATTATTTAGTTAATCCATATTATATATTTGTTATTTGCATGTTAATTTATTTTTTCCAATTATTACATTATATTTTCTTTGTTATTTATTGGTTATCCTAATATAATCTAAGCTTTTTCGCATTTATAATTACATTATACGTACGCCTACATCACCTTATTACTTGCTATAACGGGGTGAATGCTACAAAATGAATCGACTTTTCCCACACGCGGAAGATCTCAATCAAGAAGAAGTTGACTATGAATTAATGATTCGTGGGCAACCAGAAGAGGTATTTAAACTTGACTTACCAGGGAAACAAAGGCAGCTAAGAAATTTGTTCAGGGAAGATCAACAGGAATGTCGAAACTATCGGTCATCTCTGAATATCAGGGACGAGGGCCCGTATATAGAAGGAAGAATCGTGAATTTAGAGAAGGCATTGTCGAGAAAGGTGGAACCGAAATTAGAATCTAGAGTACTGCATTACTGGTATCGGGTGAAACGGTGTTTGGCTTCCAGTGAAGAAGAAAAGAAAGAGAGGAGGGAGCTAACACGACGAATTGAGAAGGTTATGGTAGATTTTCAGTTTGGACCACCGCTGTCCCCGTATAAGGACCAAATTAACAACATTATCCAAGGGGCCGAAGGGGGTACAGCCATGTCAAATCAGGTAGGCGGGTTTACACTGCCGACAAACCAGGGGACTCAGGAATTCATCCTCCAAAATCCGCCAGACACGTCGAAGGGGGCAGTCCAAAAACAAACTCCAGTGATTGATGGCCCGATGATCACGGTTTCACAGGAAGAATGGACGAATATGAAAAAGACACTGGTAGAGCTGATGGAACAGGTCAAAACCAACAACGTGCGGAACACAAGAAGTGGGTTTCATGAAGCTACGAACTGGGAAACACAACGCCACGAAAGAGAAGAGATGCGCGGCATCGACCAGGGAAGAACCGGCCAGGATAGAGTTCAACCCCCGCGCGACCAATTGCCAGGTTTCTCGGGACAGGACCAGGATACTGAATCGAGCGACAACGAAGATGGAAGGCGACGACGTCAGTGGAACAGAAACAGCGTAGAAGACGAGTGGTCCAGTCACGGAAGCTATCGATCGACAAGACAGTTGGGTTGGCAACCCGATATCCCACAACGCAGAACGAGACATGGTAGACGAGAGGAAGGGAATGGACGTGTGGAAAAATGGAAGTTGCGATTCACGGGAGAGTCAAGGTCCCTAACAGTAGAAAACTTTCTATACAAGGCGAGAAAGTTAGCAGAACGGGAGGGTGTATCCAAGCAAATCTTACTGAGAGACATCCATATGCTACTCGAGGGGGCTGCGTCGGACTGGTTCTTTACATACGTGGACGACCTGGACACATGGGAGGTATTTGAAACGAACATCACCTACCGGTTCGGGAACCCGAACAAGGACCAGGGGATTCGGTCCAAAATCCAAGAGCGCAAGCAACTGCGGGGAGAATCGTTTATCGCTTTCGTGACAGAGATCGAGAAGCTGAACCGAATGTTATCCAAACCACTTTCGAGGCGAAGAAAATTCGAAGTGATTTGGGATAATATGCGGCAGCATTACAGATCAAAAATCTCGATCGTCGAAATAAAGGATTTGCAGCATCTCATTCGGCTTAACTATCGTATCGATGCAGCAGACCCGCAAATGCAACAGACAACGATAGATAATCAAGCACGCCGCCCGATCAATCAGATCGATGCAGATTGCAGCGACTATGATAGTGAGCATTCCGCGCCTCTGAACATGATGAGAAGTCGACCTAGCAGGGAACCCGCATCATCCTCCGGTACGAGACCAACCTCTCGCCAATCCCGCGATCTACCGGTGAGAATAGATCAATCGAATCAGCAGCAGGTACCAATGAAATGTTGGAACTGCCAGGTCGAAGGGCATGGTTGGAGACAGTGCACTAAACCAAGGTTGATTTTTTGCTACGGCTGCGGAAATTTGGGGAGAACAATCCGCAGTTGTGAGCGGTGCTCGGGCACTTCCGGTTCCAGAACCAATCAATCGCACCAGGGAAACGAATAAAGGGGTGGGAGTCAGGGAATTCGAGCACCCCGACTGATAATGAAATTCCCGATTTGATACGACAAAATTTGACATACGATCCATTACTGCAAGTGTATCATATAAAAATACGACTGAGTAGATGCCCACATCTTAGAGTGAAAATATTTGAAACAGAGATAGAGGCCCTTTTAGATTCTGGGGCAGGGATAAGCGTATTGAACTCCCTTGATTTAGTTGAGCGATACGGCTTGAAGATTCAGCCGGCATCGATCCGTGTCTCCACCGCAGACGGCACAAATTACAAGTGTCTGGGGTTTTTGAACATACCGTTCACATACAAGGGGTTGACTAGGGTAATACCTACCATTGTGGTTCCGGAAATTTCTAGGGAACTGATACTGGGGGCGGATTTTTGGGAAACCTTTAAGATAAAACCCATGATTGATTTGGGAAAGGGACCGGAAGAACTAGAGACCGTTAACTCGAAGAATGAATCGCTACTGTGCTTCACGATTGAACCTTCTGAAATCCCACCAGAGGAAGTAATCAACGAGGAATACGACGAAACTCTGGACATACCGGTATACGAAGGCCCTATCGATTCAACTCCAGATCCGGAAAGTATCGAAACGGAGCACACTCTCACGACGGAGCAACGAAAACAACTGACGGAAGTAATCAAAAGCTTCGAGCTGACGTCCAATGGGAAACTCGGAAGAACACACTTGATAGAACACGAAATAACGCTAAGAGAAGGAGCCGTACCGCGCAACCCACCGATTTACCGATGCTCGCCGTATGTCCAAGATGCGGTGAATCTGGAAGTGCAGCGCTTCAAAGAATTGGATGCCATCGAGGAATGCTACTCCGAGTGGACCAATCCCCTGGTACCCGTGCGTAAGAAAAACGGCAAAGTTAGGGTGTGTTTAGATTCGAGGAAGATCAACAAACTGACGATTAAAGACACTTACCCAATGCGGAATATGCAAGACATATTCCGACGATTGGGAAAGGCAAAATATTTCTCTGTGATCGACCTCAAAGACGCCTACTTTCAGATCCCACTGAAAGAGGAAAGTCGAAATCTCACAGCTTTCCGCACAGCAGAGGGGGTTTTTCGATTCAAGGTGTTACCTTTTGGACTAATTAATGCTCCATTCACTATGTCCCGTCTAATGGCGAAAGCGATAGGATTTGATTTAGAACCTAGAGTCTTCGTCTATCTAGACGACATAGTTATTGCAGCAGAAACGTTCGAGGAACATTTAAAGCTGCTACGAATCGTCGCGGAACGTCTTCGGAAAGCAGGTTTGACCATATCGCTTGATAAGTCCAGATTCTGCCGTAAACAGGTAATGTACCTAGGGTACCTGTTAAGCGAAAACGGCGTGGCAATAGACAGTACTCGAATTCAACCAATTCTTGACTATTCTCGACCCAAGACTCAACAAGATATCCGGAGGCTGATGGGGTTGGCAGGTTTCTACCAACGGTTCATTAAGGACTACAGCAGAATGACCGCTCCGATCTCAGACTTGCTGACCAAAGAAAATAAGAGGTTTACCTGGACAAAGGAAGCCGAAGATGGGTTCAACGAGTTGAAATCGGTTTTAACTTCAGCACCAATCCTCGGAAATCCAGATTTTTCTAAAATGTTCACTATTGAGTCAGACGCGTCTGATCGAGCGATAGGCGCCGCTTTGGTTCAAGAACAAGAGGGAGTAAACCGCGTGATAAGCTACTTCAGCAAAAAGCTTAACCGGGCACAACGTCGCTACTCCGCAGTGGAAAAAGAATGCCTTGGAGTATTGTCGGCCATTCACCATTTCCGACATTATGTAGAAGGAACGAAATTCCGGGTCGTCACTGACGCCAGAAGCTTGCTGTGGCTGTTCAACCTCGGTACAGAGACCGGCAACGCTAAGTTGCTGCGATGGGCATTGCGCATACAAGCGTACGATTTCGAGCTAGAATATCGGAAAGGCAAGGCGAATATCCTGGCAGATTGCCTATCTCGATCGATAGCAGTAGACACGATTACTTTGATGCAGGTCGACCCCGACTATGAGGATTTGGTCGAAGAAATACGAGGTGATCCAGCGAAACACCGCGACCGGAAAGTAATCGACGGGAAGGTATTCCAGTATGTAAAGACCGGCAGTCGACAGAGCGATCCACGGTTTGCTTGGAAGTACTACCCCCCGAAGGACAAACGGCAAGAAATTATGCAGAAGGAACACAATAAAGCGCATTTCGGTTTCGACAAGACCTTGGCTTCCGTGAAGGAGCACTTCCATTGGCCGAAAATGAGCGACGACGTCCGAAAATACTGCCGAGAATGCCTACGATGTCAGACGAGTAAGTCGGGGAATGTGAACGTCACACCGCCGATGGGGGCACAGAAGCCAGTCGAGTATCCGTGGCAGTTCGTGACATTGGACTACATTGGACCATTACCGCCGTCTGGACGAAATCGAAACACCTGTCTTCTTGTTGCCACCGACGTATTCAGCAAATTTATCCTGGTTCAACCGTTTCGAGAGGCGAAGGCTAATTCCCTGGTAGATTTCGTCGAAAACATGATCTTCCGACTGTTCGGAGCACCGGAGATCGTGTTGACAGACACTGGCTCCCAGTTTGTATCGAAGGCGTTCAAAGATCTGCTGGAAACATATCACGTTTCGCACTGGTTGACGCCCGCCTACCACCCACAGGTAAATAACACGGAGAGAGTCAACCGAGTTATAACAACTGCTATTCGGGCCACATTGAAAAAGAGCCACAATCACTGGGCGGACGATATACAGGATATCGCAGATGCAATACGGAATGCAGTGCACAACTCAACTAAATACAACCCGTACTTCGTCGTGTTTGGTAGGAATAAAATTTCTGATGGACGAGAATACAGCCACGTACGCGATAGTTACCAGCAAAACGAAGAAGGGGGGAAAGCAGTGTCAGAAAGGAGGAAAGCACTGTTCAAGGAAGTTAAGACCAACCTGGCTACGGCGTACCAAAGACATGCCAAAACGTACAACCTTCGGTCCAACCCACAATGTGTAACTTATACGGTGGGGGAGAAAGTGCTCAAGCAAACTTTTGACCTGTCGGATAAGGGGAAGGGATTTTGCAAAAAACTAGCTCCAAAATACGAACCAGCGGTAGTCCGCAAAGTCCTTGGGTCCCATACCTACGAGCTAGAAGATCTGACCGGGAAAAGGTTTGGGGTCTACTTCGCCAATAGGCTGAAGAAGATGCACTCTTCTCATCCAAGCCATTAAGGGGAACAATTCCGAGCTATGTACCTCCGAATGGAGCGACCACAGATTACGATGAGCAAGAAAACACCGTTAAGGGTAACTAGCATTTTAGGACAATCTTGAAGAACTCGTACAGGAACGTCTCAGGACAGTCCTGTTCTTGTAGATACCAAGATTGACCTTAATTAGCTAAAGTTGTTTACCAGCTACGAATATGCTTCCACGAAGACCATTAATCAATCACGATTTATTAAAAAAAAAATATGAATGGGTAACCCACACATCAGCCTTCAAGGTAGAAGTAACGACCAGATAACAAAAGAGTCGCGAAGCGTTTCGAAGGACGAATGTAAATAGTCTGTATATAGTAGATTAGTTTATTAATATATTTCTTCCCTATCGTAAATTTTCTAATATTAATGTTTAGTAATAACTGTTAGTTTTAATACTCTAAAATACTCGCGATTATCCAACGATGATCGAAACCCATACGGCATCCTTCCTTCCTTCAGGGAATATTTGCCATCAAGAATGTAAATAAGCTGCATACTCCTCTCCATCCGAAGGGACATTTGCCCGTTGTATATAATTTTTGTTGTTGTTTTTTTGTTGATGATTCGTCTTCCTACGTAGATGAAATGTATATTAGATTTGTTTCAAAACACATACCTTAAGAGCTTCTCTCTATAGTGCGCGATTTATCCCTCGTAGGAACATATTCGGGTTTAAGTAGCCAAACCTTTTCTCGTTCATTTTCCATCGTATCCTATACCGCATCCTTTCCTTCCTGGTTCCCATACATCAACAATTTCCTTTTTACATCCTGGTGTTTACATATCCTATCCATTTCCACTTCCATACACCGAAATATCCTGTCCTGCTGTCACATATCCTCAAATCCTTCCTCTTGCCATATATTGAAATATCCATTCCTGTTCACATCCATGTAGTTTTTTTCAATTGCAACTTAGTTTCTCTTTCATCCAACTTCTTTTTTTCATGATCTTCATAGTATTCCTTTCATCAATTTGTCCTTAGATTTTCCATCATTCCAATCGTATATTTTCCTTAGCCAGTCCCGTCCTTCATCAAATTTCCATCCCTTATCCTTCATCCAAATTGCATAACTTCCTCAGCCAGTTCCTTCCTTCCTTACCCATCCGTTCCTTCCACGCTAGCAGAGTATTGATCTCCCCCCAGGCACGGTCGGTCCTAACCTGAAAAAAAAGAAACAACCTTTACACCTGATTTGGAACACATACCAGTTTGTGCTATCCGTTTTTCCGCAGTGGTCGGTCCACTATTTCCTTCTCGGACACGATGCTTTTTTTCTCAGGATCAAAATGATTTTTTTTCGCGATTCCGATCGAGTTTTCCGTCGGACCATCCTCGCGCACACGATTCACTTCCACACTTGACATTTTTCCATTTGACGTTTCCTCTAAGATGCTGTTGAACTTGTATGTTAGGTAGACCGGTAATGATCGCGTGTCGGAATACGTAACGTAGATGGATTCTGATGCGGTCGGTATGTGAGGGGTGCGTGAATGAGTTTGTTTTCGTATGAATATTTTTCTTGATGAATTTTGTTATCGGACAAGTTCTGGTGTTTAAAAATTCTTTTAAGATAGTTTTTCGTTTCGAGGTCGTAATTGACATTAATTGCAGAGATGCTTCTCTGTGTGGTGAATTGCGGTTTGGAACAGGTTTATTTTGTGAGGAAAGTTTGTACCCTATAATCTCGCTGCATGCTGGGGCAGGGTTACAAACTGGACTCACTAGTCCCAGTGTTTCACGTAGGTGAAATATTTCGAGAGTATTGTCTTCGCGAATCGGTACGTCCTGGTGTAGAAGATAATATTCCGGTCATTATTTCTGTGAGCTTGCTCAAGGTTTGTCGACACCTTTGAGTTGAAGCTAAATTTTTGTATCTTGTTTTGAATGTGGGTTTGAATGGGAGGTATGAATGCGCAGTGCGAACGGTTTCAACAGTCATCGAGAAAGGGCGTTAATTAACTTTTTTTGTGAGATTTATTCCTTTTGTCAAGCACTTTACACGTTATAGCTATACAGTCGATTTGGCCTAAAGTTATATTTAAGATGTTATTAGTCCAACTTTTGCTGGAGACTGGAGACGAATGTCGATGATAGTCAGTGGCAGGCCTTATCTGTGATGGATAAGGTGCTGTAAATAGAGATTGAGCCAACTTCGTTGGTGATGACCATATATGACCCTAAAAGTTGAACATGATTTTTGAATGTGACTTGATGTGGCCTACGAAAATTTGATTGGTGTATTCTTTCCAATCAAATTTTCGTAAATTTAGTAGCATCTTGAGCATCCAATAGCGACATTACAAAACGTTTATCGGTTTCTACTTGGACAATCGATCGATCAATTCGAGAAACTGATCGGATGCTGGGTAAAAAGTGTTACAGTATGCTTTTTATAACAAGTGATCTTGACTTTTAACTCTGCTGTTGTTACGAGCACATTGAGTGTTTGCTGGGAATTCACTACACACAAAGTGAACGACCCCAGGCAAAATTGCCTGTGGTAGGTAACTGTCGAAGTGGATACCATGGCTTTCTCAAGCGGAGGTGGTCACCAATGGAACGATAGAAGTTTTCCTGCCTTTATGGACCCACATAGACAATTTGGATCTCTTACAATATTGCTCCTGACCGGAAAAGAAAGCTTTCCCCAAAAATCCTTTTATTATTGGAAAAAGCGTCGAATCGGCTGTCGGAGCCATCGAAGATGCAAAAAGCGAGAAGGAGGGAGCTCGCTACGTGTTAAAAACTGAAAGATTGCTAAATATAACCACACTTATTGATGGATCGAAGGTAACGATACAGCTGCACCCCACCCTAAATACTAGCCGCTGATTTATTTGTTTATTAAAATAATGCAGCTGACAAAAAAATAGTCTTAATGAATAGCGGGAGTCAAGTCATAAAAATAGCAGACCGCGAAACTTTCTGTGCGAACTTGTGCGATGGTTCACCAAACTCGAACAAATCTTCGACCGTAGAGAAAGTTCGAATGCATGCGGTTATCGGTTCGTTGAATCCAAACGTCGTACGGTGGAATCTAGGTTGTAGTAAGCCAGATGAGCGTAGAGAACGTTGCGAGGCACGAAAATCAAGAAAGGACAGCATCTTCGAGGAGTCAATTTCAGCGTTAAGAAGCTTTGCTACGAATACTACTTGCTGAAGCTGTCTGCGTTGTTCCAGTGTGTCGAGACCGATCAAGCAACATCGAGCAGGATACGGTGGAAGGTCTAGAGGATTCCGCCATGAAAGGTCTCGTAGTGCGAGTCGGACAAATCTCTTCTGCACCCGTTCAATCTGTAAGTTCCATGTAAGCTGATGGGGGCTCCAATTCAAAGAAGCATTGTGGGCGAACCAACGAACAATATAACGCCTTCATACAATGCGGGTCCTTGAAATCCCGGCCGAAACCAAACGTTGAAAAATAATACAAACAGTAGGGGGCCATATTGCTGCCTTGAGGGACTACAGATTTGTTCGTAAATTGAGAGGAAACACAAGAGCCAAGCTGCACACGTAGGACTCTGTCACTCAAGTTAGAATGCACCCAGCCGTAACATTTTGATTAATAATATTCGATGGTCAATTCGTTCGAATGCAGCTTTTAGGTCAGTGTAAACTGCATCAATTGGTGCCTTATCTTCCATCCGCGTGATGCAAGTCAATGTGAAATCTAGAAGACTTGTGGTTACGGATCGTCCGGGCATAAACCCATGTTGATCGGTAGAAATGTACCTTTTCGTGCGCGAGAGTACGAAGGTGCTTACAACAATTTCAAATATCTTGAAGGCAGCAGACAGGCTAGCTATGCCACGGTAGTTTCTAACATATCATCATACGATCTAATAGACACGGTCGAAGACACCATACAGGAATACCTGGAGGAACAAAATGTTACACACGTAAAGCGCATTACAAAAAAGGAAAACGGCAAACGCATCAATACCTCAACACAAATTCTAGCCTTCAATAAAACGACCTACCTAAGATAGGAGTGCTGGACGCTGCAACCCGCTATTATCACCCGAACGCATTGCTGTGCTATTCTTGCTTCCAGTATAGTCATCAGAAAGCTCGACGCCCCAAAACCCAACGATGTTTCAACTGCTCCGGTGAAAAATGTGAAGAAGTATCTCATTGCATAATAAAACTAAAGCTTGATCACAATCTAAAAATTCCCAGAAGCCAGAAAACGCATCAACGAGAAAAAAGAAAGCTACACAGGCACGGGCATAGCGTAGTTGGTAAATCGAATGCCTTGTACGCAGCTCACCTGGGTTTGATTCCCAACCCCGCACATAGGGTGTTCACGCACTTCACAACTCTTCTTACTTACTGGATCTTTTAGAAAGTTTTTGCCGTTTTCACCTGCTGAATCAGGACTTTTTCCATTGCACTTTCAGCTGTCGCGCGCGAAATGAACGGGTTGTAGGGAACTTTGGATATCGCGAAAATGAAAACTCGAAAAACTATTTTTCTGCGACCGACACCAACGATTGCGTTTTACTATCTGTTTTATTGTATGTTGTTTGTGTACATTTTTCTATGTGTGTTTATGCTGCGGCTGTTTGACAGCTATGTTAAGGTTTGCAGAATCCATTTCTGCTTAGGGTTTGCACAGTGGGCTGACTGTGCGAATCGTACGGTATTTTACATTGCATTTTGTATATAATATTCTAGGATTAGTTCAATTCTTCTTAGGGCTAGGTAAGTATTTACAGATATTTACATTGTATAAAATTTCATTTTCTTTCAGATTCGTATTTGTATAGAGGTGAGTATTGAACATAGGGTTAGAGATTTTTCCAAAAGAAATTTGTCTATCCCGAAAAGAGGCGAATGACCCAATGATTTTTTCTATAATCAAAAAAAGTTACGCACATGCTACAGTTCAGTCCCGATTCGACGAAGCAAAGCGGGATTCTCTTCTAGCACGCTCAAGGAAAAAAGATAAAGATATTTCGAAACATGTTCTATGTATAGCTGAAAAAAGCGCCACAATAGAAAAAATGTTCAGCCAGTTGAAAGGATACATAATGAAAAATCTTTTCGGCCAGAATCCAACTCCAGCAGTTAAATTCGATGATCTGTCTACCACCGAGCAAACCCTGAGCAAGACTAACAAAAGCAACTATTCAAAACGAAGCGAATAACCTGAGAATCCCAGGTGAAAACAAAAATTCAAAAAGCCCAACGATGCAACACACAACATAAAACGTATCGACACATCTCCTAACGGAATATCACCGCCTCCGAAACGAACTGCTATGTCTAACTCGAATAGTAAATCCAACGACGACATTCTTGTAGCAAAGGAGGATATGGTTATTTCATCAGAAAACGACGGCGGCGAACAAAGTAGCATCAAGGCACATTCCCGTGTGGTCCCCGTTCATTGAGATTCCTGGCTAACCTGACGCTCCACTGGCGGTTGTTGACACGGGGGCCATGCCTTCTCGGGCAAGTACCCGATGGAATTTTGAGTATGCTTCTGCTCCAGAAAATTCTAATACCATTACAGAGGACAACATCAACACAATGAACAAAACTCAGAATCCATTAACTTCAACATGTTCACCAAGCGGAGGCACCGGACACCTCCCATCACCCTCCCCTGATAGTGACACCAAACACCAAACAACATTATTACTATTCAATGGAACGTATGCGGAATGCGATCAAAACTGACTGAACTTCAACTGCTAGCCAACGCGTTCAACCCAAGAATCATTGTTCTCCAAGAAACGATGACTAGGGGCACAAATCCAAGTAAGGCCTATGACTGGTATTTCAAACCGGGAGCTAAACCAGATGTACATGGAGTATGCATCGGAGTTAGAGGTGACACGCCTCACCATGCAATTCGCCTAAACTCTCCACTACAAGCAATCGCAATCCTATTGGAAACCGCAATTCGCAAAACATTTATATCATTGTACATTCCCCATAGAACCAACGACAAGGAACTTATCGAAAACATAACCAATTTACTGACTCAAGCAACAGATCCTGTCGTCCTAATGGGAGCTTTCAATTCCCACAACCCCATTTGGGATAGTCAAAGAGCGAATGTGAGAGGACATACTATTGCGAGTTTCGCTATCGACCATAATTTAATGATCTGAAACGATGGACAACACACCATAATCGACGCTAGAACAGGGAATACAACAGCTATAGACCTGACGATGACTTCCAGGAAAATTGCTCAGAAATTCATCTAGACAGTTCACAACGATTCCCGAGGCAGTGACCACTAGACCTCTCCACATTTTGAAAAAGTTTTTAAATATACATGGCTCAGCTCAGATTTTTGTTCTAGGTGGGAATTTAACAACTCTCGCTAAAAATGACCTAATTTGGACATGATTTGTTTATTTATTTATTTATTTATTTATTTATTTATTTATTTATTTATTTATTTATTTATTTATTTATTTATTTATTTATTTATTTATTTATTTATTTATTTATTTATTTATTTATTTATTTATAATTAATATCAACAGACACAGTGTGGCCCTAATGATAATTTCTAAATGTATTTAAAAAGTCAAATTGTAATCTGCTACATGGAATGTGAAGACCAAACCCGGATGATACTCTGTTGAAGGTCCGCTGAAAAACCAATGATGGCACCGTTAACTCCATAGTTATTTCGGCGAAGAAGTAATCAGAGGAATAAATTATTGCGAAGGGCGCGAGGGCGAACGTTCGTGTTTATCGCATTGAGAAGCTCGGGGCAGTCAATTCGATCTTGCAAAATATCCGAAATCGTCACAGTACGGAATAGATCCCGCCGCACTTGCAATGTATCGAGTCCAATAAGCAAATCCCGGCTTTCGTAACTTGGCAGCTGGTGAGGGTTGCACCAAGGCAATCGACGAAGGGCAAGCCGAACAAATCTGCGCTGTACTGTCTCAATTCGATGGACACCGTTGAGATAATGAGGGTTCCACACAACTGAACAATATTCCAGTGTTGATCGAACCAGTGAGCAGTAGAGAGATTTTAAGCAGTAAATAACTGAAAAGTGCTTAGATATTCTCATTATGAACCCCAAACAGCGTGATGCTTTTGCGACAATCTGGCTGATATGTTGCTTAAACGTCACTTGTTTGTCGAGAAAAACTCCAAGATCTTTGACACAATTCGTTCTGTCAATCGTGGATTCAGCTAGACAGTAATCGAATCGAATTGACTTTTTTTCTTCGAGAACGTAATGATCGTACATTTCTTGGGGTTTCGGGTCATTCGGTTGATCTCGCACCATTCCGCAAAGGTTACCAGTTGGCGTTGAAGCAAAGCTGCATCATCAGTATTCCGGATTCTATGGTATAACTTGAGGTCGTCGGCGAAAGACAACCGTGGTACTTCTAAATAAAAGTTGACGTCGTTGAAATACGGAAGAAAAATCCAAGGGGTTTCCAACAGCATTGATTACATGTCACTCCCGGAAAAAATTACCTAGATTACTTCATGGTTATAAAGATTACTTCTTCGAAAAACCGATTACTAATTAATTACTTGATTACTGTAAAATTCCTCGATTACTCTGGATTATTTGGAAACAAAGCGAGTTGTTGTTAGAATTACTTTAGATTATTCAATTATTTTAAGCGGAAACTTAGCAAATTGATCGCTATTATCTAATCAAATAATAAAAGTTATAAAAAATAAACACCTTTAATACATTCTAGCTCTGCTGGATTATTCTCACTACAAAAATCCTAAACCATGTGGAACCGACAAAAAATTCAAAACGACTCACAGTGGCACCTTCCCATACAAAGACGTGACAAAAATATAAAAATTGGTTTATTTGGCTAAAAATTGGGTTTTTAACTAATTTTGGGTCATTGAATCCATTTCTGCTATCAGTTTTGAAATTCCATATTTCTTTTTTTCGACTCCTTTTATGTAAACCCATTTGAAGGCGTTGGTCGTTTAAGGGTTAATATACACGTTAATAATAGTAGTCAATAACAGCAGATAGCAGAAATGGTTGCCAAAACTAGTAAAAATTACTAATTTTTCAGTAATATGATGTCGAGTAGGCAACCAATTTGTAAGAAGATTCATGAGCTATAGGGCGTCTCCATATGGGTATTTTCAAAAACATAGATATAACAACTTCGGCGCAAGATGAGGCCTATATATCTTGAAACTACACTAAATTTGGAGTCAGATTCATGATAAGTGACCCATGGGAGACCATTTCAAAAATTGGAAGAGGTATAAAGATAAATTACTGAAACGCCATTGAATTTTTCAATTGCTTTTTCTTAATACAGAACAAAGGTAAATCATTTCTGTACAAAAAGCTCATATCTATAGTTTAGTATATTCATTCTTCTTTTCAAAAAAAAAACTTAAAACTACTCCAATCGGCCGTGTAACTCTTGAGATATCGCCATTTG